>NC_056731.1:1233231940-1233461940 GCF_019279795.1 Protopterus annectens | reverse complement strand
CTAAATACTAAGGCAAGCTAAAGGAATCCCATTTGTAGTCATATTTATAAAGCAGGCAAGGATTACTCACAAACAGTTCATAGGAGAACAAACCCTATACTGGAGGTATTAAATGAGCTAAGAATGAAGGGAACAGCTGCATGGTTGAAATACCCTGCAATTATGTGGCAGGAAGGGAAGTAGTTCAGGCTATACAATACAAAGAAGGTTTAAAAGTTTAAACGAGATTGTTACAGCTAAGCAACATGAGCAACAAGAATCTGAATCACCTACGACGAGACAAGGACTGGGAAAACAACTTTGGACATCAGAGAAATGATGCAGACAGTGGGAAGGCATGCAAGATCACAATGCCATAAAAAGGCTACAGTGTTTTAATGCATTTATGTTAAGTGAGTTTGTATTTTGTAAATGTAACTGTGCAGCTTTTCTTCTCCTTGAAAGGTGAAAAAGTACTGTTGTGTTACTTTATGCACGTATGTATTTTGCCATGTGCTCTGTACTTACATCTGTAATAACTTTGGATCTTTTCATTCTGGGTGTCTGTTGAAAATGGAATCAATCACAGTCAGATTTTCCTGGTAAACAAAGATAGACAGACAGATAGATAGATAGTTGGTTGATAAATGGAATGCATAAGAGAGTGGGAGATAGACACCAGTCACAACCAAAGTGACACATAGCTCACAACACCAGTGTGCCATCCAACAACAGCCCCTAAGGCAAGACAATGTATCCAACACTTTAGTCATAGGTGACTCTATAGTCAGGCACACTGATGTCCCACTCACCAGGCTGAACAAGGAGAAAATTACAGTCAGCTGCCTGTCAGGTGCCAGGATCCACCACATAATGCATGCAATCAAGTCACTCCACAACAAGTACAAATACGACTCTGCCATTGTCCATGCTGAAGTGAATGACTTGAGACATACCTCCCTGGACTACATGAAAAGAGACATGGAAGAGCTCTTAGATCATGTAATCAAGGCAGGTATGACCCTAGCCCTGAGTAACATCCTGCATTCACCCAGAATGATACCACAGTATAAGGACAAAATGACTGACTTCAACAATTGGCTAAGCTTCTGGTGTCGTTCAAAGGGGATCCAGTATTTGTCTGCCTGGGAAGACATGATCGACAACCACGATGCTTTGCCAGAGATGGTCTGCACTTGTCACCCCTGGGATTCAGGTTACTGGCTAAAGCTCTTGCCACCCCTATAGTGCCTTTTTTAGGCAAGGTTCAAAGGAAAAAAACACCACTGTAACAGATACAAGCATGCAAAATCTGAAGGTAATGCTGCTCAATGCTAGAAGTCTAAACCTCAAAAT
The DNA here is from genome assembly GCF_019279795.1 of Protopterus annectens. Lineage (NCBI taxonomy): Eukaryota > Metazoa > Chordata > Ceratodontiformes > Protopteridae > Protopterus > Protopterus annectens. The sequence continues at coordinate 1,233,460,605 of NC_056731.1, read as the reverse complement.
GCACTCTCTCAAGGCACTCCTCAAAATGGAGAACATTGATATCTGTGCAGTATCTGAGACCTGGTTCAAGGCTCCAGAGAGCACACCTGCAATACCAGGCTACAATCCTTACCACACTTTTCGGCCACAAAACCAAGACCGAAATACTAAAGGTGGAGGAGTGTCCATATTCACCAAGGATATTCACACCTCCAGGCTAGTTGCCCAACACAATCCATCTGAAATTCTCCAAGTGCAACTAACACTAGGTAAGACTGCAATCCAAATTGTAGGTTGCTACAGATCCCCAACCATGCCCCAAGATTCTCACTACATCTTTCTAAACATACTGGAAAATGTTAAGATACAACAAAACACCCTAATACTGGGTGATTTCAACTACCCTGCCATTAACTGGGAAACTACTCTGGTACCAACTCCTTTTCCCAACGGTTCTTGGAATTCATAAATGCCAACACCCTGGATCAACTAATCCATTCTCCCACCAGGGGCTCCAATATCCTAGACCTGGTCATTACCAACATGGGAGATAGATGCTCCACACCAGTGGTAACCCCATCATTGGTCAGGTCTGACCATAAGCAAATCACCTTTGACATCCACATCCCACCCCCACCCCCCAGTAAGGAAAGCTCCTTAAAAAAATTTTCCAAAGCCAACTTCATGCTACTGAAGTCAGAAGTGGCAAACTTCACAACACCCACGCAGATGGGATCTGGAAGTTCGACTGCAGAATCCTACACTAAGGCACTGTATGAGCACATCCACTCATGCATGAATCGTGCCATCCCAAATAGAACCAAGATGCTCTTCTCCAAAAAAAAGAAGCCAATCTGGTGGTCCCCTGCTATAAACAAACTATACAACAGAAGGAAGAAACTGTTGCAGAAAAGAGGAAAATCCCAGGATGCAAAAAACTGCCTCACCAGCCTCAGTAAGAAGCTGAGAGCCCTCATAAAATAATCAAAAGCGAGTTACGAAAATAAAATTGCCAAAGATTCCAAAGACAACCACAAGGCATTCTATAGTTCTGTCAAGAATCTAAATGGCAATGCTCAGATCTGCTTTGAGCTACAACAGAATGGCATTAAATATACTGATCCCAAGGATATTGCCAATATCCTGGCAGATTGATTTAGTGCCAACTTCACCCCCCTCTCACCCCCTAAATGGCCCATCTCAATACCAAAGGATTGCCAAATTCCAATAATCATGGCCACACAGGTAGAAACTGCACTCTCCAAAGCTAAGAATACAGCATCCATGGGACCAGATGAAATCCCAGGCTGTGTACTACATGAACTACAAAATGAACTGGCACCTCACCTAAGTGTCATGTTTAATCATAGCCTCACCTCAGGCTTCATGCCCACTGAGTGGTGCACAGCTACAGTTATCCTGCGCCACAAGGGAGGATCCATCTTGGATCCCGGGAACTACCGTCCCATCAGTCTGACAAGTCTGATCTGCAAGGGTATGAAACGCATTATCTTAAAACTTATAAACAAAGACATTGGCAACCTTCAAACACTGGACCCCACCCAGTTTGGATTTGTGAAGGGCCGATCTTGTCTCCTGAATCTGGCTGACTTCTTTGAATCAGTCTCCAGAGCTGCGGACAAGGGTAAGGTGGTCCACACAGCCTATCTGGACCTCACCAAGGCCTTCGACACCATCCCCCACTCTGGAATCATAGATAAACTTACTAAGCTGGGCATAAATACCTACGTCACTCGATGGGTTGCCAACTGGCTTACTGACAGAACCCAGACTGTAAAAGTAGCCGACTCCAAATCCAGCTCCAGGCAAGTGACAAGTGGAGTACCTCAGAGTTCAGTCCTGGGACCACTCTTGTTTGGCATCTACTTCTCTGAAGTACAGGCCAACACTAAGGGACTCCGGCTAACAAAGTTTGTGGATGACTGCAAACTGGGAGCCATTACTGAATCCTCAGATGATGTGGATATTCTACAAAAGGGCTTTACAGAAACAGATGCCATGTGCCAGAGCCATGGACTCAAGCTTAATGCCAAGAAATGTATAGTTATCCCCTTTGGAAAAATACATGTACCCATGAATTACCACATAGGTGGCAGGACACTAAACATCGAAAGTGTGATGAGAGACCTAGGGACACAGGTGGACAGTGGTCTCACTTTCGATAACCACATCGCCACAACAGTCAAGAAATCCTTCTATGTGGCACACCTCATCACTAAGGGCTTTTCATCCAGGAAAAAATGAGGTCATTGTCCTACTGTACTCATCCCTCATTAGACCCATGAAAGAGTATAATGCCCCGTTTGGTATGTACCTCACAAGACATCTGCAACAGCTGGAAAGGCCACAGAAATACCTCACTAAAAGAATCACAGGCCTAAAGCAGATGCCATATGCTGACTGTCTAAAAAAACTCCAGCTGTACTCTGTGGCATATTGTCTACTCAGAGGCGATCTCTGCTTAACATACAAGGCCATGTCAAACCCTGAGCTGTTGGACATGCTCCACTTAAAGAAATCCCAATCCCTCAGAGTCACACGCTCCAGGGATCTAAACCTTGTCATCACAATGAACAAAACATGCTGGAGGGATAGGTTCCTGACCCAGAGACTCCCCATACTCTGGAATAGACTGCCCATACATGTCAAGTAGAATGCCTCATTGGCCCTCTTGAAAAGGAATCTTGATGATTGGATGGGAGATAGGAAATTCAATCCAGGGATCATGTCAGTCACCCTGCTAGACAGGGGTCCAGAGAAGTAAATATTGTGGGAAGAAATACCCAGGGAATTGTTATGGCTAGGCTTGCATAGGCCCTAGGGCCGATAGCCTAGTACCAACCTATGAACCTATGAACCTATGATAGATAGATAAATAGTTAGACAGATAGAGAAATAGACAGATAGACAGATAGATACATAGATAGATAGATAGATAGATAGATAGATAGATAGATAGATGGATGGATGGATGGATGGATGGATGGATAGATAGATAGATAGATAGATAGATAGATAGATAGATAGATAGATAGATAGATAGATAGATAGATAGATAGATAGATAGATAGATGGATGGATGGATGGATGAATGGATAGATAGATAGATAGATAGATAGATAGATAGATAGATAGATAGATAGATAGATAGATAGATAAGATCAAGAATCGAATCTCCATAATGGAAGAAGCCAAGACCAGGAAGTTCAGAGGTTCTCTATACCGGTAAAAGAGACAGACATGAAATAAACAAATCACAAGATGAGCCACAAAAAGAGATGAGAAAAGATGCAAGTGAAAGACCGATATCAAACGGAGTGAAGAACAAGAAGCCTCTCCCAAGGGAGATTTAGACACAAAACCAAGAAAAAAGCAGAAGCAGATACAGAGAAGTAAGACCTCTAAGGAGATGGGAGCACGGTGCATTGGATATTTTTGGCAGCTCATAAATGAACTACTGGAAAAGTTAGGGATTAAACATGCAGGGCAGAAGCAGTTATGATAGATGGCAGGGTCAAGTTATGTAGAAGGCAGTAATACAGAATGAATGAAAGTGGTTGCAGAAAAAGACAATCAATAAATAGTGGAAGGAATGGACAATAAAAGGCAGGTAAGCGTGGGCAAGGAAGGAAAGTTCTAATAAATGAAACAGGTCTTTACCTTAGAAACATGCTCAGCAGAACATAATATCAAAACTTTACAAAAATGTAAGGAACTGAAGAAATTCTCAGGGCAATGATGGTTATTGCAGTCAACAGCAGCATGATTGCAAGTCTCCAAAGCAATATAGTTTTCAAAACTATTTAATTTTGTACAAGCAGCTTCAATAAACAAAAGTTGAATATCCAGGCTTAAGAAGAAATAAGTAGTTCTTTCTGATGTAGGTTCATAAGTAGGTACTAGGCTAACTGTTCTTATGGGTCATTTTAAGCCTAACCAATTTCCTCAAAGGTGAGAATCATAGCTTGTACTTTGTGTCTGTAAGGTAAACATTTTAACCATTATGCCAATCTCCAGCCCCCCATGTAATAACTGGGGATACAACATGAATGCATTGAGGAAAGTAAGGTAATGAACAACTGATAGATTAATGTAAAATAAAAGAACAGTGGTAGATAAGTAGCATTGTAGTCAGATATAAGATGGCAAAGAAAAAAATTAACAATGCTCGCTATCACATAAATGAATCTAGAGCACAAAGCTATTGAACAGAAGTAAAGAGGGGAGACCAATAAATGGGAATGCTGTGATATAAAAAGATTTATACAACAGTACTGGGTTGGCATGCAGTGTACTAGTGTGAGCAATAGCTGGAATGGAAAGAAATAAAGTCTTAAAATGCCTATATCCAGGCCATATCCATGCACATGCATGAGGCAAAAGGCAAGGATCCAGAGGCTGGGGCGAGGAGGAGAGGTCTGAGCATAAGATACAGTCAGAGAGCACAATGTTCATCTTAGATGGTAGAACCGGGGGAAGGGTTGTGCTTAGTTGCAGTAGAAATGACGAAAGTGGAGAAGAGGATGAGAAGTTCAAAATATGACAAGATAAACGCAGATAATTACACTGAATGGGAGGTCATCAAGTCCTATCAGCAAAAGGGGTATACAGGAAAATCTACAGAGGATGAGGGTGGGACTTAACTCTATTACCAGAAACAAAACTGAAAATCAGACAGGAGGATACTTGTCATGACTACCCAAACTGAGAGATGGTCAATAAGGAAAGTAAGGGGGTAGCAATTGTATTTTAGAGGGAATTTCAGGCAATCACAGAGAAAGTGGCAAAAATTAGATAATCAGATCCGACAAAGACAGGTGGAAGGTGCACTCTGGGCAATAGAAAACATACATGTACCAAACAGGTATGTTGGAGGATTCTACAAGAACTTTTTTTTACTGAGCGCAGACAAGGGCATATGCAGTAGACATAACAGGAAACAATGATGTTACCTTGGAATCAGAAAAAGACAGTTGTACTGAAAGGTGGAATTTAACAAAAAGATGAGACAAGAACTAGACAAAGGAATGAAAGATGGAGGGTGGCTGGATATATGGAGGGAAAGATATCCAATGCAGAGGAAATATATCTTTACCCAAAATATTATGGTTCAGGCAAGAGGTTAGACAGCTTCCTATGAAAGGACAGCCTAATGGATATTATTGAAAATATTCAAATACAGGAGAGACACATATTATATTATGTTACATTGAAACTTAAGGTCACTATGCAGGGGCAGAAAACAATGAAAAGGGGGTGAGGGTGCTCTAGGTATAAATAGAAGGAAAAAGGGGGAGCAAAGAAACACTGCAAGGACTTGTAAAAGAGTAAATGAAGGCCAACATGAAACACAGGGATGAAGTGGAGGAACACTGGCCAGATTAGATCAAGGTCATTATTAAGGGAGAACTGATGGATTTTAGGAATGCCGAACATGACTGGGATTTTTGGTAAAGTGATGCCGATAAAATTGTAAATATCGACATCAATTCTCCCAGCCAAGAACAAGTCGCGGAAATAGCCCCTAATTCTAAGATATGCCCCATTAACTTCATTAACAGAAGTAATAGAATAGGCAGAAGAACTCAATACCAGTGCCATCTTCTCTTTGTATATGTGATCATCTAAAATCACAAGACCACCACCTTTATCTGGTTTGATCAGTCTGATCGGTAAGTGACAAAGGTTGTCTAAGGACAAGAGTTGTTCTTTGGTAGTATTGAGTTTGACTGGGAGTATTGATGTCGATATTTACAATTTTATCGACATCACTTTACCAAAAATCCCAGTCATGTTCGGCATTCCCAAAATCCACAAGGATAGTATTAATCCTCCTATGAGAGCCCTTGTGATGGTAGGTCGTCCATGACTTATCCTTGCTCTAGACTCATTGACAGCATTTTGTCTAAGTACCTTAAGTTCATTCCAGGTTTATGTAAGGACTCTTGGTCCTTTTTGGAGAGTATCAATGGTATCCCTTTTGACAACATGTGTAATTTCCTTACTATCGATGTCGTAGATTTGTATACGTCTATTCCACACCAGGAAGCTGTCGAATGGATTGGCCTACTTCTAAATGATTTTGAAGCCCCAAAAACAGAAGTAGAACTAGTGACTGAACTATTGGACATTGTCCTTACATCTAACTTTTTTATCTTTGATAAGGACTATTTCCTTCAAAGACAGGGAGTTGCTATGGGTTCCCCTTGTAGGGCGAGTGTTGCTAATTTCTTTGTGGGGTATTGGGAGAAAAACTTCCTCAGAAAAAAACCTGATTTAATGCAATATGTCATATACTGCACTAGATTCCTTGATGACATTTTTACCTTGTTTAAGGAATGTAAGGTAGAAGCTGATTTTTTTGTCAACTCCCTAAATGCAACCACCGAGTTTTTGAAATTCACATCTAAATTCTCTTTATTAGAGATTGATTATCTTGATGTGAAGTTGGTTAAAGATTGCAATAATAAAGTGTTTTCCTCTACTATTTACAGGAAACCTATGTATTGTAATTCTTTTCTCCACTTCTCAAGTTTCCATCCGTTCAAACAGAAGCGGTCTATTGTAAAAGGCCAATTAGTGAGGGCAGGGAGAGTGTGCAGCACAATTACTGACTTTCGGATAGAATGTAATTTCCTGAGAGAAATGTTTGCTAACCGTGGATACCCACCCTCATTATTGAACGAACTTATTCAAGAAGTGGATAGGAAAAGGTTAGATGGCTTCTATAAACCTCTGCTCAATCAAGTAGATACTTGGTATTATGAGCCTCTAGTTACACAAGGTATTTTAGCATTGGATCCAGGTCTAAGTACAACTTCCAGACCATCTACCCCTGGTGAAGAGAGTCATTTTTCACTGAGCTTTGTTACGACTTTCAGTAGTAACTCTCAAGCCATCATCTCTATTATACGTAAAAACTGGCATTTCATTGCTAATAATTCATTTCTTGCAGACAAATTTGGCACTTGGCCCCGATTTGTTTATAAAAGAGGTAGTAATTTAAAAGAATTACTACAGAGAGTCTTGTCTCGTAACTCATTTAATAGATGGAAAGGTATGTTTCCCTGCGGTTTTTGTAATTGGTGCAAAATGGTTAAAGCAGGGGAGACTTTCGTTGTTAGGAAGAGGAAATATCAGATTCATTACCCGTTAAATTGTGAAAGTAAGTCAATTGTTTATGTAGCCCTATGTGATTGCTGCACCGCTTTCTATATAGGTAAGACGGACCAAAAAGACCGGGAACGCATTTACCAACATGTGTATGCAATCAAAAACAAAAAGAATGAAAATGCTTTGGCTAAACATATTATTCTTAATCCAGGGCATAGTTTCCATTTTATGGCCATTGATCAAGTTCCCATGAGTATTAGGGGGGGGCCTTTTCCATTGATTCTTGAGAACCGTGAACTCGAATGGCAACTGAGGTTAGATGCTTTCAGGTTCCCAGGACTTAACGAAAACTGTAATATTTTTTCAGTTTTAAAGTTAAGGAGTTATTTGAGATAGGATTGTTTGAATATTAAAAAATGGCCTTCATAGATGTAGGTTAGATTAACCTTTTATGTAGGTGGTTTTAATGTTTGTTATGTATTCTTATTTAGTATAGACATATATATCTTCTTTAGAACTGTTGAGTATATTAAAACAATTCATTGTGATGGTTATTAGGTAGTACTGAAGATTTAGTTTTTTAAGCTTATTTTAGTTAAGTTATCTGTGGTTACTTAAAACTAGTAAAGTAATTTAAAATATTTTAAAATGTTTTACACCTGTGACGATCGTGTACATTAGTATGCATATTTTGCATGAAATAATTGAAGTAAATTTTTATATTATAGTTATATACTGTGAAACTCACATGCGTTTCGCATGTTTGAAAAGTAGATTTTGAGTATACATCTCGCTGTTTTGTTAGGTATTTTTACCAGCATTTACCTGCTGACGTACTTTTTGTGTCATTTCCTGTTGTTGATTATTTCTACTGGTTTTTTGATTTGAATTTTGTCTCTGATGAAGCTACAATTGTATTAGTGGCGAAAACGCTTGTTGTAAGCCAACTAAAACTTGTGTTAAGGATTTCTGTGTTTGGACTATTGGTTGCAAGGTTCCCTGTGGTCTTCTACGTTTACTTTTGGTTTAGGTTGTTCATTTTTTCTCCCTTTTTATCAATGTAGACATCAACATTTTGGCAAGGAACTGGCAGAAAGATTGAATGAAGTATTACCAAAAATAATACATTCCATGCAAACTGGCTTTGTGAAGGAAAGGATGGCAGAAAAATGACAGGACCTACTGGAATTTTTGCACAAGAAGGAACAGAAGCAGGGAGGAAATGGTGGAATTGTGCTCTTTCACCTGCAGAAGGTCTTTAATACTGGTGAGGTATGAATTCCTATCGAAAACATGGAAAAAGTTCATACATTAGATACAGGCCATATACTAATACCCAGAAGATGAAATACTCATGAATGGAGGAGTATTGAAAGAGAAGAGGATAAAAAGAGAGACCTGAAAAGAGTTCCATCTCTCCACAGGCCTTTTGTTGCTTATGATTAAAGAATTGGAAATGGAAGTCAGACACAATTTAGCAATGCTGGAATAAAAGAATGAAATAAAATCGCAGTTTATGTTATAGGCAGATGGCTGCATATTAAAGTCACTGGATGAGGCTCTAGCAATGGGTACTATAAGACAGACATTTGAGAAGTGTACAGAAATGGCAGTCCTCAAGTGCAACAACAAAAAAGACAAAGGTAGTGAGATTAAAAAAGGGAAGGGGAAGAAAGAAACATTTGAGATAAAACAGGTGGCGTTCTCAAAGTGCCTAGGGTTCTGTGTTGGTATCATGGTGAGAGAGGCAACAGAGAAAAACTTAGAGGAATCTGCAAAGAGAGTAAACAATATTCTCCAGAGGTGGGAGAGGAGACTTCTACATTGCTTGGGATAATTAATGCAGCAAGGATGATTATGTTACCAGTAATCCCCCATCTATTCTGCAACATACCAGTAGACTAGGGACAAATGGCTACAGCAAATTAAAAAATACATAGAAGATTGAGACAATGTAGGAAGGAGAAAAGAGTGAGAAAGGCAAAAATGATAATGAATCAGAAAAGAGAGGGGTAGGTGTTCTTGGTTATCTTTTCTTATGCACTGGCATGTGACATCATTCACTGGATAGAAATAGAAGTGAATGAGATTAATTAAAAAGAGAATAAAAGAGAGGAAGACATGGTGAAGCTTACTAAATGACATGAATGAGACAGCACCAAAACAGCTGAGGTGCATGAAGTGGGGTGAAGGGAACCATAAAAACCATGGTTAACAAAAGGGTAGTGGCAAAGATAGTGAAGAAACATGAAGAAATCTGGAGGAGAAGTAGGGCAGCTCAAATGGAAGGTTTTCTATGTAGAGAAAAGAATTGTGAGGGAAGATGTATAGCAAGGGGTGGGTGGTTAATAAAGAAATACAGAATACCTAAAGCTCAGGGGTAGAACTACCTAGTATGCAGGGATACCTGGAAATAGAATACCGAGAGGGCAACAGGAGAAAGGAGAAAGGAGAAAGAAAAAAGGCAGGAAGGTAGGGCAAAAGAGGGGGGTGGTCCCCTTATGCAAATGGAAAAGGCTAGGGATGCAAGGGTAGAGATCAACAAAGTGCTAATGAAATGAAAGGACAAAGTCAAATAAGAGAGACAGAGAATGAGAAAGAACTGGGAAATTGTGTAAAGGTAGAAGGGAGCTGCAGAATACATGAAAAAGGCAATTCAGACAGTGAGAGACATGCAGAAAGTACACAAAGTGGGAGATCAAAGTCTGAGAATATGGTATAGATGGATCTAAACCACATGAGATTAAAAAAGCAAAGCAGAAATGAGAATAGTAGATGCTGGAGGTATCAGGAGAAAGAGACATGAATAAAGCATATATTCTGAGATTGTTGGTGGCCCAAGAAATCAGGAAATGGGCAGAGAAGATTTAGGCAAGCATATTTCAAAAGGCAGCAGAGTACACTTGGGAATTCTATATATGGGGCATAAAGAAAGAGGACATCTAGGATGAAAAATGAAATGGAAATTATCAGACTGCCAAGTTGCTCAAAACTAAATGGAAGCAAAAACAGTACAAAACCACAAATTTCACAAGAGGTTCCTCGACATAAAGGAAAAAAGAAATGTAACAATGAAGCTACAAAAATCATGTTATTCTGGAGGATACAGATGTTGAATTCATGGAAGAACTTAAGACAGACATAGATATTCCTTCTTCACCAGGGATTTGCTGTTATCCCTCAAGGGTATTTATATGCTTGCAATATCCTTTTCCTCCCATGTAATGTTTCTTTTTAGGCAAAGTGAAATTGCTAGATGTTACAAGCTGAACAAATTCCAGTCTGCTGGGTATCAGGGCAAAGCCTCAGACATAACATATCTGACTTGAAAACATTCCTTTACTTAGAGAACATTCACATCTGTGTATCTACTGGAACCTGGTTCTCATCTTTGGAAATAATTCCTTCACTTCTAGGATTATTGCTCATCACTTACTCAGGTCAACTAATAGTGGCAGGGTGTATCCATATATATTGATGATATCCCTGTACATCACTTCTAAAATTACCTCAGCTTTGATTTATTACATATTCAAATCATTCCAAACAAAACAAATTACTGTATTGTTAATTGCAGTTAATCCTCTAGGTCCTCAGAGAAACATATCAAATACCTAAGCATGCTTACCATGTGGAAGTCAAACAAAACACCTTTATATTAGTAAACATTAACAACCCAAATATTAACTGGTCTACTTAACTATCCGACAGTTCTTATATCTAAATCATTTTTGACTCTATGTAAAAATATATATTCATTTTACCAGAGGCCCAAAGCCCCCTATATCTTGCCATAATTAGCTTTCTTGCCCTCTGCACAGCCTGACAGGTATGCCTTTCCATAGTTTAATCATTTACTATCACCTTCTGCCTTAAGTCTAGCTTATCTTGTCCCATTAATCTATCTAAATTCAGGGACTTTAGCAAAACCAAACTATTACATTTTATTGATCATTTAAAAATAAATAGATAAATAGTCCACTTACCCCAAACCCCTGAACACTGAAATCACAGACCTAACCAAGTTATTTTGTGATCTATTAGATCACAGTATAGAAAAAAAACTGCCCAGTTCTCTTAGAACAATACAATATATTTACCAAACATCCAATCTAGAGTGATAATAGAATCAACAAATTATATAACTGGAAGGTCCAAGCCTTGTATAACTGTGGTCTATCCCAACTCATAAAACAAAACGTAACTGATCCATCAAAACTGTGAGTAACATTAAGGCTGTGTATGAGTACTCAGTAATCAACAAACACTAAAGACCAACAGAAGGACACTTTTAGCTATGTATGTAAAATCCACAATAATACACAGTCATGCTCTGAACTCCTTTTAAATGGTACTGTATACACTGACCCCAAATCAAAAGCTAACATCTTGTCTAATAAATTCAGCTTTAATTTCTCTCCATTAACTATATCCCTGGTCTCCCACATATCAGGTCTAATCAATCACCCCTATTGTCAGTATTTGCCAAGTCTGAACCTCCTTCTCAAAAACAAAACTAAAATTCAACATGGGGCCATACAGCATACCCAGCTACTTAGTGGTAAGCTCAAAGCATCATGTAGCCAAATCTCTTCTAGACATTTTTGGTCAAAATGTCTTCAAAGATTATGTAGAGAAAGAAAAAACAGGGGAACACTACAGACATCCCTCTCCTTAATGGTGATTCCTTGACTGACACAGACACCTATAGGCCTGCCAGTTTCACTAACTTTATTTCTACAGCCATGAAAGAGATTATTGTAAAACTAATCAGTGTACATATTGAAGGTCAGAATATTCCAGATCATTTAGTTTTCCTTTGTTAAGAATATATCCTACCTTTTAATTTTGTTAGTTTCTTCCAAAAATCATCAAAACTATAGATGAATGACTTCCTGTCCACACTGCTTGGCTGGATCTAGTCAAAGCATTTAATTTCATTACTTGTTCTGGCAACATAAGCAGGCTATCCCAACTAACATGAATCCTTTACACATCTGTAGACTGCTAACTGCCTATCAAACAAATCACACTTGTTAAAACAAATGGTACCTTTTCCTAAAACCAAACATAGCTAGTGGCATCCCTCAAGAATCTTCCCCAAACATTCTTCACTTTGGAATCTATTTTTCTGAAGTGCAGAGGCTTGTTAATAGGGTGTTGCTAACTAAATTTACAGATGACTGCAAACTAAGAATCATCCTAACCTCCTTCTCCTCAGATTCATTGCACCATCTAAGCTATCTCCAGTATGCACATCTCAGAATATTAGATGCAACAGTATTTATGCAAGTAGAAGCTGTTTTAAATAATAGCATTTGTTGTCAATAAATGGGTCTCTCACTCTACCTTGTATATCCCTGAACCATTTACATTTGTTTCCTACAGTGAGACAGTATTCATGTTTTCCCTAAACAATAGTTTGTCATCAAGTAGCCCTTTTGATGTCATGTCTGGTATTATGTTCCAGCAGTCTGTGGCAATTCTGGTAAACAATTTTTATGTAATAGAAAGTTTTAAAGGTGGTTTGATAAGCTACAGTGTATAACTGTTTTGAAGAGAGTGAGTTTGCTCCGTAATATTTATTGGGCTCCATGATGTAGTATCCTTTATGGCACAGTTTAAACATACAACTGTTCAAATATATATGGCTCTTGCTGTAACTGGCAACCATTTACCCTTCGTAAGGCTGGCGCAATGGTGTCTGTCATAACTTGCCAAGTGGATGAATATTAGTATTTTGTTTTCAGTTGTTTGTAACAGTGCAGTGTTGTGTGAGGAATTTAAGGTGATAATAGATATTGTTTATTCCAGTCTTGGAAGCAGTACATTAATGGTTATTGCCCATCTTGCTTCATTCTCAGAAGATTTGATATCTTATTGGAGATTTTCATTTGTGTCATTTCTTTATCTACCTGAGGCTCTGTGAGAGAAAGAATGCTGAAATGTTGATCTAGGGTGATGCCAAGGTACTTTTAGCCATCTGTAGTTGGTAAAAGTATGCCAGCAGCATGAGATATATTAATGTCAGCCCCCCCCCCCCACCTTACAGATTGTGGAAAAGAGCATTGCAGTTTTGTTTATGTGATGTTTATGGCAAGTTTATTTGTGGCTAAGTAATCTCACAGTAATTTAAAATCTTCATGCATAGAAGTTGAAATATTATGTTTTTACAAGTCTAGTTTGCTAAATACAGTATTGGTGGTGCAAAAGATAGAACTGAGTTGTGGCAGGTCCCAGTGGAGGTCATTTATGTAGAAAATAAGAGATGATCAAGGACTGACCCATGAAGGATACCTTTATTTACATTACTGGGCCAAGAACTATCAGTTATACCTGTAATTCTACAAGGTCTGTTTGTTAGGTAGTTTGTAATATATGCCTTGCCTTCTGAGCTATGCCAAAACCTGTGCTCTGAGACATCCTTTGCCATGAAAGACAAAACTCCTCATCTAATACATGCTTCAAACACTATGTTCCATACCAAGACATCAACACATCCTGAATTGAAGATAAATACATCACCCATCAACTCCTTCATCTATGGAACAAACTTTTCATATATATTACAAAGTACAAAGCATTCACATTTCAATTAAATGAATGGATAGGGTCATATAAATTTATCCCAGGAGTCCCTGGCTTCAAATTTCTAAAGATGTCTAATAGCATTATTATAGCTTAGTTCTTCTATGTCTTCCCTTGTTTTCAACTTATTTCCCTTCTCTCTACCATAATCTTAAATTAACTTGGCCTTCAACCATCATTTACTCTACAATTATCTCATGTTCAGGGATTATTCTTCTATGACACTGCTGGTTAAGCCTACAAAAGTTGACATAACTCTGACTTAGTACAGACGTAAGAACATATAAACTTGTAAAGGATAAAGCTGGCATAATAGTTAAAGTGTTCACCATACATACAAAAGATACAGGAGTTGATTGTCACCTTTAGTCACTTATTGGTTAGGGGTCTGATTGCCTAGTGTTTTCATGTTAACATAAGTTCTACCACTGTACTGTACATTGTACCATGGTACTGTACATTTTACTATGGTACTGTACATTGTACCACGGTACTGTACATTTTACTATGGTATTGTCCACTGTCCTGCAGTGGCATCTTTTTTAATATAGTATCCATAAATCTTAAAATGCAGACTTTCAGTGAGATGTGTGTTTGGGCAATCAGACAGTTGCTGAACAATTACCACTATATGTGGCATCATTGAAATGATGGCCATCAAGAAACCCGCTTCCATCATAAGTGCCTCAATTGGGCAGTTGGTAGCACACTCAGTCATGTATTCTGGGTATCCTGTATGAGTCAGTTTGTTACATCTGTGCACATGCCAGACATCTTTTGGTACAGATCATGCCAGAAGATGGGAAGAATCCTTTGGAAGCTGCTGCAGCCAGTTCTCCCAGGATCTATGAACACAAGCTTGGAAGGCTTAGCTTATAGCTATGCAACATTGATCAAATAAAAGGTATCACTTGTGGGTATACTAATTAATAGCAATGGCACTCCTGAACTATAATTTAATATGCAAATACAATGCAAGAGATACTGTTCAACATGACTCAATATAAGGAATCCACCAATCTACTTATCAAAAGGCATGTGTGTCAAAAGAATCTGTAACCTACCTCAAGGATCTATAAGCTCATGTAAAACTCACTCTATCTACTATCTATCTATCTATCTATCTATCTATCTATCTATCTATCTATCTATCTATATATCTATCTATCTAATGGTTCGCTCCAATTCACTTAAGTGCATTTTTTGATAAGCTATGATAAAATGGTATACAAAGATGTACCATAATCATTGGGACAGGGTTGATGCACCATCTGTGTTCCCTGTCTTGTGTTTACTTCTGTACACCATTAGAGCAGGTGCTATTTCAAAGAAATATGATTTCAACTTTTTTCCTATATGCATGTATAAATACCACTGTGCCATAATGTGACCTTGTGCTCATGCTCAGTAACCAAACATCCATAATCTGAGCATCCCAAACATCACAGTTCCCCACTTTGCCAAAGCATTGGGTATACTAATGGTCAAAATCCTCTCCCTTCAAATTCTCTGCCCAAGTATCCTCCCAGTCTGGGAAGAGATGGATAACTTCTTTCTAACTATGTCCACATCAATGTAGCAAGCAACTCCACATGTATATCAAACCAAAATGGCAATGCACACAGATCCACAGTGGGTACTATAATCTTATGTTTTCTGTCCAGTGGGATGATGGGTTATCTCAGGTTTGTTGACTACAGAGTTATGCATAAATCTAAGAATATATTCATTTCCACAACTGATTTGCCAAGCAGCGTACATTGCACATAATGACAAGAGTCTCCTCAGAGTTAGCATTGACAAAAAAAATACCCAGAACTTTTTACCTCCCAACTTTGTTCATGAGACTGAATAAGATCTCAGTAGATAAAACCCGTCTTTTAAAAATTCTGTAGTATTACAAGCAAGCTGCCTAAATATGTGGTGGACCAGAATTTGGATGCCATTTTCAAGAAACATCAACTATCCTGCTTTCATTCTGTACAAATGGATGCCCACAATACTGCCATTTTGCCCTTGCCCTATCCCCAACCCACTCTGCCTGAATCAGTTTCCTTTTGTTCTTGGATCACTTCCTGAACTGAATGTTTTTCCAGTTTATGTCCAAAGTGCCCACCCCCCCCCCCATTGTTTACTTTATATCACACTTCCCTCCAACATTAATATCACCTTTCATTCACCCTTTTTAAAACTTTACATAACCATATTTAAAATGCAAATTACTGTTGAAATTCTGAGCAACATGACTATGATCGTTACAGTGTCAAGATCAGAACCTTCTATATTCTAATTTTGATATTCTCCATCCTCTGAGGTACAATGATCTCAGAGTTTTAAATAGCAAGATCATATGGATACGGCCTCTCATGGTGAGAAGTACAGGAGGGTAAAACTCTGAGAAAAATGCCTCAATGGCTATACATAAAGTTTCAAGATCCACTATGTTTTTTGACAATCTCACTTTATTTTTTTACAGCAGTGGAATCACTATCATTACTCGTGCACATTAGATAGGGAGCTTTTAATGTGACACACACACATTGTTCCTGTTGCCATCTCAATTTGATTAGATAGGGACCTTTTAATTTGACACACACAAATCATTCCTGTTGCCATCTAAATTTGATCTTCCCAGACCCTTTCCATTCTATTTGAATTCCCGTTTATACCTCACTGCTAATTCCATATCTAAATTTGCCTCTCCCAAGCAGTTCCCTATTAAGCTTCTTCAGTCCTGTTCCTTTTATAGTTACCTTCTAATATCACTATTGAGTCAATTGATTAGTCACAATGCTGTGTTGGATAATCATTCACAAAACAAGATTCAAAGAAAGATTGAAAACATGAATTATAAATTACAACTTACTGCATTTGTAACACAAAGAAAAACATCTGAGCCTCTTTTTTTTCCTTGCCTTCAATCATACCTCAAGCATCTTGAACAATTCTACATTTAATGGTATCATGTTACACTTAGTCACCATAAGGAAAGATAGAATGAAAGAAAGAAAGAGAAAGAAAAAGAAAGAAAGAAAGTGTGTTCTTATTTACAAAGCTAATTTTAAATTATTTTTGCATGAAAGACAAGTCCCAGAACTTGGAATTGTGAAGCTTCACTGTTCTATTACAGCCCCATTCAACAATATTAGCAAGAAAAATATTTTAGATGCTTGCAGGTTTTGCAGTTCTTTCTCATGAAATCATTTTGAACAGTCGGCGAGTTTACACCTCTTACTGTGCTAATAACTCTCTCTGCAATGGCTGATGTGATTACTTAGGCTTTAAGTGCTCAACTGCTCTAGCTGACCACCATTTTAAGATTTATCTAAATAGTATATATCTGAGAACAATAAGAACCTTGAAGCAAAAGAAACTCATTTGATTGAAATTAAACCTATCTGCATGAGTTCATGTCCAGCTGACAGGCAGCAAATGAAAATAGAAGGTGATTGTATTAAGTCTTTTCAATGAAGATTTGATATGACTTGGACTAAAACACTTTTTACAAACAACTGGATGATCTGTCTTACCCACAATAGACTATTCATATGATTTATCAGTCCACACATACATAATTAAAGTCTAATGATATCAGACATCTCTCTCTTTTTTTTTTACTCTGAAATCTAATGGAACTGCTTGGCATCATACTCAAACTGGCACAGTAGTAACTAATGCTGGCAAGTAAGATTTGCAGAGTTCAGCCTTACATTTCCAACAGTGATTGACTGAAGAGAAAGGATGTGACTAAGCCTTTTGATTCCCTGCTCAGTGTAAAATATAATGGCACCTTAACTCTCCACTTAGTATCTATCCTTGGAACTGGCCCTGCCCTTCACTACCCTAATGTCTCCATCTGCAACTGATGGCCTTTCATATAACTATGCTTACACATCAGAAAGATGTGGCACTTTATACTCCTGTCCTTTATGCACTGCTACTACTAATGAACAGCTACAAAATATTATATTATATGTGCATGTTCATAGGTGTATATAGGCTAACAACTGCTAGGCCCTTTTAAGTCTAACTGTGCAACCCAAATGTGACCGACAAATTTGAATTATATGGGGGGAGGGTCATTTACTTCTGCTTCCATCCATCAGAGACATAGACACCAGCCAGGGGTGAATTTCATCTCCCTTCAATATCTCAGCCTAAACCACTGGTCCAAGTTGCACTTAAATAAGGTTAGGGAGAAACTCTGCTTCACATGGATGGGGAGCCTATTCCAGAGAATGGGAATTCTCTGAAAAACGTATCTGTCTCTCCAACACATCCTATTTATATCGCAAGCAAAATTATGTCATTTAATCCAGTAATTCTGATGTTTTTTGTTTTGTAGATGTGTAAAATGTTCATCAAAACAGGGTCCTGGGTGCCATGTATGAGAGGCAAAGATCACCTCTCAGAATTCTGTATAATACCAAGTAAAGAGACAGGGCTATGAGGTAATCAACATACGACATTGTGTTTACTCCCTGTCTTCTTTTTGAAAGGAACATTTGCAGATGTTCTAGTTGTTCCACCTTTCTTGTCAGGTACATAAAGAAGGGGGAAATATGCTCTGTAATCGGTCTAAATGAGGATCGAGTACAGTGGTATGATGACCTCTCTGTACCTTGATGCTATGACCTTATAAATTGAGCAAGATAAAAACATTTCCTCAGTACCTTGGACACATGTTAGTTGAAGGCTAGGTTACTATCTAAATGAGTTCATAGATTCTTGATTATTGAATCAACTTTTTGGGGTGTTTTATTGATGACTTAGTTACCCAGGTGGAAAACATCCCAAAAGGTATTTTGATTAATTTCTTGGAACTGAGTTTTAAACCATGGCTTCGGCATTAAGTATTTGTCTGTATTAGACCTCCCTAAAGAGTGTTCACATCTTGGAGGGATTCAGTGACTGCTTCCATTTTGTCAATATCTGTGAATATGATTAGCTGAAGGCCTCTGACATTGGCTTTCACATCTGAGAAGTAGATGCCAAAGAGAAATGGGCAAAGCACAGACCCCTGAGTGACTTCACTGTTAACCAATGTTTTTAGGAGGATGCCTGACCAATATTAGCTTCTGGGATCTTGTTCTTGAGCAGCTACCTGCACAGTGTGTTATAATGGGGTTTATGTCTAATGCTGTAGGTTTGTTGACAATGCCCAAGTGGAGTGTTGTATTAAATGTTTTAGCCAGATCTAGGTAGGCAGTATTACTCATCACAAATACACATGACTGTTGTGTGCATACTGTGTAGCATACACACATACACTGGATTCAAGCCCTACAGTATTTACCATTTAAGTTATGCCTTCTGATGTGCCACAATGATGACTGGACTGTTATGTTACCCTGTGCACCTTAATTTTTCCAAAGAACAATCCAATATCAAAGCAAATACTTACACTGTATTGCTTACATGGGTATGTTGTACGCATAATGAAATATTATTTCATAGGTCTTGGGTTCAGTGTTAGTTGAGACCTTTAGGTAATTCTCAGTTGTGTTTGCATGTGCTCCATAACATGCCACTGCTGCTGCTGGATGTGTAAATCTCTATTTGTTTCAGTGATATAGCCAGTGAAATAATCAGGATGTTTTTCCAAACAGCCTAGATTCAAATGCTTTCCCACTTGTACCTCTCTATCTTGCACATATGTGGTAACTAATCAATTATGTAGATATTGGACTGTGCATTAGGAAATACAAAGTTACTTAAAGGCAGAGATTTCAAGTTGTTTCCATACCATGCTTACTTCAATAATTGCAGGCAAAATCACCAGAAAATTACTTCAGACTAAAGAGATAATTCTGGACTGGTATTACATAGTAACAGAGCAGGATATGTTTAATAAAAAAATCTAGGAAATGATCGTAGAGATAATACCGAAGAATAAAGATGGCACACACCTACCACCACTCAGAATCAACATTGCCTATGAGAAAAAAAGTCTGTGCCACAGAAAGAACAAAGAAATATATCCATCTTAGAGAATAACTAGATGAAATGAAAACAAATATCAATAACAAAGGCTCAGATAATGAAAATATTAGGTACTTGAGTCACAAAGGAAATTTAAACACCAGGTATATTAAAAAAGCAAAAAAACTGTCAAGAAAATTGGGAAATGACCACAGGATGAGCATGTAGGCATAATAACATGAAAAAAAAAACAACAGCTTAAGACAGTTGATGTGCTGGGCTGCTGATTGAAAGTATACACCCAGAGCATAGCTCATGATATTCTGAATCCAAAATGTCGATCACAGCCTCTCACAATATGAAAAAAATGAGAAAAATGTGGAACACTTACTAACAGCCTTAAGTAAAAAAATCAACAGCATGGTTATACAGCATTAATTCATATTTACAAAAAGTTCTATTGGTGAATTAATGTGAGTCTGGATTATCTACCAGTGATTACTCGTGTACTAATCCTATTTCTAACCCAGCTGCCAACACTAACCCCAGCCCTACATACTAGCTTATGAAAAATCCTTTCCCTAACATTAGCACTACATAAGTCGGTGACAGACACATACATATGCTTAACCGGATCCCTGTCATATGATAGAAACCTCATTTGACTGAAACTAATTTGACTGAGACCATCAGACTGAAATTTCAAAAGACTGAAAAATCACTTGACTGAAACCCATAATACTTAATTTCAGCATACTAAATTTTAAACTGGACCATATAAATCCAGACTATGTGGGGGCTACGCCACTCACACCCCCCTAACTCTAAATACTAACTCCAGGATTGCACTACAGTGGGGAAAATGGCATAGTAGTGGCAGCATGTAGACTACTGTAAGGTAAGTGAAAGGTGTATGCCCTTTTCCCCAGTGTAGTGTAATCCTGGAGTTAGTATATATAGTTGGGGGTGGGGGGCTGGGGGTATGGGAGGTGTAGCCCCCCTACCTAGTCTGGTTTTATATGGTCCAGTTTACAATTTAGTATGTTGAAATTCAGTATTATGGGTTTCAGTCAAGTGACTTTTCAGTTTTTTGAAATTTCAGTCTTATGGTCTCAGTAAAATGAGTTTCAGTCAAATGAGGTTTCTATCATATGATAGGGATCTGCTTAACCACATGTACAGAACACTAAATCTATCTTTTTATCTAGTCCCAATATACTGCTGAACTGCAATTGACCACAGACACACACACACACACACACACACACACACACACACACACACACACACACACACACACACACACACACACACACACACACATATGCACACATACACATGCACACACATACATAAAGCATTTGTCAACACACTCCTACCCCTGATTCTGAACATTTCTAAACTTTCTAAACATTAGTAAACAATCCTGTCTGAAATTTCTTAATCTTCTGTAATACATTGTTAGTCTGGCAAATAATATCATAATACATAAGCAATGTAAATTATCAATATGAACAATGAAAGACAGTCATTCAAAGTAAGACTTAGGTTCATAGGTTCATAAGGGTTTACTAGGCTAATAACCACAAGGGCCTTTTTAAGCCTAGCCATGCATACCGAATCTCTGACACATTTTGATACCTTTAATAAGCGTAAGCATGGGCCTGGGAGATGAACCACTTACAGGTTACCTGTTTGCATCAGAGACATCAGAGGCATCAGCAGTAGCACTAAAATCTGTATACCTGTGATAAACACTTGCTCTAAATCTCGCTAAAAATCTCTAGGAAGCCTTAATTTGTTACAAGCACTCCTCTCTCCTTGTTATAAGGAGAAAATAGTCGTAGGCACTAGACAGCCTACAGTTGCAAGTACCTTGCCAAAAAGTAAGGGAAAACAGCTCTTGTACTACACAAAGAAAACACCTAACCAGGCATGTTCAAAGGTCAGTGTCCGGTGATTTCTCCTGTCCACCTAGTGAATCTGGGCATACTGGGGCAATGCAGCAATTACCTCATGTACACAGACAACCATCTCCTCCTACCACCAAACACTACAACCTGTAAGAGATGTACTTACATAGCCAAACTGGAAGCAAAGCTCTCTCCAGCCAAGATTGTGCTGGTCAGTCAAGAGGAAAAGGTTAACACCCACACAACACCTCAAACAACACATAGTCCTTCAAAACCCACACCACCAAACCCACACATAACAACACAAAACCCACATATGCGGAGGCTCTTAACATTAACCTGCCCAAGCAACAAGGACCTCCAAAGCTGAAACCCAAACAAACACCACCCCCAAACACAACCAAAGTGTCACATAGCTCACAACACCAGTGTGCCACCCAACAGCAGCCCCTAAGGCAAGACAATGTACCCAGCACTTTAGTCATAGGTAACTCTATAGTCAGGCACACTGATGTCCCACTCACCAGGCTAAACAAGGAGAAAGTTACTGTCAGCAGCCTGGTGGGTGCCAGGAACTGCCACATAATGCACGCTCTCAGGTCACTCCAGAAAAAGTACAAATATGACTCTGTCATTCTCAATGTTGGTTTGAATGATCTCAGACGTACCTCCCTGGACTACATGAAAAGAGACATGGAGGAGCTCTCTGAACTTGTAGCCCAGGCAGGTATGACCCTAGCCCTGAGTAGCATCCTGCCATCGCCCAGAATTATACCACAGTATAAGGACAAAATGATTGACTTCAATAATTGGCTAAGCTTCTGGTGTCATTCAAAGGGGATCCAGATTATGTCTGCCTGGGACGACATGATCAACAAATCATGATGTTTTGCAAGAAATGGTTTGCACCTGTCAGCCCTGGGATTCAGGTTACTGGCTAATGCTCTTACCACCCCTATAGTGCCTTTTTTAGGCAAGGCTCAAAGGACAAAACTACCACTGTAATGGGTGCAAGCAAGCAAAATCCAAAGGTAATGCTAGAAGTCTAAATCTCAAGATGCACTCTCTCGAGGCTCTCCTAAAAATGGAGAACATCGATATCTATGCAATAACTGAGACCTGGTTCAAGGCTCCAGAGACCACCTCTGCAATATAGGTTACAACTCATACCACACCTTTCGGCCACCAAACCAGGACCGAAACACTAAAGGTGGAGGAGTGTCCATATTCACCAAGGATATTCACACCTCCAGGCTGGTTGCCCAACACAATGCATATGAAATTCTCCAGGTGCAACTAACACAAGGTAAGACTGCATTACAAATTGTAGCTTGCTACAAATCCGCCACCATGCCCCAAGAGTCTCACTACACCTTTCTAAACATACTGTAAAATATTAAGATACAACCAAACACCCTAATACTGGTTGATTTCAACTACCCTGCCATTAACTGGGAAAACTACTCCTGTACCAACACCTTTGCTCAACAGTTCATGGAATTCATAAATTCCAATGCCCTAGAGCAATTAATTCATAGTCCCACCAGGGGTACCAATATTCTAGACCTGGTCATTTAGAGATTGATGCTCCACACCAGCGGTCACCCCCTTGTTGGTCAGATCAGACCATAAGCTAATCACCCTTGATATCCACATCCCACCCCCACACCCCTTTAAGAAAACCTCCGTAAAAAAACTTCTCCAAAGCAAACTTTATTTCTCAAGTCAGAAGTAACAAACATCATGATACTTTTGCAGACGGGAACTGGAAGTTCAACTGCTGAATCCTACACTAAGGTGCTGTACAAGCACATTCACTCGTGCATGGACCGAGCCATCCCAAATAGAACCAAGATTCTGTCCTCTAAAAAAAGGAAGACAATCTGGTCCCCTGCCATAAACAAGCTGTACAACAGAAGAAAGAAACTATTATAACCACTTTCAAGGAATTGCAGAAAAATACCACCAAAAACCAGAAATCAAAACCTCCAGCACAATATCAGCAACATTTCTTTTATTTGACAGTAGATGTATCAAATAGCAGCAAAACAATTTCTCTTAGCACCTCGGCTAGAACACAGCCTCTACAGAGTAAATTACATCTAAAAATGAGCTCCTTTTATATAAAAAATGTAGCTAACAAGTTAATTAATCAAGCATTGATCCAATAATACATTCAATTAATTAATAAAAAGTGCAAATGGTTTAAAAAAACATGTATTTAAATAAAACTTTTCCAGTTACATTCTTTATTCGATCTCTTCAGTTGTAGTGTATTGTATTTCAATATAAAAATTGATTCCTTCTTCCTTAATAAATATTTAACCATATCCTCACTTAAAATTCTGACTTGATTTGTTCCAACATTGTTACTTGTAAACTACTAAAATCTCCCTGGTGAATCCTATTGAAATGTTCAGCTATAGGGCTTATAACTTTATTATTTTTAATGCCCCTGACATGTTCCTTTATTCTTTAGGAAGGAAGAAACTGTTGCAGAAAAGAGGAAGCACCCAGGCTTCAAAAAACTCCCTCACCAGCCTCAGCAGAAAGCCAAGATCCCTCATAAAATCTTCCAAAGCTAGTTACAAAAACAAAATTGCCAAAGATTCCAAAGACAACCACAAGGCATTCTATAGCTATGTCAAGAATCTAAATGGCAATAGTCAGATCTGCTCTGAGCTACAGGAGAATGGCACTAGATATACTGATCCCAAAGATATTGCCTATATCCTGGCAGATGAATTCAGTGCCAACTTCACCCCCCACTCACCCCCTAAAGGGCCCATCTCAATACCAAAAGAATGCCAAATTCTGGTAATCATGGCCACTCAGGTAAAAAACTGCACTCTCCAAAGCCAAGAAAACAGCATCCATGGGACCAGATAACATCCCGGCCTGTGTACTGTATGAACTACAAAATGAACTGGCACCTCATCTATGTGTCATGTTTAATCATAGCCTCACCTCAGGCTTCATGCCCACAGAGTGGTGCACAGATACAGTCATCCCACTCCACAAGGGGGGATCCACTTTGGATCCCAGGAACTACCATCCCATCAGTCTGATGAGCCTAATCTGTAAGGCCATGGAATGTATTATCCTGGAACTTACAAACAAAGACATTGGCAACCTTCAAACACTTGACCCTACCCAGTTTGAGTTCATGAAGGGCTGATCTTGCCTCCTGAACCTGATAAACTTCTTTGAATCAGTCTCCAGAGCCATGAACAAGGCGGAGGTGGTTCACACAACCTACTTGGACCTCGCCAAGGCTTTCGACACTCTCCCCCACTCTAGAATCATAGATAAACTTACTAAGCTGGGCATTAATCCCTACATCACTTGATGAGTTGCAAACTGGCTTACTGACAGAACACACACTGTAAAAGTAGCTGACTCCAAATCCAACTCCAGACAAGTGACAAGTGGTGTACCGCAGGGTTCCGTCCTGGGACCACTATTATTTGGCATCTACTTCTCTGATGTACAGGCCAACACTAAGGGACTCTGGCTTATCACAGATGACTAGAAGCTGGGAGCCATTACTGAATCCCCAAATGATGTGGATGTACTACAAAAGGGCCTTACCAAAACAGACGCCTGGTGCCAGAGCCATGGGCTCAAGCTAAATGCCAAAAAATGTATAGTTGCCCCCTTTGGGAAAACCACGTACCTGTGAACTACCACATAGGAGGCAGTACACTAAACACCGAAAGTGTGATAAGAGACCTAGGGACACAGGTGGACAGTGGTCTCACCTTTGATAACCACATAGCCACAACAGATAGAAAATCCTTCTACATGGCACACCTCATCCAGAAAAAAGGAGATCATTGTCCCTCAGTACTCATCCCTCATTAGACCCATTATAGAATACAATGCCCCATTTGGTATGTACCTCACAAGACATCTGCAACAACTAGAAAGGCCACAGAAATACCTCACAAAAAGAATCACAGGCCTAAAGCAGATGCCTTATGCTGACCATATAATGAAACTCCAGCTATACTCTGTCACATATCGCCTACTCAGAGGCGATCTCTGCCTAACATACAAGGCCATGTCAACCCCAGAGTTGTTGGACATGCTACACTTAAAGAAATCCCAATCCCTCCTAGAGACATGCTCCAGGGATCTTATCCTTGTCATAATGATGAATAGAATATGCTGAAAGGGATAGGTACCTGACCCAGAGACTCCCCATACTCTGGAATAAGCTGCCCATACATGTCAGGCAGAGCGATTCAATGGCCCTCTTCAAGAGGAACCTTGATGATTGGATGGAAGGTAGGAAATTCACCCCAGGGATCATGTCAGTAACCCTGCTAGAAAAGGTTCCAGGAAAGTAAATATTTGTGGGAAGCAATAGCCAGGGGATCATTATGGCTAGGCTTGTATAGGCCCTAGGGCAGAGAGCCTAGTACCTACCTATGAACCTATGAACATAGGTCCCAAACCAGGGATGAATTTCTGGTTTCCCATCCAATTGTCCAAGTTGCACTTGAATTGGATTAGGGAGGAACTCTGCTTCACATGTATGGGGAGCCTGTTCCATAAACATGTTTACTCTCTGCAATACATACCTATCTCTCCAGCAGGTCCTATTTATATCACAGGAAAGGTGCAAATCTTTAGAATGGGAAATTCTGGTTCTGTTTGTTTTGTGGATATGGAGGATATCCATCAGAGTGGGGTCTGACAATGCCCTGTATGCCAGGCATAGATCTCCCCTCAAAAGCCTGTAGGAGACAAAATACAGGGATAGGGCCTTGAGGTGGTCTGCATGGAACATATTACCTACGCCCTGTATTCTTTTAGTGAGGAACCTCTGTGGATGTTCCAGTTGTTGGCTATGCCTGGTTAGGTACATACTAAAGGGGCATTGTACTCAATGATAAGTCTGATGAATGCCGAATACAGTGGAACAATGACTTCCTTGAACTTATATGTCATACCTTTGTTTCTAAGTTGTGCAACATAGAATAATTTCCTCATCACTGTGGCATGTGATGATCAAAGGCTAGATTACTATCTATGTGTGTCCCTAAGTCCCAGACTACTAGGTCAAGTCTAAGGGGTGTGTTGTCAATATGATAGTTATTGGGGATGGATGACTTCCCAAAGGATACTATTATGCATTTCTTGGCATTTAGTTTTAGTCCATGACTATGACACCAGTAGTTTGTATGTGTCAATCCCTCCTGGAGAATATTTGTGTCAGTGTGAGATTCAATGACAGCTCCTAATTTGCAATCATCTGGAAATTTAGTCAGCCAGAGACCACTGACATTGGCCTTGACTTCTGAGAAGTAAATGCCGAAAAGAAGTGGTCCAAGGACTGATCCCTGAGGGACTCCACTTGCGACTGGCCTCTTTGTAGCGGTGAACTCCCCAATTCTAACTTCCTGGGTCCTGTCCATGAGTCAGTTGGCTATCCACTGGGTGATATATGGGTTTGTACCTAACCTCTTGAGTTTGTCAACAATGCCCAAGTGGGGTATTGTGTCAAATGCCTTGGTCAGGTCAAGGTAGGCAGTGTGAATGATTTTGCCCTCATCCATTGCTTTGGTGACCTTCTCAAAATAATTCACCAGGGTGAGTAGGCATAATCCGCCCTTGACGAAACCAGACCGGGTTGGGTCCAGTGTCTGGATGTTTACTATATCTCTATTAATCATCTCCATGATAATTCTTTCCATGGCTTTACATATAAGATTAGTGAGACTTAGGGGTCTGTAGTTCGAGGGTCTGTAGTTGGCCCACCTTTGTGCAGAGGGATGACTGTTTCCTTTCTCAATTCATGATGAAGGAAGCCTGTTTGGAGGCTACAGTTAAATAGTAATTCCAGAAGCCCCAAAATAGTTGCTCCAGAAATAGTTGTAGTCTGTCTGAAAGAACTCAGTATACAACATTATGCTAATATAAATGCACACCACTATGCTAGTGGCATTTGAATAAGCCTTGCTGTGGTAGCAAAAGTAGCTAATTTGCACAGTCCTAGTTTTCCTTAATTACTTCTCATAAAAACTTTACATCATTACTTCCTTTGGAAACATGCTACACAATTTATTTAATGCACCATATATCTGCAGTTACAGAAAAAAAATCTCTCTCCAATTAAAAAGTGTTGTATGTATATTTGCAAGACATTTGCATGGACCTGGAAGTTGACATTAGCATACCCCAAAATGGAAACAGTGCCAACCCAAATTTTCAGCCAAGTAGTGGTCCTAGCCAGACTTACTTCATAGGATGATAGAGAGGGAGGGGAGTCATGCTGGGCTAATCTATGTGTCTCATGCAGTAGGCATATTTTAAAATCTTATGTTTTAAAGCAAGTATATCATATGTCTATGTGCAACATTATAAGTGATAGATAACAACAAGCCATTTTGAAAACATAATAGATGCTTCAGAGAGTGTTGCTGTGGCTAACAGAAATGTGCATCACCTATGTGGCTAAATTCTGTTATGCATACTATGATAGACTGAAATATGCATAATCTATACATATGTTTAATAGTGTTCACGTGATAGTTGTGTGGTAGATGTTACCTTATGTAAGTAAATAAGCTAAACATATGCAATCCTTTGACAAAAGATAGACAGTAATGCTGCTTCATAATTGTCATAATAACATGTGGACATATTATATGATATGTCTCAGGTGCACTGTGCATTCCTTATGCATTATTACAGTGCATCAAAGTAAAGAGCAATCACACACTCATTCATACTGTCACTGTCTATGCTACACTCTATAGAAGTAGGGCCAACACTCTGCGTGTCATATACATATACTTATTCATTTACATGTATAGCTTTTATATATGATTGCATTAGTGTCAGTATGCTAACATCCTGTTCATACATTGCACAATGTCAGGTACTATATAACTGTGTAGTGTGCCTAACCAACAGACTAGCTGTTATTATGTTAAAATAATGTCTGCATAGTCTGCAGTATCCTTTGCTACCTAACTATATAGATAGTAGAAATAATAACCTGTCACTGTGTTCACAAACTGTTTATATATTGCATGACATCAAGTGCTGTGTACACAGACTGTAATGAATCTTTTACTTTAACATCCCTCTAGTAATACAATGGATTACTATTACATGACATCCATGTAAACAAGCAGTCACTTGATGAGGTATAGATTGATTGAAATCACATGATAAATGTGAGTCTGGCCTTAGGAAGAGGACTAATGCCATGACTTGTGAATGCGATATTTCCTGTGGTACAGAATTTGAGTCCATCAGCCTTCATTTGCCTAGTGTGTGACTTTGTGCAAGTCACTTAAGTAGACAATGCTTTGGGGCAATTAGAAAATATGGGCTAGATTCCTTAGCAGTCAAATGGACTGTAAGCCTATTAGCTACCTATGATAGAGGAATAATGATGTCTGACAATCTGTACTGGGACGAGAGACAAGTAGCCTATATGATGACTAATATAATTAATTATTAACTTCTCTACCTTTATGAGACTCTGTGATGGCATTTCTGACACTGACAGCATGGTGAGTTGTGTGTCAGATATCAAGAATTGTGGGAAGACAGTATTGTCATTAGAATGATAAAAACATTATGATGTAATGTATTGTACTGACATCATCTCAATATACACATGATGTACCTACATGTTACTGCAAATACATTACTGTGATATGTAAATAAACAGTACTGAGACCATGTAGTGGTGTACTCAGGCATTATGTTGGTGCATTTATGAGGACTGTTAGGTTTCTGTGGACAATTTTGTCTCTTGGCTATAGACATGAATAGTGTAAGCAGGTATGAAACATCAGATCACACAACGTGACAATTTGTAACACATTATGTTCATGCCATAGCTTGACAAGGAACAACTGCCATGATCCAAGTACAATGCTAATACTCACAGAGTAAGACATGATGTCAGTCTACCACATCAACCAACATGCTGACTGGCTATAAATGATTTGAAGCAATGAAACCTGCTCAAGTTATCCAATGCTATACATGATTAAACTCTTAGAACATCGCAATGTGCACAAACAGTAAAATGTCCCTATAAAACTAGGATTATGTTCGAAACCTGTTAAATGGTGTGGCATTGTACAGAACAAAGCTTAGAGCAGCTAGATTGCACATGGAATATAACTGCCATATCCTACCACTATATAATATCATGCCCTTAACCCATAAACTACCCTAGGAGACCCCTGATAAAACCCATTTCTTAATCCTAAATGGCCAAGCCTATTACAGGACCAGAAAACATGGATATGCAATTTTGAAATGTCTCATGTTCTCAGACAATCAGTTAATCATTAAAGAAAATAACACAGTACGCAAATGAGGTTGTCAGGAATACCCATACTACATCCCTCACATACACCGCTCACCACACACACATAGATTGTCTTATGCTGAGGTGCTTCAAAGAAGCCTTCACAAATCTCAAAGACCTCCAGGGCCAACTAATGGTAACACTGTTCTTCAGGAATAACTAAAACACACACCAGAAGTAACACCATGCATCTCACATAAACCTACACCCAATGGTCCACCAAGAGCAAAGTCCATAAGTCAAAAAATATACTTAAAGTAATGCTCTTGTCATTGGGGACTCTGTTTTGTAATATCCATATCCCCCAGTCACCATGTTAGATAAGGAAAAGATAACGGCTCGTTGCCTGTCTGGTGAAAGGATCCACATATGATACATGCACTCGACTCACTGCACCTCAGGTACCAATATGATTCTATCACAGTCCATTTGGGTGTAAATGACCTGAGCTGTACCTCACTGGACTATATGAAAAGAAACATAATGGATTTCTTGGAGTATGTGTCACAGATACTTATGAACCTTTAACCAAGAAACAAACTAAACTTGAATGAAAATAAGAAAAGCTGCCACAAATATGAAGAAAAATACTCTTTTAATGAGCACTTTTGTCAGTAGATACACTTGACTTCATCAGATTATATAAAACATTGACATCACTTCCTTCTAAAAGTCAGCACCACCTCATGACCACAATTAATGTCCTCTACAGGATTCAAATTGTATTGCAACACTGTTTCTCAAGCTATATTGCCTCTACAGGATTCAGGTTGTATTGCAAAACTATGTTTTAAAACTTGTTTGCATCTTTCGGCTTTTCCCAGTTAGGGGTCGCCACAGCGGAACTCCGGTCCGCTAATGATTGGTACTGGATTTTTACATACCGGGTTACCAGCCCTGATGCACAACCTTCAACGAAGGCACACCTCATTCACATATGCCTCCACACAGAAGACGCCCTAGCTGAGAATCGAATGGGACAACATCTTGCTATGAGGCGACAACGCTACCACAGCACCACCACCGCAAAACTATGTTTTAAAACTAAACATTGAAATATATGTGAAACTTGATTAAGAAATAATAATAATAAAAAAATTGCAAGACAAAACAAACTACAATAGTGTTTGTTCTTCGCAGTAACCCATATGTATAAATAAATAAGAAACATCAATCCAGCATACTGTTGATACACTAAGACAGTATAAAATGATGTATTATAAACATACATTGATCACATTTTCCCCTACTTTCCTTATTTGTTGTGCAAGTTAAAACATTACTAAACTATCAAAGAAAAAATTCATCTTTCAGTTTTAAATAACAAAAGAGGGAAATAATATCATTCAACCCAGGGGGTTGTTGGCATTAAATCTTAACTGCCACACACATTCTCTAAACTTGAGAAACAATTTTCGTGAAACCCCTTGTTGTTAAGAACAACTTGGTCAAAGGCAATAAATTTAAACCTATGGTAATGATTTTCCTTGATGTGCAATGGCAATGCATTTTTTCATTGGCTTTTTTAATATCATAATTGTGTTGGTATACACACACTTTGAAAGCCTTTTTAGTCTTGCCTATGTAAAATCCTTTACAGGATTGACATAAGGCTGCATAAACTACAAAAGTGCTGTTACAATGCAACCTATGATTCAAATGTATTAGACCATAATGTGGAATATGTAAGGTGTCCGTTTCAAAAAAATACTGGAACACTGTGTACAATGACCACATTTGGTCATCTGTTCTTTTCCATCGGTTTTATAACCCTCTGTGTTTTGTTCAAGTAAATTTTTAAAACAAGCATCTTTTTTATATACAACACATGCCCCCCCCCCCCATTTTTTAACAATTCTTGATCTCCTCTAAAAATAAACCAATTCTTATTTAATATGTCCTTGACGTCATAAAATAATGGGTTATAAGTTAAAATAAGGGCCTTGCTGAAATCTTGGGTCATGTTTGTATCTTGACTGAAAATGTTAAAATTAGGGGTAACAATACCAGATGTATCAGTCCCTATTAATGGAAAAAAGTGTCCACATACCCTTTTTTCTGTGACCTCATTAAGAATTGTTTCAATAAAATTGTTAGGATACCCTCTTTGTTGTAACATACCCCTCAACTTGTCCCTCTCTTCATAGAACATTTCTATGTCACTGATCATATGTGCCAATCTAACACACTGGCCTTTGATAAGTGACTTTTTTTGAAAGTCAGGGTGTCCACTCTCATAGTGTAAGAGTGTATTAGAATATGTGGGTTTTCTGTATATCATGGTTTTAAAGTTCTGTTCTACTTAATTTTTGATAATAAATATATCCAAAAAATGTATCTTGTCACTGCTTTGCTCCATAGTGAAATTTAAAAAAGATGCACTAGTATTTAAATATTCAAAAAATATCTGTAATTCATTTTCACTGCCCTCCCAGAATATTAATATATTGTCCAAAAATCTCCCATAGAATTTACACAGCTTGAATAGCTCTGAAGTGAATACCTGAGTGAGTTCCCACTAGGCCAAAACTATATTTGGCAAACAGAGGGACACAGGCCATTCACATTGCTGCACCTGTTGTCTGTTTAAATAGCTGGTTCTCAAATACGATGTAATTGTTGTTAAGGACCAATTCCATTAAAATTCTAAACATTAATATCCTTTCATGCCTTATATTTGCGTAACTGCATAAAAATCATAAAATAGGTTAAGGCCCTCTTCATGTGGTATTATGCTAAATAAATCTTTTAAAGTGTGATAGCCTTTTCTGATTGCTTGTAGTCATTTAAAGCTGTTTTAAGTGTACTTTTTACTGTTTTTGCCTTATCTTTTCAAAAAAACAAACAAAAAAAATATTGTTTCTTGCCTTTCTAAGCTAGTATAGTCCAGTTTTCAGGCTAGCGCTGAATTCAGGGCTGTATTACATGTTTCTGAGTTACCCATACCTTACTTGGATAGAAGGAAGTTTCTCTGTTCTGTATCTGCCAGGATGTTAGCAATATCACTAGGTTCAGTATATTTTGTGCTATTTTGCACTAGCTCAGAGCATATCTGTGAGTTGCCACTTAGATTCTTGACATAGCTAAAGAAGGCTTTGTGGTTATCTTTTGAATCCTTGGCTATTTTTCTTTCGAAGTTAGCTTTGGATGATTTTATGAGGGACCTTGGTTTCTTACTGATACTGATCAGGGATGTCTTTCCCTCTTGGGATTTGCTTTTTTTTCTGAACTAGTTTCCTCCTTTTGTTGTATAACCTGTTTATGGCAGGGGTCCACCAGACTGGTTTCTTTCTCTTAGGGGAGTGAGTCTTGGTTTTTCTAGGGATGGCATGATCCATGCATCCTTGTAGGTGCTCATAGAGTGCAATTGTAAAGGATTCTACATCTTGGGCAGTGTTATCCTTTAGCTTGGGGGCTGTGAAACTTACCACCTCTGCCTTAAGTAAGGTGAAGTTTGCTTTAGAAAAGTTTTTTACTGTGGTTTCCTTGGTTGGGGATGGTGGTGGGGTGTGGACATCCAGGGCGATTAGTTTATGGTCTGATCTAACCAGTGATGGGTTGACCTCCAGTACGGAACACCTGTTGCCCATGTTGATGATGACCAGGTCCAATATGTTGTGGCTCCTGGTAGGGGATCTTACCAGCTGATCTAGGGCATTTGAGTTGATAAATTCTAGGAAGCGCTGAGCCTGGGAGTTTGTACTCAAGTAGTTTTCCCAGTTAGTGGTAGGGTAATTGAAACTGCCCAATATCAGGGTGTTTGGTAGGACCTTCATGTTTTCCAGTGTCTCCAGAAAGGCAGAGAGGTAGTCCTGGGTCATGGAGGGTAATCTGTAGCAGGCCAACATTTGCATTGCAGATTTGCCCAATGTTAGTTGCACATGGATGATTTCAGAGATATCATGCTGCACCACTAACCTGGAGGTGTGGGTATCCTTGATGAATATGGATACAACCCCTCCTTTTGTGTTTCGGTCTGTGTTCTGTGGCCGAAATGTGTGGTATGAGTCGTAGCCCAGTAGTGCTGGGGTGCTCTTTGGAGCCTTGAACAGGTTTCAGTTACTGCACAGATGTCGACGTTCTCTATTCTTAGGAGTGCTTTGAGCGCACGCATTTTGAGATTTAAACTCCTGGTGTTGAGTAGCATAGCCCTCATTTTTTTACTTGTGCTGTTTATGGAGGTGGGTTTAAAATTTGAGCCTTGCCTAAAAAAGGCACTATGGGGCAGCAAGAGCCTTGGCCAGTATTCAAAAGCCAAGGGGTGACAGGTGCAAGCTGTGTCTTGCGAATCAACGCGGCTTGTCGAGCATGTCATCCCAGGCTGAAAGACACTGGATCCCCTTTGAATGACACCAGAAGCTTAGCCAATTGTTGAAATTGATCATTTTTTCTTTATACTGAGGTATCATTCTTGGTGAGGGCAGGATGCTACTCAGGGTCAGGGTCATACCCGCCTGGGCTGCATGATCAGAGAGGTCTTCCATGTCTCTTTTCATGTAGTCCAGGGAGGTACGTCTCAGGTCATTCACACCAACATGAACAATGACAGAGTCATATTTGGACTTGTTATGGAGTGACCTGAGTGCTTGTGTTATGTGGCGGATTCTGGCTCCCGACAGGCAGCTAACAGTAACCTTCTCCTTGTCCAGCCTAGTGAGTGGGGCATCAGTGTGCCTGACTATTGAGTCACATATTACTAGTGTGTTAGGTATGTTATTTCGCCTTAAGGGCTGTGATTGTGCGGCACATTGATTTTGTGTTTTACGTGTTGTCTGGTTTGTGACGGGAGGTGCATGTTTTGTGGGTGTCTGCTTTGGAGGTCTCTGACACTTTTGCAGGTTTTTATTTAGAGCCTCCGAGTATGATTTTGTGTATTTATGTGTATTTTTTGCCAGTGCTGGTTTAGTAAGTCTATGTGAGGTTGGAGGTGTGGTGCAAGTGTTAACCTTCTCCTCCTGACTGTTCCAGTCTTGGGTGGAGAGACTTTAGCCTCCAGTTTGACTGTATAATTGTATCTATCACATATGTTAGTGTTTTGTGGTAGGAGGAGAGGGCTGTCTGTGTATATGAGGAAGTTGTAACATTGCCTCAGGATACCGAGATTCACCAGCTAGACTGGAGAGTACACCTGAAGTTTCCCTTTGGTCATACCTGAATAGTAGGGTGAGCTGCTTAGTCGCTTGGTTGGTGAGGAGTGGATAAAGAGCCTTGTCCTGCTGAGTAGTCAAGTGTCAGGGTATATTAGTGCTTGCTATTAGGTCTGAGTAAGTGCTGGACTGTAGGATGCTTTTTGAGTACTTAGGTTGAGAGTTAGACTAGTTTCAAGTGAAAAACTGAAGAGGAGACTTAGTGGAGCAGGGAATAATTTAACCCTAGCTAACCAGTGCTGCCCGGTGCACAAAACCATGCAAATGCGGTTTTTAAACTACTAACTTCTGGACTGGAACCACTTCTCCAGGGACAGATGGCTGCTCAAAGTTCCCCTCTCTCACAGGTAAACAGAGAAACCTCCATCTATCCAAGTAAGGTATAGGCAACTCAGAAAACCCACATATTCTAATACCCTCTTACACTATGAGAGTGGACACCCTGACTTTCAAAAAAAGTCACTTGTCAAAGGCCAGTGTGTTAGATTGGCATGTATGATCAGTGGCATAGAAATGTTCCATGAAGAGAGGGACAAATTGAGGGGTATGTTACAACAAAGAGGGTATCCTAACAATTTTATGGAACCAATTCTTAATGAGGTCATGGAAAAAAGGGTATGTGGGCACTTTTTTCCATTATTAGGGAATGATACATCTGGTATTGTTACCCTAATATTAACATTTTGAGTGAAGATAGAAACATGACCTAAGATTTCAGCAAGGTCCTTATTTTAACTTATAACCCATTATTTTAGGACATCAAGGACATATTAAATAAGAATTGGTTTATTTTTAGAGGAGATCAAGAATTGTTAAAAATGTGGGGGAAAAGCCATATGTTGTATATAAAAAAGATGCTTGTTTTAAAAATTTACTTGAACAAAACACAGAGGGTTATAAAACCGATGGAAAAGGACAGATGACCAAATGTGGTCATTGTACACAGTGTTCCAGTATTTTTGAAATGGACACCTTACATATTCCACATTATGGTCTAATACATTTGAACCATAGGTTGAACTGTAACAGCACTTTTGTAGTTTATGCAGCCTTATGTTAATCCTGTGAAGGATTTTACATAGGCAAGACTAAAAAGGCTTTCAAAGTGCGTGTATACCAACACAATTATGATATTAAACAAGCCAATGAAAAAAATGCATTGGCATTGCACAACAAGGAAAATCCTGACCATAGGTGTACATTTATTGCCTTTGACCAAGTTGTTCTTGAATTTAGAGAATGTATGTGGCAGTTAAGAGTTAATGCCAACAACCCCCCTGGGTTGAATGATATTATTTCCCTCCTTAGTTATTTAAAATTGAAAGCTGAATTCTATCTTTGATAGTTTTGTAATGTTTTAACTTGCACAGCAAATAAGGAATGTAGGAGAAAATGTGATCAATGTATGTTTATAATACATCATTTTATACTGTCTTAGTTTATCAACAGTATGCTGAATTGATGTTTGTTATTTATTTTTACCTATGGGTTACTGTGAAGAACAAACACTATTGTAGTTTGTTTTGTCTTGCAATTTTTTTATTATTATTTCTTAATCAAGTTTCACATATATTTCAATGTTTAGTTTTAAAACATAGTGTTGCAATACAACCTGAATCCTGTAGAGGCAATATAGCTTGAGAAACAGTGTTGCAATACAATTTGAATCCTGTCTTCTTCTTTTGGCTTTTTCCCGTTTAGGGGTCGCCACAGCGGATTACCTGTCCACTCATGATTGGCCGTGGAGTTTTACAGTGTCGAGTTGCCAGCCTGGCACCCAACCTTCCACAGAAGGCACATGCACGCACACACTCATGCCTAGGGCCAATTTAGAGTGTCCAATCCACCTACAGCATGTCTTTGGGATGTGGGAGGAAACCGGAGCACCCGGAGGTAACCCACGCAACCACAGGGAGGACATGCAGACTCCACACAGTAGGCACCCCAGTCGAGAATCGTACCCGAGAACCTCTTGCTGTGAGGTGGCAATGCTACCCACTGCACCACCGTGGCTGCCCACAATTTGAATCCTGTAGAGGAAATGAATTGTGGTCATGTGGTGGTGCCTGGCTTTTAAAAGGAAGTGATGTCAATGTTGTATGTAATCTGATGAAGTCAAGTCTATCTACTGACGAAAGCGCTCATTCAAAGAGTATTTTTCTTCATATTTCTGGTGTTTTTTCTTATTTTCATTCATATTTATGAACCTTGCATTCAGTATCATTCTACCTTCACCAAGGATGATGCCACAATATGAACAAAATTACTGATTTTAATAACTGGATTAGTTTCTGATGTCACTCCAGGGAGATCCAATATATGTCAGCATGGGAGTACATGGTGAACAGAGCACATTACTTTGCCAAGAATGGGCTGCAGCTTTCCCCTCTATGTTTTCAGATATTGGCTAAAACAATATCCACCCCCTCTGAGCCAGTTTAGACAATGACA
This sequence comes from Protopterus annectens, assembly GCF_019279795.1. Taxonomy (NCBI): domain Eukaryota; kingdom Metazoa; phylum Chordata; order Ceratodontiformes; family Protopteridae; genus Protopterus; species Protopterus annectens. The sequence continues at coordinate 1,233,423,127 of NC_056731.1, read as the reverse complement.
AAAAGACAAACCTGTCAACATAGTGAAAAAGTCTCCAAGCAACTTTAAGGTGTTACTGCTCAATGCTAGGAGCCTGAAAAAAAAAAAAACTCCACACCATTCAAGCCCTCCTCACTCTGGAGAATGTAGACATCTGTGCCATGACCAGTACTAGGTTTAAAGCCATAGAAGGTTCTCCGGCAGTGCAAGGCTACATAGACTTCCACACATTTAGACCACCAACAGCACAGACTGGGGCCAAAGGTGGAAATATCTTGATCTACATTAGCAACAAACATACCTCTAGGTTGGTTAAACAGGATGATACCATGTAGCTCATTCACATGCGATTTGCCATAGATAAGGTCTCTCCCCCTATTATGGCTAGCTACAAGTCATCACCTATCCCCATAGAGTCACACAACCCTTACTTAAGCCTACTAAACATGCTCACCGTCTAAAAAACACCCTATTAATGGGTGGATTTAACTAACCCTCCATAGACTGGGAAACTTACACTGACTCACACTCACAGGCACTATGCTTCCTGGATTTTATTAATGCAAACACCATGGAACAGATAATGTGCACTCCAACCAGAGGACCGAATATACTGGCTCGGGTATTCACCAACACAGGAGAGTGTTGCACCCCACCCACCCACATAGCAATGTGCTGAACTGGTGGAAAATGGTCCCACCTTCACTGATCAGGGTGACATATCAAAATTACTGGCTGATATAATCAGCACAAACTTCACCCTCCCACTCCTCCCCAGCTCCGCCAGGTAAAATTCCCTCCAACATATTGCCCCAGCTATTAACAGGGACCAGGTGCTGGCAGCTCTAATTAAAGCCAAGAACACTGTCACCATGAATCCCAACAACATTTCCGGTTGCCTCCTGAACAGTCTAAAACATGACCTGTCAAGACCACTGGAGGCACTCTTCTATTTAAGCTTTGAAACAGGCTACATTCCAAGTGAATGGAGGACCACAACAGTCACACTCCTCCACATAGCCAGACCCTCAACTAACCCAAGCAACTACAGAGCTATCAGTCTAACAAGTCTAATGCAATATGCAAAGCCATGGAACAAATTATAATGGAAATTATAAACAAGAAGATTGACAAACTACAGACACTGGGTCCATCTCTATTTGGCTTTGTTAAGGGAAGGTCACTCCTACTTAACCTGGTAGACTTCTTTGAGACGATCACCAAGGTAATGGATGAAGGTAAATCAGTGCATACTGTGTATCTTGAATTATCAAAGGCATTCAATAGATTACCCCACTCAGGCATTGTTTACAAGTTCTCTGAGCTAGGTATAAATCCCTAAATAACTTGCTGGATTGACAGCTGGCTCACAGACAGGACCCTAGAAATCAGAATCAGTAAGACTACTTCAGCAGAAACTAGTCACCAATGGAGTATCTTAAGGTCCCATTCTGGGGCCCACTTATGTTTAGCATCTGCTTTTTGATAGTCAAGGCTAGTGTTCAAGGTCTCTGTTCCATCAGGTTCATAGACAATTGTAAATTGGGAGCTATTATAGATTCATCTTGCAAGAGGGTTTAACACAGGCAAAAGACTGGTGCTGAAGCCTTGGACTAAAACTCAATGATAAAAATGCATTATAATACTCTTTGGGAAACTGTCAACCCAAGTTAATTACTCCATCGATAAAACACCCCTATGAGTTGGCACAGTAGTAAGGAATCTGGGAATGTATGTAGACAGCAATCTGGCCTTTGATCAACAAGTAGTTGAGATGATAAGAAAATCATTCTATGTCGCTCAGCTTATCAGTAAGGTTATGGCATCCAGGTCCAAGGAAGTTATAGTACCACTCTACTCAGTGCTTATCAGACCTGTCATTGATTACAATGCCCCCTTTGGCATGTATCTAACCAGACACTTGCAACAGCTGGAATTCCCACAAAGGTCTCTCATCAGGGGAATTCATGGCATGAATGCCCTGTCCTACACTGATTGCCTAAAGGTTCTGTCTCTGTATTCAGTCTCCTACAGGCTCCTGAAAGGGGATCTTTGCCTGAATTACAAGGCTTCCTCAGACCCAGCCTTGATAGATCTATTGCACATATGCAAAATAAACAGCACCAGAAATACTAGATCCAGGGATCCGAACTTCACTTGTGATATACACAGAACATGCTGGAGAGACAGTATGTGTTGCAAAGGATCCCCATACTATGGAATAGGCTCCGCAGCCATGTAAAACAGAGTTAATCTCTGACGCTATTTAAATGAAAGTGTGGATGAGAAATCATACATTTACTCCCAGTGTGGACCCAATGTTATTAACCTAACTAATACCCCTCCTACAAATCCTTAGTTAGCTTCCTACTAAGATGACCCCCCCCCCCCATATTGACACCCATGATACTTGGGACCCAAGTGGTTTGGATTGCATAGCTAGGCTTGTAGGGCCTTAGTTGTCATTAACCTAGTAACAGCCTAATAATAATAATAATAATAATTGTCAGTTCAAACATCATGAAACTTATTGAATGGGTGGGAAAGAAGCATGTATGCGTACAGTAGTTGAATGACTGTATTAGTATTTTCACACAATCTTTGTGTCACTATCTCAGGGCTAATGATGGTAGAAATGGATGGCCATGCAGACATGGGGACATTTACACTTCTAAAGATATCAAACATGGAAGAGCATGTGGTGATATCTGTACTATTATTCAGAGGTTCATATCAATGGCCAACAGTTGTAATATTTACAAGAGAAGATGTCAAGCAACATATAATGTAGGCTGCCTATGCAACAGTCTCTTGCACAGTTGTTTGTTACATATGTACTCTGTCTACTATATATGTGATAAGCAACTGCTATGGTATCCATTTCACAAAACAGCATATATGTACTGTGTGCTTCTAATTCACAAACATATATGTGCATATGTGTCTGGTCCTTCATACCCCTACATTCCTGTGTATAAATGTCTTTGGACACACATGTTGTTGTGTCTTTCAGCTTTTCCCAGTTAGGGGTCGCCACAGCGGAACTCCGGTCCACTAATGATTGGTAGTTGATTTTTACGTGCCGAGTTACCAGCCCTGACACACAACCTTCAATGAAGGTACGCCCATTCATGCATGTCTCCATGCAGAAGACGCTCTAGCTGAGAATCAAACCGCACAGCGTCTTACTGTGAGGCGACAACGCTACCGCAGCACTACCCCCACAGGTACTATTTGGACACACATATGGACACACATATATAATAATATTCACAACTGTGTGATATAATAGTGGCACTACTGTTTTATGATAACACTGATTTATGACTGTACATGGCAGCTAGAATGGCTATGATAAATATACTGAATGTATACATCTGCAACACTATGCATTAAGTCTAAGTAATTTGAGTCACATAATGCTTACTGCATATGCTGCACACATGACAATTCATATTTGGAGCTCATAAGTAAAATGTTAGTATTTTGTCTTATTTTTGACTATAGTATTGTGTCTCTTGTCTCTCATTCACCTTGATGTATAGCATTTTACAGCTGGAACATAAAATTAAGAGAGGTTTATAACTCAGTCGACTACAAGTAGAATTGTTCATTTTTGGATTTTCTTTTGACTCACATCATGACTGCGGATACCTAAGCCATTCAATGGCAGACGCAGATCTCATCATGTCATGTTTTAGAGTCTGTAGAACACCCAACCACATGGTTTGAGTGTGTTGACGGGCACAAGGCTTATGCGGTGTATTGACAGCAAAGTATGTCAGGTTTTATAGCCTATTACTCTCATCTTGGGGGATCCCAAACACTGCTGTTGATATCACTAGTGATATATGATATGAAGTGCCGGCCTTGCATTTTGTCTGTTGCTGATGAAGTATTGCTCTAACTCATCAGAACCCACATCTCATGATATTTTGATGATGCACATATTTAATGTTTTGTATAGCACATGAGTATACTTACATAGCATATGTGCAATATATTATATACAGGTGACACAGATTTGCAATAATTTATACATTTAAAATACAACTCTCTCTGATCTTTTTTATAGTGGTGTTATCTTAGGACATAATGATTGTGGCATTGATATTTGAACAGTTTGTTAAGTGATCATGGAGGATGAGCATATACCCACGAGATATACTAATAGTAGAACTGATTGTGATCTTAGTGGTACATAGGCATAGTAGTATGGTGTTATATCACAACTGAGAGTTCACTATATGTTGTTAGTTTAATCTATGACACTCTTCAAATAAATGCTTGTACTAATTTTAAAGTAGTGGCATGATGGACAACAGTGATGCACAATTACTTGTAGTAGAGTTCTCATTGCAGTTGACATTGTTTTAATTTCAAAATAAAATGTCAATAAGTTGGCAACTTGCATATATTGATATGCATGTGCACTAAAGTGATATCCCTTGTAGTCATCTGTATGGACGTGTAGAGTAAATGGGTAAGGAAGTGTGACAGATGAAACTGAAGGTAGTGATGACAGTACAGTAGGAGACACACTGGAACATCCATCTCTGTGACTGCCATCTCTTCTGCTTAGAGGAACATGTTGCAGTCAAAACTGTAGCCTTTGAAGGCCTACAGGCAGTCATGGGAAATGCAGTGATGTGTGAAAGTTGCCACAAAGGAGCTGTGTAATCAGATGGTATTAGGTTGTCCCGCTCTATGAGAAGATCACAGTAGTCTAGCCTGCAGCATAATGGTCTGCAAAATAACAGTGACACAGAACTCTTCTTCAATGATTGCATGGTCTTCCTTGGGTGCCTCATAGACCATCCCAATCCAGAAAAATCTGTGAGCTCTTTCCATGGATCCCAGGTAACCAACTCATTTTACTTCATGCAGTGTAAGCAGAATGTGGCTACCAGTGGACACAGTGAGCCCTTGCAGGCCTGTTACACTACAATAAAGCAGCTAGAAGTAATGGGCATGAACATTCCTGTACAGATATAAGCTAGACAGTCTTATTACATTGTTGTTATAGAATTTGTTTTAGTTTTGTTTCTAAATAGTTTCCACCAAATGATTTTATAATGCACAAAATTTTAAAAAAGGGTTTAAAACATGCTTTTCAGGCTTGATACTGATGTTTATGACTCCAGCATTAACCTTTCAGCTCCTTCCATAGCTATACTGTTGAAACATGCATGGAGCTCATCAATACTTGCTTATGTGCAGCGTGCCAGTCATGGCCTGTATGTTATGCCATTGTGGTAAAACCACCTATTTAAAGACTAATGGATGTTGTATGGTCATTGGATAGCATTCACTCATGTGACTGTCACTTCTGCAGGTAGTGTATAATGCCTAGCAAGCAATACTGTTGTGGAATGGTTTCAAGCCGTTAATTAGGAACATTACTGTTTATGATTTGGTTTATTTTGCAACTGATAGTTTTTCTTGGTAATGTTTGGGTTGCCACAGATGTCAGGCTTTGATTTTTTTCTGCAGAAATTACAGAATAGGCAAAAGTATCCTCTTTTTTGTTTGTTTTTGTTTGTTTTGTACTTTTTCTTCATGTTTCTGCTCAGATCAGAATGGCTTGGGCAAGGACACCATCTTACTACCAAAACATTTAAAAGTAGGATATTTTTCGAACAATGGTTATGTGATTCTTTTGTATGTAAGATGTTCTAGTTACAGTTACCTGCAATTGGACAAAGTAAGATGTGGTTAGTCACAGCAAATCCTTTTTGTTGACTCCAATTATTTATTATCCCTCTATTGTTAATGCACACTGGCAACTGTGTGAGGTACATAAACATGTAGAGAACTTAATTCCCATCGCAATATATGGTATTACATTATCAAGCTTGTAATGATAGTGATCGGATCCACATCGTTGCACAGCTGTACAGCACATGTACAGTGGATATAAAAAGTTTACACACCCCCGATAAAATACCAGGTTTTTGTGATATAAAAAAATGAGACCACTATAAATCATTTCAAAACTTTTCTCACTTAAAATGTGACCTGTGACCTGTACAATTCAATTGAAAAACAAACAAATCTGTTAGGGGAAAACATATAAAAAATAAAAAACACACAATAAGCTGGTTGTATAAGTGTACAGACCCTTAAACTAATACTTTGTTGAAGCACCTTTTTATTTAATTACACATTCAGTCTTCTTGGGTAGGAGTCTATCAGCATGGCACATGTTGACTTGGCAATATTTGCCCACTCTTCCTTGTAAAAATGCTCCAAATCTGTCAGATTGCGAGGGCATCTCTTGTGCATGGCCCTCTTCAGGTCACCCCTCAGATTTTCTATTAAATTTAGGTCTGGGCTCTGGCTGGGCCATTCCCAAAACTTTAATTTTCTTCAGGTGAAGCCATTCTTTTGTTGATTTGGATATATGCTTGGGGTCATTGTTGAAAGGTGGAATTCCTCTTCATCTTTCTAGCAGATACCTGAAGGTTTTGGGCCAAACGTGACTGGTATTTGGAACTGTTCATAATTCCTTCCACCTTGACTAAAGCCCCAGTTCCAGCTGAAAAAAGCAACCTCAAAGCAAGATACTGCCACCACCATGCTTCATCATGGGGATGGTGTTCTTTTGGTGATGCAAAGTGTTGTTTTTGCACCAAATGTACCATTTGGAATTGTGGCCAAAAATTTCAACCTTGGTCTCATCAGACCATAACACATTTTCCCATATGCTTTTGGGAGACTCGAGGTATTGTTTTGCAAATTTAAGTCAGGCCAGGATTTTTTTCTGTGTAAAAAAATACTTCCATCTTGCAGCACTACCCCATAGCCCAGCCATATGGAGAATCCGGGAAATTGTTGTCACATGTAGTACGCAACCAGAACTTTGCAAAAATTCCTGCAGCTCCTTCAGTGTTGATGTAAGAATCTTGGAAGCCTCCCTGACCAGTTTTTGTCTTATCTTTACATCAGTTTTGGAGGGACGTCCAGTTCTTTACAACGTCACTGTTGTCCCATATTTTCTCCACTCTTTGATGACTGTCTTCACTGTGTTCCATGATATATCCAGTTCTGTGGAAATGTTTTTGTACCCTTCTCCTGACTGATACCTTTCAACAATGAGATCCCTTTGATGCTTTGTAAGCTCTCTGTGAACCATGGTTTTGCTGTAGCAGGCAACTGAGTACATATCAGGAAAATCCTACTAGGACAGCTGAACTTTAGCTGGAGTTAATCAGAGTCTCTTTAATAATTGATGGCAGGTGTGTACGCAAGAAGACTGAATGCTGTAATTAAATCAAAAGGTAATTAAACAAATTATTAGTTTAAGGGTGTGCATACTTATGCAACTAGCTTATTTTATGTTTTTTATTTTTTATATTTTTCCCCTAACAGATTTGTTTGTTTTTCAATTGAATTGTACAGGTTATAGGTCACATTAAAGGTGGGAAAAGTTTTGAAATTATTTATTGTGGTCTCATTTTTTTATATCACAAAAACCTGGCATTTTATCAGGGGTGTGGAAACTTTTTATATTCATTGTATAAATTCTCTCGTATATTAATAATGGCAAACTATTACTTTCAGGGTCTCTTATTTTGCATAAATAGTATGGATGAAAGAAGACAAAGAGTGATATACTAACTCATTTGCACCCATAACACATTTTGTATTAATTTATTTATCATCCATAGCTTCTTATTGTGTACTGACGTTTTCAGGGAGTGGGCAACTTTTTTGATTGACTTATAGCTAATATTAGACAGCATCTGAAAAGACAAAATATAAGAAATAAAAATGACACTCAAATTGTTAATCACTAACATGCATTATTTTTTCATATTCATAGCTAGATTTTCTTAACTAACAGAACTACCTGTTACTGAGAGGCATAGCATGAAATGACATGGTTTGAGAGAGAAAACTGCATACCAGTATCTATAGTATAGCACAGTATACTATGGAAAATCCTAGTTGTTTTCTAGTAATTGTGAAAATGTGCAATATTTCTATATGCATGACAATATTTCCAAAAGCAAGTGACAAATAATTTTAAGGTACCACTTGAAGCAGTAGATGATGTTAATGGAAATTGTTACTGATATTTTTACAGTAAGTTCTACAGCTTGATATGTTTTCAATTTTATCTGTACAGTTAATAGACAAAGAAGGATGAGTTTGCATAAGTTTACATGTTTTCCTAAATATCTCAGTAAACAGGTGCTTAGAAAGGAATTCCTTGGCATCATGTAAAAGCTTAAGCCTGGCTGAGGAAAAATAATTCTGACACATTATGTCTAGGATGTACATTTGCCAAGACATGGAAAGTTGTTTACAATACTTTAGAGAAAAATATAAATTTGGGTTTGGTGAATTATGATATATTTTATTATTGATATAAAACTGTAACTGTACTGACAATTATTGTAAAAAAAGAAATTGCTAAATAACAGCATTTATGATTCTTTATATTATTATCCTTAGATAGGTCTACACTTTTAATTTTCTGTCTTGGAAAGTGGTCAAGAATCAAATAATGTGTGTTGGTTTCCAAATCTGTGAAATTGTGCAGAAGCAAGGTATGAATGAGTCACAAGAATGCAGAAATGAATCATATAAAGTTGTATTTGTTACTCTGCTCATTGTAAACATGCATCAAAATGTGGGGAACCTAGGAGTCATTTAAAAAGTGTCATAAAAGTTAAAAACTGAAGTAACATATTTAAATGATATGTTCATAATGGTTCAGATATCTCAGCTAAACAAAATTCAAACCAATAAAACTCCAAGGTTCACTCATTATATTATTAATATATTAATTAAGAAACAGAAAATGCTTTATAATAACTCTTTCTTTCTCTGTTGTGAATGGCAAGATTCATTGACAGTAAATTGGATGAAAAATGTGTTATTCCAGTCAAAAATAAATATCCAGAACCAATAATTAACCATTCAGTATGGCTGCAGTGGTGCAGCGGTTAGCTTTGTCACCTCACAGCAAGAGGTTCTCCAGTTTGATACTCAGCTGGAGCACCTTCTGTGCAGAGTCTGCATGTCCTCCCCACAGTCACATGAATGGAAAGACATGCAGGTAGGTGTGAACATGTGTGGGTGTGCCGTCTTTGAAGGTTTGGTGCTGGGCTGGCAACTCAACACCATAAAAATTCACTGCCAATCATTAGTGGACCAGAGTTCTGTTGTGGTAACCCCTAACAGGCAAAAGACAGCAGTAATAATTAATCATTTTACATCTGCAAGCATTTTTTTATTTTGGTCTCATAATGGAATCTTCTAATATAAATATTTCTTCAGTTAGTGCATTATTTCCTGGAATTTTCATCTTTTCAGGCATATCTGCCATTTGTCTTGATTTCAGTTATATTATAACTTTTCCCAGAGCAGGAGTATCATCTTTAGTTAATGCTGGTGGAGTATGTAAACCACCTAATCTCTATTTTTTTTCCTTTGCAACTGGTTTCCATATCACCACGTTGTTCCAACATATTTGTCTAGTGATCTTGATTACTTATGAGATTTTTCTTGCAGCTAAAAACAATTCCCTGTTGTCATCACTTGATAACATTTCTGAAACAGTGTTTAAACTTCCAACATTAACTTGAAGATCATATGAGCTACTAATATTAACTTTAAAATGTTCAGTTTCTTCTATAATATGTACTTGATACACTGTTTTAGTATGGTTGGTTTTGCATGGATTTTTAGATGTAATGTTATATTATTTTTGTTTAAAAATTTTGAAACAAGCACACTGGCATTTTTTTCCTCCTTTTACTGGCCTTAGAATACTTAGGTAACTTTATAGTTGGAGTTCTTATGATTTCTGCTGAATGTAAGGAATTTATTGTATCAAAGATGTCAAGTACCTGCACTGGGTATTTATCCACCTGCGATAAACTCAAGAATAGTCTTAAAAGCAGTATGTGTCAAGGACGTATAAGAAAAAATGATCCTGCCATCTAAGGTATGTGGCAATTTTAATAGTTTGTCACAGTCTATGCAATGTTTGATCTACTATCCGTGTGTCAGTTTGTATGACTACTCCACAAGATATATACTGTGAAAGTAATTGATAGTTCAATAAATCACTCAAAGCATAAGCATTTACATCTGACATATTTTATAAAATATCACCTGTAGTTTTCTTACAGCAGTAATGTTACTTCATTCAAAGCTAAAATAAAGTTTAAACAGAAAGTAAAGTACAACCCAAAGCACTAGGTAGCATTCTGACAATATAAGTTGCCATAACATTAAGCTTTATTAATTTGTGGCTTTGTATATAAATAAATATTAAAAGCAATGTATGAAAATGTTTTCAGTTTGTAATGAAATGCTGACATCATTCTAGAGTGCTATCAATGTTTCATTTGACTTTAAGTGAACTAAATACTATAAAATATGGAGAAACTTCTGCCATTTACAAATAAAACCTTAAGCTCAATAGATATTACTGTTGTATAACACAGTGTCAATATGTTCTTTTGTAACAAAGCTCAGACTATTGAACATTTCACCATTCTGGTGTATTCAATATAAAATAAATTGTGAGTGTATTTTTAAACATTTAATATAATTATTTTCCAATTACCATTGCAGGTGCAAGGTATTCCTTTCTCCATGAATCCCACAATCATACCAACACAATTGCAGTACGATGCTAATATGCATGTTTGTGTCTTCATGTCATGAGCATTCATGCATGCCATTTTCTGCTTATACTTGTTTGCCTAAGAAATACATAGATCTGGGAGGGGGTGGGAGCAGGCAACACTACCCACCAGAAAAAAAAAAAACAATAAAACAAATATAAAATAAATGTTCAAATGCTTAAAATAAAAGAAATTAGCAGTGTTAATGCTCACATGGTTTCTGCAGTACTCACCAAACTGGCTTGTCAGTGCAGTTACTGCTTACCACTGAGTATGAAAAAAAAAAACAATCTAAGAAGTTAAGCATAACATTCAAACACTATTTAAACATATATACTTGAAACAGAGTGGAAGCAGTCACCAATAATCACCAGGGAAATGAACTAAGGAAATAAAAATGAAATACACATTTGCATGCTCAAAATGAAATAAATAAATAAATAAAAACATAAATGAATAAGTACCTCAACAATGGAACACTCACATGGTTGCTGTATTACCTTGTTGCACTGGCTTTTCAGTGTATCTCCTCCCTCCCACTGAGTATGACTTGGAAAGCAATACAAGAAGGCACACAGAGCAAGGACAGTCACATGCCTATATACATTTTGAAGGGAGTGAGCAAGCAGATATCGCTAAGGAAAAGAATCAATGAAAGCAAAATAAATGCCTTGTTAGGCAACATAAGTCCAACTCCTTTGTTCAGGATAACATTTTAGTTGCATCGTTTCATCTTGAAACATGGCTTACTGATTTCTTAATACTAATAATAGTAAGTCCTTCCCATTCAGTACCGATTGTTTCTGTTCTGTTTAATCCACTGACTTACTTATCACATCTAGAAATGGAATTTTGAACAAGAGTGTAATTAAAATTAAGTGCATGGACAATGTTATTTATTAATATTATTTTTTATGTTTTAAATCATATTGAATATATTATAGTTATTGATGCTTGAGTTTATTTGTAATTTACAGCTGTGGGGGTAGGACTGGATGCCAGTGACAGGTAAGTGAGTCAGATAGTTGTCCATACTATGTGTCATAATCTTTTTTGTTTGTTTGTTTTTGTGTTTTTTTTTTTTTTTTTTGTTTTATATCACTTACTTGATAAGAAAACAATTTAACAATTGCTAACAATTCATAAGATGAAGTTATTTTAACAGGTTTGTTTCCTTGACCTTCAGAGACATGTCACATTTAGGGAGGCCATTGATATTCTTGGATATTGAAGGTGATGGGGCACACAATTCAATATGACTGTAGCGTATGCGGTTTCTTTGCTTGACCTTCAGAAGTATTCTATTGTCAGGGAAGTCAGTGCCATCCTTAGACATAAGAGGTACCAGGGCAATCAATGTGATAGGTCCACAGTCCAGGAAAACCCTGATTTGTTAGATATTCTGAGACAACACCTGGAAGCTGCCTGTACAAACATAATTATTTTAAAGAATCTGAAAAAAGAACATAAGCTTCTTAACTGGTATGATTTCAGAAGATTTTGTTTGACTATAGTGAAAACAATATTTGAAAGGTGAATTGTATAGCTAATAGTTATTTGCATTTGCAATAATGAGATTATTAATAAGTAATGTCTAAAGTGAATTTAGTACAACATAAATGCCAGATAACAAGGTGATAATTTTGAATTATCTCTGTCTATGTTATACTCTGGCTAGAGTCAAAAAGGCTTAACATGATGAGGAAACCTTAGCTCAGAAGATTTCCATCTTGCACAATGCCTTTCTAACTCACAGACTGCTCTACCAGTGAGACTGTCCCCTCTTAGAGTCCTCAGTATAGAGAGCAGTCTCATGGGCAAAGTCACATGTTAATGTAGCAGTCCAGCAGATTGGTTATTACTAATTAAGCGTGACTACCTTCTCAACTGAAAATGGTCCCAACTCCTGATTTGTTCATTTGAGGGATAGGGAGAATCTCTTGACTGTGTAAAATGTTATTCTAGGAGGAAAAGTAATCATAATAAAAATACAGGAGTCACACATTCACTCTTGTATGAGTACCGAGGGTGCAAGCAACTTTAACAAAAATTAGGGGGTAGAGGTGTCTGTTAGTGGGTGTATATTAGTGAATATGTGTGAGCCTCTAGGGGCATGAGTGAGGCTGATTCATTGGTATGTGCGTGTGCGTGTGTGTGTGTGTGTGTGTGTGTGTGTGTGTGTGTGTGTGTGTGCGTGTGTGTGTTTGTGTGTCAGCATGTATGTGAGTGAATGGCACATATTTTTGTGAGTGTGATTGAGCGTTGTGGGGTGTTTGTCAGTGGGTAAGTGTATGTGCGCGTGTGTGTGTTTGTGTGTATGTGTGTGTGTGTGTGTGTGTGTGTGTGTGTGTGTGTGTATGTGCATGTTTGTAAACAGGCATGTCTGAATGTTCATGCATTTGTGAGTTTAAGGGGTTGACTTTGCAATTGTGGTGTGGGGTTGCTAGAGGAAACACTAGTGCAGTCAAGTCTGGCAGTGTATTGTTTGATTTAGACACATGCTAATGAACCAATAATAGGGTCATTGTGACTATTCTTGTCTGAGAATCTAATTTTTTCACCATCATACTAATTGATCAACCCACACTGGGCATAAGTGTGATCACTGACGATTTTAATGAATTCTCACAGCTTGTCTTCTCCATGTTCTACATATATGGATCTTATTAAGTAATGTTGCAGTAAACAGACTGCAAGGCTGACATGACAGAAGGAAAATCATCCAGGAAGGTATAATCAGAAGTTGTAAGAGGTGACTGACATAGCCCTCAACCTCTTAGCACAAAACATGTGGTGTAAAAGGTGACTGACATAGCTCTCAACCTCTTAGCAAAAACATCTGGTGTAAAAGGTGATTGACATAACTCTAAATCTCTTAGTACAAAACATCTGTACATATCTAAAAATAATGGTGGGATATAGCCCCAAAAATAGGGACAAATTTTAAGTATTGCTCTTGCAAACTTAGAAAGTTGCTAGAATAAAAAGGTGTGTGTTACCTTACATTTTCCGATGGATATGAAGTCTGAAACTCAAATGTCTGTCATTATATAGTGAATAAACCCTCACTAATTTGCCACAAAAATCCAGTAAAGCAGACATTTTATGAGGAACAGACCAAATATATGAGACAAAAATCTGGACATTCTGTGAAAATCTGGACAGTTGAGAGGTATGGACTGAATATAATACATAAAGCAAATACATAACCTGAAGGACAACATGCACTACAAAAGAGGATTTCTGAAGAAAAAAATGCATAAGATATCCCGGAATGCCAGAAGTACATTCATTCAGAAGAAACAGAAGGATCCCATTTTAAGTAAAATGATGGTAGGTTCCTGCAAAACTTATTTAGTGACCACCAGCAGAAATTTAATTGAGTTAGAAGATCTCCTAGTGATTGCTGTGAATGTATCATACTGAGACATAACTATAAAAAAATAAACAAGATATTATCTTTACTTGAAAAAAAGATAATACTGTTTTGTTTCATTCCTTTTAATTAGAAACACTTTTCATTTTTTCCTGTTTCATCTTTGTTCATCAATTCTCACAAAGTGCTTGAATAAAGTAATTGGAGTTTATTAATTTATTTATGAATTTGTAGAAAGAAGCAGCTGTGTGTTAGATACACTATGCTGTGAAATTCAGAGCAATGAAAATAGGTGACACTGTGTTTTTAAGAATCACATTTATGTGAGTGAAACATAATTGACTTGAAAAGCATTGCAGCTAGCATACTTGCCTGAATGAATTTGAAGCCAAAATAAATATCTGTGAAGCTCTGAATGACTTCAGAAACAGCTTCTGTTTTGCAAGTGGACATATAATTGTTAACTTGTATATATATCAACATATTCATATACATATGTACAATATATACATATAAGCCAACAATTTGCATGTATATCATTAAAGGATAAGTACAGGTCTCTTGCAGGTGTTTGCATGCTAGTAGCTTGCAACACATTTGCTTACTGCCACTTATTTGAAAATCAAGTTCTCAAACTTTCACTAGCTTGATCTCCCATTTCTGTGTAGCCCTCCTGACGTCTGACCACACAAAACTGTATAGCACTACCAAAACCGTAATTCATACCTTAAACATCCCTACCAGTTCCAAGCCTGAGTCCTTACTCTGTTACCCAAAAACTTCAGTCCACCCCCCTAACTATAAATAAGTTCTCCAATTATTCACTAAACCTAAAACTCCACCCACCTCCCTAAACCTAAATTCCCCCGATTGTTCACTAACTTAAAATCCTACCCTACTCCCCCCTCACAGCTACAACACTTTTCTCACTTGAAACAAATAATGTGTTTATGTAAGGTGCAAAAGCTACTTGCTCAAACTCATATTCATGTTAGCGTGCAAGTGGCAGCCTACACGAGCTACAAGCCTCTCAAGTCCCTGGGTTTGCAACCATGGTTTTTGAGTGCTTGGCACTTGAGTACTTATAGCAGAACTGGAAGTATGTTTGCTCTGCAGTGTCAGGCACCTTACCCCTACCAACTCCCTGAAACTTAATTAACAATCTCCCTGAAACTTAATTATTAATCTTACTTTAAGTCTGCATTACCTCAGAGAAAGTGGAAGTGCTTTTTGTGTATATTTCTGTGAGTTGCTTTAATCATGGAGAGAGAATATTGATATCTGGCAGGTATGGGATGTCAAAGTCTCCACATGGAGGTTTTCTCTGTTCATTTTATTAGCGTGTGTTATAAAATAAATGCTTTCAGTGCTTTTATAAGTTTATAATGGCAGAGTTTTCTGTTTTATGTATTCACCTGTCAGAAAACGTTTGCATCAGTTTAAAGTCAAGGATATATGTCTATGCCTTTTGTGTATTGTAAATCTGTGTTTTTTGCAGACATGGTATAACTAAAAATTATTTAAGAAGTATATCTATGTGCACACAGTATACTTGTAGCAGTCTGTTGAGACTCACTGCCTAAGCAAAGTCTTGATATGATGAACTATGAAGGTAAAAGTTGGACAGAAAATACAAGGTGCCAGGGGTGGGCTTAGTAAGAAAGCAGAAATTGGCAAAAAGCTGGAAAATTGTAACAACTCTGTAATAAGTCTAATTGCACAGGTTTTGCACCCTGCCAGATATATAAGCAATTGATTTGTTATATGAGATTTCTGCCCAGCCTTGGTTCTCATGACAGCAAGACAGCAGATATGACACCAGATATATTTTGACAGCCTGAAAAAAAAAATAGATCAGTTTCTCAAGTTTGAGATCTTTATGGAACTATTAGAATTTGTTAAAGCGTAAGTCTGTGATGTAATATTCATAATCATAAATATGAGTAAACATTTTGTAACTGGAGGATATATGTTAAATCTTCAATCTTCACAAGTTCGAACTTTTCTGAATTGTAATCAAATAATTTGAATTTTTCTAACCTATAGCTTATGCATATCTACATGTATAGATATATATATATATATATATATATATATATATATATATATATATATGTGTGTGTGTGTGTGTGTGTGTAGATGCAGAATTGCACACACACACACACACACACACACACACACACACACAAGTATTTTGCTGTTAATGTGTATAAATATATGCATATGGTTGAACATTGCTCCTTTCCTACTGGATTATTTCTATTTTTCACTATAAAAGGTGCTTCAGTAACTTATTTCTGCTACCTTGAAATGTTGTATATATATATATATATATATATATATATATATATATATATATATATATATATAAAGGGCTTTAGTATTACTCTACTAGTCACATGACCTTACTGAAAATCTAGCAGTTTATTGAACCGACTTTTATATTCAATTTCATTTTCTTGTAATACTGCTACAAAACTCAGTACGTATGCTGCAAATTGGCTATTTATTAGTGACACACAATACTTTTAGCACACGTGTCTGAGAATGGAAAGTGTAAGCTGATGTATATTACCAGATTTGGTATTATGCATTTTGAAAATATTTTTACATGCATTCTAAAATGCTCTTAGTTCATATTTGGCCTGGTATTGCAACATTGATCATGGATGTTATGCGAACATATATTGCCTCTTTATTCTACAGTCCGCAAGTAAGCACATATCCTTCTGCATGTGTACTTTTGGTATTCACTAGCAATCGATGTGCATGTCTCCCTCATCCAGAAATCTTTCAAAGCCATACTTTGCCAGTACAACCTTTGTACATGGGTTAATTGAAAGCAAAGCTTTCACAGGGGATCTTGAAGTGAAGAATTCCATCTTGAGTTCATTTAAATGATCCTTTGTTTTGCACACTTCACAAGTTGTGATCTCTGTCCCTGGATGAGTCAAGAGGCTGTGATCGTTTTAAAAAGCTCTTGGGATACAAAGGCCCTATTTGTTCGTCTTTTAAATAGGCTTCCTTTTTTTCAGGCTTTGTAAGATGGAGGAAAGGTCAGCATCTGGCCTGATATCGTGAGAACTTAATGAAAGTTTTATAACTCTTGAAATGTTTATGGCCCTCATGCTCACTAGCTTGTTTGTCCAATTAATGGGTTATTATGAAGCAGCTTATGAGATGCACTCTGAAAAGCTGGACGGTGGCCAGTTTATCCGATTATACTCGAGGACCTGCTTCTACTTGACAGTCTTTTTTCTATTAGACATCGCTGATTATCTGAACAAGGAAGCTGCAGCACTGTCTGAACCATGAAGGTAAAAGTGAACATAAAAGGCATGGCATAGGGGTGAAAGGTCATTGCTCTGGGACCTTAACTATCTGGAGTAACAGTGGAATGCCCACCCTATCAATTTAGTACTGTGTTCATTCAAACAGAAGACAGGATGACATTATTCTTTCTTTCTAAACAGAAGGAGTGAGAAGAGGTTTACAGGCAGTATTCACTGATTTCACTGCCGAGTCGGTGTATGGGAATTCAGCTCAGAAAACTGTAATGCAGAATTCAGAAAGGAAAACGGACAGTGTTTCTACAATAGTTACTATTTAGGCCTCTGAAGAACTAATGCTATGAAGTCAATATTTGGTGATCACGTATGTCCCAGAATATCTGAGGTGTCTTTTGGGAAATACTGTGAAATATTATTGCAGTAGGTTGGGTTGCTGTGTCATATAAACTCAATAGCACACCTAAGTGCCAGTTTTATTTTTTAACTTGTAAAAACAGAGGCTGATTTTACATATGGACCTGAAGAAGTAGGACACATTTGCATCAGTTCTATGCCAATATATTCTATACTTTACAAATTATTCAAAGCAAAATGTGTTCATTTAGTAGAATACTGTTCTCACAGTTCAAAACTAGTAACATACAAGTGTTATTGCAAATGGTTATGTAAATGGCTTAGGTATGAACTCCAGGCATTTTGCAAATATAGCCTCACATTTAGAGCTCATGTTACCTGCAAGCAAAGTTGGGAGATACTATACAGATGTGCCCGACTGCCTGAATGTGTATGTGGAGGTGGGGGGGTGGGGGTGGAGGAATTAATAATGCCTCACCATCACATGTTCAGTGCAATTTGTTATTGGGTACAACTTCTTTAACATTCATGCCTTCTTTCACAGACGGTTTGGAGTGATAACACAAATTAGTTTCATTTAAGCTTATTCAACATTTTAATACAAGTTGGAATAACAAAAGGAAGATTTTCTGTTAGATAAATTGTGTTTATCTCAAGATAGTTTAGTTTCACGATTGTGTACTCTTCTATAATACTTGTCTTTGCTAGGATCCCAGAGCAGAGCTACATAACTTTAATGTAAATCTTCTCACTTAACAATTGCATGTATAACTAGTAGAACGTATTACTCACTGTGTGAAAAAAAAATCACCGATATCCATATCAAATTAATCACTGGGAGTAACTTACAAAAACAGTGCTAATATGTATTCTGCAAATGAAAAGAAATGACAAATGAAGAAGTCCTATAAAGAATGTGTACACACCTCAGAGTGCTCAATAAGAACCAAAAAGAAAGCAAGTAATTACATAAGAGCTATAGTAGGTCAGTGGGCATAATTTAAATATGCATGCTGTTACTCTGATGTAACATGAGGCAGACCTGTTTCACGGTGGGATTAGTAGGCACATTTATTTATTTAGTTACTTATGTACTTATTTCTGCTAACTGGTCTAGTGGAATGAACCACAGGGAACCTACAGTCCAGGAAGTGCAATGTAAGCAACAAAAGCAGCTAATCCCACATGTTTTGCACCAATGCATCCCTACAAAAAAATGGTATTTGGCCATATAACCTTGTGGTACCCATGCATTATTACATCATATTGCATGCGATGATATTAAAAAGTAAAACAAAAGTACTACTGCCGAGAAAGTGTCAGTACAACCTGCGACATTTAACAGACAATATTTGTAACATTACATAGTGCTACCAACATTTCTTTCATACTAGATATAGCTCAGTATACATAGGTACATGTACCTTATTAAAATATGATCTGAATAAGTTCTTCTTATAAAACCAATACCTCCTGTCATTCCTCCTTTACTTATACCTTCCATAGCAGGCCAGAAGATTTCCTGGGGAATGTGCCTGAGTTTGGGGGACATCTGCACTTTGCCTGAAGAAGGAATTGAATTGGACCAGGGTCTGGGTCTAGAAGCCGTGCAGTTTTAGATGTGTACCAGCAAAACATTCAATCTCTCCAAGCAATAATACTTTACTAAATCACACAGAATTCCAATCCAACCCCAAATGACAAGAACAAAAAAGAAAAAAAAAAAAACTTGGAAATAAATAAATAAAAAGTTTTTTTTTTACTTTTTCACCATATAAAAAATCACTGGGCTAAAATCTCTGACAGGTGCTTCAAGATGGTAGTAGCTACAGAAATTTTTGACCACTCTCTGAAATATGATGTCAAAGCTGAAGAAAAAAATCAGATATAAATTCTAATCAATCCACATCCAACTGAAGAACTAGTTTACTCTTTTCAAACTGCTACAAAACTACCCTAAAAATCTTATTACTGTTTTTCCAGCAAATAGATTCCTTCAAATGAACACATTAAAAACAGCCTACCTAGTAATAATATGATTCTGCCATAGTATAAAAAATGAAAAATAAGAGGAAAAAATTAAGGGCCTGGAATCCCACGCCCCAAGAAAGAATAGCAAACCCCTGTTCTGTATTACTAATACGTGTGTGTGAGTGCGTGTGCGTGTGTATGTGTGTGTGTATGCGTGCGTGTGTGCGTGTGTGTTTGTGTGTGCGTATGTGCGTGCGTGTGTGTGTGTGTGTGTGTGTGTGTGTGTGTGTGTGTGTGTGTGTGTCTCCGCGCGTGTGTGCATGTGTGTGTGCGTGTGTGCATCTTTGTGCATGTGTATGTGTGTATCTTTGTGTGTGTGTCTCTGCATATGCTTATAAGGGGGTGCCTCTGTTAAAACAATGGACTAGCTAGACAGAACATTAACATGGTTAGATCTTGCAGTGTTATGTAAGATTCAGAGACAAGATAATTAGCTGATAATGAGGTCTTTCTCATTGTAGCTCTACTGCCATCTGAATCACAGTTTCTTGCCATTACACTGATTAGCCAAGTCATGTTGGGTATTTAGCACAAGAGTTGAGCCTATTTTTTGAATTCTAGAGAGTTACAATAAATAAAAAAATATATTTTAATTTTTTTTGACTTACTGGGAGAATGCTCACTGGTTGGTAACAATTGACTTAGTATACATATACAGATTCATACATATAAAATTGTAGACATGAGCCTTCCAGTAAGATACTGAAACTTTCCTGTAATGTAATGAAGTAGACTTCCTGAAAGATTTTACATTTAGAATAATATTAGAATCAAGAGTTTATATGAAATTAAAAAAAAAAACAGTTTTGAAAAAAAACATAGAATACATATGGGGATTCCTGCACAAACAGCTAAGGCAATCTGCACCACAGACTTAATGAGCAAATGAGCTGTCTGTACTAACAATGTTTTTTTTTAAGTAAAAGCATTGCAGAGTAATCTTCAGACAGTACGGACTGAAATAGTATCATATTATTGGGTTTGCTTTGGGAAAAGTAAGTCAGGAAATACATAAATGTACCTTATAATGCTGCTTGATATTTGAAAAGCAAATTTAATGCATTCATTATATCTGACACCTGGATTTGCAGTTGTACGTCAGATAGACAGACAGAGATAACCTAAAAGGGAACCTCAGTTAAGGGTGCAAGAAGACCATTTCTCTGTGTAAATGTTTTGGGTTTATTTAACTCTTGCTGCATCAGCAAAAGGCTTATTTACATTCTGCATACATCATCAACAGTTTATCTCTACCATTGGAGCCTCATCAAATTGATTATATTTCCTCTGTGTGCATCACATTTATGGTAGCTGATAAAAATGAAAGTTTTCACTTTGAACACCCATTACACAGCCATATTTCTCAAGGACTCATCCCCACTAAAACTACATTCCTAGATCTAATTTATACATAGACTTTGCAAGTAAAATGATAAAGTAAAAGAAAACTACATTTTGCAATTGCTGTAGTATAAAAAGTAGCTTTACATACTTGGTGATGAGGCTTTCTTTGAAAATAATTGATATGTTCGATAGTGTAGCATGGTGAGTCAGCAAGTGAATTTTTGTGTTATTGATTGTTTATGTGTTTAAATTTGTACAATGTTGGTGAGCCATTTATGCAAGTTATACATATGCAGTCTGCAAAAGTGTGTGTGTTAGTATTTCTGATGTTATTGTTATTATTATTAAATGTAATAACGTTTCTAAAAAAAAAGGATAACCTTAGATAAAAATATATTTGGTAAAAAGTAGCTTTACTTACATGCAACTCCCCCAGTATCTATATCTCTCTCTCTCTATATATATATATATATATATATATGTGTGTGTGTGTGTGTGTGTGTGTGTGTGTGTGTGTGTGTGTGTATATATATATATATATATATATATATATATATATATATATATATATATATATATATATATATATATATGTGTGTGTGTGTGTGTGTATATATATATATATATATATATATATATATATATATATATATATATATATATATATATATATATATATATATATATATATATATATATATCTTTTTCCTGTTAAATGATCCTACAATAAATGAAATTAATTATTATAATGAAAACACATGAATTAAATATAAGCATTAACTACAGCTAGTTAACTGGAAAATTACATTATTTGCATAAAACACCAGTTCTAACTATCCAAAGCAAAACTAACTAAACACAAGTTTATGAAAATGCATAACTGACGTATAAAATGAACAAAATCTTACAACACATACCAAACTGTGATTGCTAAAAAGATAATTAAAATGCTCACAGAAATAAGATGGTATTCATAGTCCTATATGTTGTACTTGCTTAGTGGTTATCCATGAAGAGCACATCCATGCCTATCTGCAAATACAGTAAGTGCTAGTTATTCACACTGATAAAGAAAATGTGAAGACATTTTGATAAGCATACCTACTTATGGCAAAAGAATAAAGTACATAAAGTTAATCATTAAGTATGTGCAAAGTACTATGGTAAAGCCTTGGGCTTTGTATGACTTTGTATATATCAGTATATTGCAAGAGAACACATATATGGGTATTCATTCTTAAAGGACTTAAAGCCAGCTGTTCAACATTTAATGTTAATATTTTAAACAAATAAAGAGGTTTAAAACATGCAGCCTTTATTAATATTTTTAAAAAATAAAGAGACTTAAAATGTTTTATATCGGGGTATACTTACTTCATCCCCATGATGAGTTTCTTAAAAGAATAGGGTGCGACAGGAAAGACTGAAAAAGGGCAGACATAAGAAAGAGGGTAACAGAAGGAAAACATCAAGATGGTTGTACTGGAGGAAGTGGAAGAGGGGGGCACTATGTTTTTGTCGGGGATTGACCCCTCCCCCTATATTTTCAATATCCTTTTTATATAAGAGGTTAGTGTGGTTAAGAAGTAAATATGATGGTTTAGGAGAGAGGATAAGGGAAGGAAGGGGGTGAAAATGAGTGCAGCCCAGCAAATGGTCTCAGTCCACGAAGGAGTGCAGCCCAATAAATGACCTTAGCCCACAAGGCCTCAAACATTTTTGCTGCCTAATGGTGCTGCAGTGAAGGACTGCAATGTTTAGGGGACAGAGGCCTGTAGTGGTACTGTGGTCAGTGCTGACTGGGATAGTGAGTGTTCTACCTGCTGAAGGGAAGCTTTGATCTTCTGAAAGTATCTGTCTATGACCTACTTCACCATGTTGTCTTACAAGTCCCAAAGTCCACAGTCAGTGAGACTTGCCAGGGTATCTTCAGGACTAGTGCCACCACCCTGAACCTGTAAATATGTCACTGGACGAGCAGAGGAAGACTATTCCAAAACCTGGGAAGTCAGCAGATGGGCTGTTCCTGGGGAATTTGGATCTGTAAAAAAATTAACAGAAAGAGAAAGAAAAAGCAAATAAAGAAGAACAAATAAATGCATAATTAAAATAATAAAAAAGAGAGAAAAAAGGAATAGACAAAGAAGAAATACATCCGATAAATTCACACATAATATTGCACATCATTATCAATCAATTTTATTTTTATCAAATCTTTATTCAAATTAAAATGCATGGGAAATGCTTATGCATGCATAAGAACACTGAGACTACTGTTATCAAGGCTTGCTGTTTATATCTGCAGTCTACTAACAGAATGGTAATACATTTGAAATTTCTGTCTGGTATGGATTTGGCTGCAATACTGTACTGAAGACAATTTAGTCTTTCTGTTACTATTCTTTATAAATACTGTCGCAGTTATATATATGCAAGAAATTAGGTAAAGACAGAAAATAGATTGTATTACTTGACATTTCTTTTTTTAATGGCAAGGATTTTCATACTATTATTTGAGATTTCTTTTTTTAATGGCAAGGATTTCATTCATACTTATTAACACCCTCACCCAATAAGATAAGCCTCTGTTGACTGCTGTGGTTGTTTATTTTTTTTCCTTTGTCTAGATAGAGAAGACATAAGGCCATTGTTTTTAACTTGTATCGCACCTTTCTTGCGTTAACATTTCTGATATGACTACTAATATCCTGCAAGGCATTTCTGTTACTGTTGATTTGGATATCTGTTTATTTCTTTAAACATTTATTCATATATCAAGTTTCATACTGTGTCAATATTTCCTTTAATGAAATTTGAAATAGTAGGAGTGCATTTTCCTTCAGACTTATATATTTTTATATATGTGCACAGCTTGTCTCTTTGGTGAATGGCTGTTGTCTGGAATATTACTGTACACATTCAGTGTAGGTTCTACTTTCTCACTATTATAGTTAACATACCTAACTTGCAGTTTTATTTAAGGCTTTGCAAATTTTCTTCAGGCAAAAGCAGAAGCTGTACAAGCACATAAAAATGTAAAAATTGAAAGTAAGTTTTCTCTCTCTTTCATTTCAGCCTTCATTAAATAAAGCATATTTACTGTTACAGGTGGATGCAGTACATATGCTTCAGGACTATAATGTGAGCTTTGATTGCTTTCTGCTTCTTAACTGTAAGCATACATGGGATTGTTTAAACATGTGTACACAAGTAATACAACTGGTCATCTTTCACTAAACTATGTGCTGGTCATTCACTTGACATTGCAGCTTCCACCCCCCTCCCATAACCTCCACTCTGGCTAAGGTGAGGTGCTTGACTGAATTCAGCCATCTTGTAAATGCAGTTAATATTGTGAAAGAAATTACTTTCTCATACAATTTTCATTCCAGTAAATATTTTATGGCCTACACAAAGAAAAAAATTACTTTACAAAAGCTATATGTATGTAGTTCAACTGCTAACTAAGGTAGTACCTACAAGGGGCGGCTCGTGCTATTGGACTGCAGGACTGCAGCCTTCCCAGCTGTAAATAAAATTAAATTAAAAAGAAACAAACACTATCCCAAAACTGCACAACTCATTAAAAAATAAATAAAAACAAAAATGATCCAGAAACTGCACAACTCCACCCACGCATGCTATTCCAAAACTCCACCCACACATATGTGTTATTCCCGAGTCTGGACTGCTAGTGACCCAGTCCAGATTAGGGAAACACCATCCAAACAACAGAGATCACAGAAGTCTATGCAGTTGTAACTGCATAGACTTGAAGGGGATTGGACTGCAACATCTGCAGGCTGGGACCTATTAGCTTGCTCTCGCAGGAAGGGAATGCAACATCTGGCTGGGTAGCTTACTCTTGTGGGGCAAGCAGCAAGCATGGCATGGAGTATGTAGGTTCTTCCTTTCATGCGGACAGAGGTATTCTTTCTTTTGTATGAGAACTGAAGTTTTCATTTTATAACTGCTGAATAGAGCTTTACATTCTATAGCTGCTGAACAGAGCTTTACATTTTATAACTGAACTGGTGTGTGTTTTCATTTTATAGCTGAACTGGTATGTGTTTTCATTTTATAGCTGAACGGAGCTTTTCATTATATAGCTGCTGAATGGAGCTTTACATTTTATAGCTGAAGTGTGTGTGTGTGTGTGTGTGTGTGTGTGTGTGTGTGTGTGTGTGTGTGTGTGTGTGTGTGTGTGTGTGTGTGTGTGTGTGTGTGCATGTGTGTGTGTATGTGTGTGTGTATGTGTGTGTGAAATACCCCAGTTACATGTAGCTGGTGGCTAGAGAGAACTCAGGCGCTAGACTCAAACCCTGAGCCTTGGGAAACAGGTAACGACAGCTTAGCTGCCCTACCCACCACCACCATATTTTTGTTCTGTACCCCATAATGTCTGTGGTTTTCAGGATTTTGAATTCACTAAATAATAACAGGCATTTGAATAGAATTTCAGACTTCATATTCTTCAGAAAGTACATGGTAACACAAAACCTTTTATTCTAGCAATTTTCTGTTTATATGATCAATATTTGAAAATTGTTCCTATTTCTGGGGCTATACAGTGGTTTTGTCCAGGTTTTTTGTGGTAAGAGGTTGACAGCTATGGTGAGAACTGAATTCACTGAATATGTTTGGTGGCTGTAGTCCCCCATTATTGTCTTTGTCTAGGTGTTTTGTGCTAAGAGGTTGAGAGCTGTGGTGAGAACTGAATTCACTAAATGCTAGCCATTTAAGTTTCAGTCTGTCTTTCAAAAAACAGTGGATTTGGTATAGTGGTATGTTGCTCTGACTGCAGTGCTCAGGGTCTTGGGTTCAAGGCTGTGCAGTAAAATGTATGGTGGTAATGTCACATTTAATTCTAGCAACGTTCCATGATTATTCAAGCAATGTTTAAAATGTGCCCCTAGTTTTTGGGCATTTGATCCCCCCCCCACAATAAAGTTTGGCCTTTTTCCAGATTTCTTGTGCTTCAAAGTTGACAGATACAGTTGAGTGTTGAGTGGATTTTACAAGGAGCTGAGAGCTTGAAGAGAAGTTTAGTGCTGCTTATGTTGAATTTGCTTACATTGTTAATAGCACAGCAGGTAGTGTACTTGCTCTTGATGCAGAAGGCTGTGGGTTCTACTGCCACAGTATATAGATGCATTGCTGATACTGTACTGTGTTGTACTTTTAAAGGGGTAGATGCTGCAGTCCTGAGAATGTCCTCTTTGGCGGAGATACCTAGTAATGATGAACCTGTTATCAGTTTGCCATCCATTCCCTATTGCAATATTACTAGCTTATCATTTTTTTATTGTAACATAGGCAATTCATTCCTCAAGGGCAACAGGCAGATCAGGAAGGTGTATTAAAAAACACATGTAGGTTTCCTGTGCAAGGGGCTTATGATTTGAAAACAGCCCAAAGTTAATCTATATCTGTATTTTATTTGAATGTGGGTTTCAATGCTGTTTCAATGAATGTGAGTTTCAAGGGCAGAGACATTTTAATGCTGAGTCTATTTTCATTGTGAGATTGCATTGCATTGTTTAGCATTAGTGTTTGTGCTATAAAATGCAAAATAAATGACTGCAGGGGGAGGCTCCATTCGACCATGATTTTGTGAGGGGGGAAGGGCAGCAAACTCAGACAGCCCTGGCTTAACTATACCTCTCAGCTGTCCAGATTTTTGCAGAATGAATAGATTTTTGTTTCTTATTTTTGTTTTGTTCCTCACAAAATTTGTGGTTTTCTGACAAATCATTTAGAAATGAACTGAAGTCACTAAATAATGATATACATTGAGTTTCAGACATCATAACCTTCAGAAAAATGCAAGCTAAAGCAAGACATGTTATTTTATCAACTAAGTTTCTACAAGAGCAATTTTTAGTACTGTTTGTATGTTCCCCCAATATATTTAGCCTTGTCCAGATTTCTTGCATTAAGAGGTTGAGAGGTACGTGAAAATAAATCACTTTATAGAATTAGGAATATCCAAACCTCTCAACTGTCCCCAGTTTTGGCTCAAAATGTTGCTCTCCCCCTAATAATCCCTCCACAAAATGGCAATTTTGAAAGAAAACGTGGAGGGTTTACAATTATAAATAACTGTAATGATCAGAGTTATAGATTACGTTTATTTCAGAAATGCATATAGATTCTCTTATTTTGTTAGCTGCTCAAGTTAACAGTACTAATATTAAAAAGGTGTCCCTTCTTTGACAGGTTCCCAGCTGTATTGTTTGGCAATTTTATATTTTTGCATCACATTTTTGGACCATTTTTCATAAAATTGTGGTTTTCTGGCAAATTAGTGGCAAATCATTAAGGATTGAAGTTAGAAAATAATGGCAGACATTTGAGTTTTAGACTACATACCCTTCAAAAAAATTCATACTAATGGAAGACCTACTACTATTCTATTATCTTTCTAAGTTTATAAGAGCAATATTTAAAAAGTCTCCTTATTTTTGGGCCTTTGTCCCACTTCTATGTATGGAATTTTCCATATTTCTTGCTCTGAGGTTGAGAGGTATGAGTGTCAGAGCCATCACCATCAGCCAGAGACATATCAAACTGTGACATACTTGTTGCACCCCACTCTCCCATGTAGTGACTCTGGAGGATGTGTCCAAGCAAGGCAAGGAGCAGTTATGCAGTGTAAGTGTGCAGAGTATTCCCCCATCCAAGGTAGACACAAGTACGACAGTGGCTTTTCTTCTGTCCTTGATTTTGCAGAATGTTCTGTTTTTCTGTCATATTTTTATACTTCTGATTTATGCTTATTATTATTCAGAAAATGCATGCTGTTGCAGTGCCCTGTTGCTCTGTGTTTAAGTAGCAATGCTTTAATAAACATCAGGTAAGCTTGCCGGAGATTGTATGATGCAAGTAAGCTTTAATAAACATATTGTTAAAGAATTACTGACATTGAAAGCCTTTTTGTTGTTGCCATGCAGAGGATATTTAGGTATTGAAATTCATATGACAGTATTTGTAATAAAGGACATGATTACAGTATTTTCAGAAACTTATTACATTTGTTGGAGACTTGCAGTCATCTTTGCAGGCTTTACCTGTAAACTAAACAGAATGCCAATCTATCATGTGTGGTCCATAACCTGTGCAGTAATCCTTTAAGCAATTTATCTTGAGCTTGTTTCTTGTTTTGCTGTTCATTTTTTACTTTGATCATGTCTTCCCCATGAAACAAGTAGATAGTTGTCAGGCAGCAGGTCTTTTTTGAATAAGAAACATTTTTACAAGTGGGGGTATCACACAGATTGCTACTTTCAGCATGTTACTTGGTACTTTAATAAAGCTGAATATAAATTATAATTAGAACTGCAGTGCAAGGAGAAGTGGTTTGAGTTGAGTGCTGCTTGTTTTTTTTTATACTTGATTTTGACTGGCATTCCAGTAATGTATTTAAAAAGTAGTTTATGTCTTCATGCCTCACAACCTTTTTTTTCCATCTAGATATTAAGTAAGCTGTCATGTAGCCAATGCATTGAAATGTTTTTTTTTTCTTCTACACTTCATTTTGTCTTGATTGGACTGTCATAATGATGGTTTGGCACCCAGGGCAGTGTATTTAATTAAAGTTCCAGTTGTTGTGATTTTGAGCATAGCTCCACCTCTTTCTAGTTGTCCACACCCCCTTCCCATTGGCCCCACCCATCCAGCTGTCTCCTGCAGACCCGCTTTAATTTGAAGTCACCAGCCACCACTGGTACCTACTGTAAATTAGATTATCTGGAAATGCATACTTTTGTTAGAGTATACATATATACATTTATATACATAAAAAATTGTAAGTGTATTCATGCAGATATGCATCTCTTTTTTATAGTTTATATATATATATATATATATACACACACACACACACACACACACACACATATATATATATATATATATATATATATATATAGTCGAAAGCGCAGTTGTTCGAAACTGCACTTTAACAAATCTTCATTTCTCAAATCTGTGGTAGGTGTGGTGCACTGTGCAGTTTATTTTTTGCCATCTCTTTAAAGGGCACTTTGTTCTGGGATTTCCACATGATGGCTGATACCTGGTTACATACGGAGATTAAGGTAGGTTTTTTTTTTTAGGGTTTTGGGTACAAATGTGTTAGTTTTTTTTTTTTTTTTTAGGAGAATGTTAGCGGTAGTTTGGGATAGGCAGGTGAGAGAGTGTGCATGTTAGTGTTGAAACTGGTGATTTTTGTACATGTGTAGTGTGTGCGTGTGTAGCCGTAGTGAGTGTTAGTATGACAGCATGCAATCAGAGTGTAGGGCATGTACAAGTAGGTTTTTGTGTTTTTCTTTGAGTTTGTGCGACCTCAGAGTTCATATATATAAGTAGCGGGAGTGTGGGGGTGCAGCCCCCCTGAAAAATCATAGGTTAATGTTATGTGTTTTTAGTTTATTATTGTTTTTTGTTTTTATATTGGGGGAGGGTTGTGTTTTTAGTTTTGTTTTGTGGTGTATAGTGTTTTGATGTTTCGGTGTTGTGTGGTTCCGTGTTTTCAAACATCTAGTCTCAATATACTGAAATTTGAGATTTCGGTATTTCGATATTCAGAAGTGGATCCATGTGTGTACATATATAGATATATATATATATATATATATATATATATATATATATATATATATATATATATACATATATATACACACACACATATTATTTACTTATAAACATATATTTGTATTTATTCACAAAATTATGCTATCACATAAGCATTCAATATTTGCATTCAGGTACAGTTCTGTATATAGATTTGTTTATGCTTTCTTTCACATTATAATAACATACAGATACATATTTGCAGTTACATATATTTCTTACAGCAAATATCATCATTTATGCAGCCTTCTTATACTTTACTTTTTAAACATATGTTTAATATGACTAAAACATTAAAAAAAAATAAATACTTACTAAAATACTCTGAAATTCTAGCTATCGCCTGAATTACCCACTCAGCCAGCTTGCCAGGCCTGTAGGTACCATACCTGTGTCTACACTCAGGTCCAGAGTCGATGATCCCTGTCAGGGATGACAGGTGCTCACCCAACTCCTGCCAGATGTCTATTTTCTTCTAGTTAGACTCATTTATGCATGTCAGGATCTTATCCAGGTAGGAATTGCTCAAATGGTAGACCATAATTCTGAACTCCTTATCAGACCCAGAGCATGACCTCGTGCTTTCCTATCATAATTAGAAGTTCCAGTACCAAGAGGAAGAAATATGAACAGGGTTGGGGTTCACAGGTTTAGATCCAGGGCATCCAGGTTGTGACATTATCCTAACCAAACTCAGTTAACTAGCAGTGACATAATACCTGGTTTTGTTATTATTGGCAAGTTTGGCTTAACCAATAATGTTATGTTGCCTACATATTTTTTTTAAAGAATACATTCACATTTGATTCTATACTGGATAAATGACATTGATGAAATCTTCCGTTTTTATCTTTTTACATCTGCTGCTGTTACTATGCCTTGCCTTTGCTACCCTTTTGGAATATTACACCTGAATGTCATGAAGGAATAATTTCTTTATACATTCCATGTGCAGTATATCAAAGTGGGTTTTTTTTGGTGCTTTTTGCAGCAATAAATATTTCTGCATGTCACAATTTCAACTTTTAGTAAATGTAAGGCCAGGGACATTTCTGTCACATATGTTGCACTTCCTTGTGCCTCCTGTAATTTATGTTACCTTATAGATTCTAATAATAGGTTTTTACATCCAGTTACTGGCATGACTTATGATTTTAGGGTATGTGCCACTTGTAGAATGAGGAACCTAGTATATTTAGTGCAATGTGTACTTTGCTCCAAATTCTCTATAGGAAAAACCAACAGAATGCTTTTTAAAAGAATGAGGGAACACATGAGATGCAAAAGAAATAATAATATTAATAACTCATTGGCTAGACATGTTAAAGAAACTAGTGCTGATCATATATTTAAATTCAAAGTGATAGAAATATTGAATGACTATGGTAGACTGGAGATATGAATAATGAAACCGAGCACAGATAGCTTTTTTTGGATCCTACATTTACAAGCTGTCCAGGCAGGGGGTTAA
Source organism: Protopterus annectens (assembly GCF_019279795.1). Classification (NCBI taxonomy): domain Eukaryota; kingdom Metazoa; phylum Chordata; order Ceratodontiformes; family Protopteridae; genus Protopterus; species Protopterus annectens. The sequence goes on along the minus strand of NC_056731.1, from coordinate 1,233,392,002 downwards.
AACAATAAGGTTTCTTTAAAACCTAAATTAAAAAAAAGAGGTTAATTGTATTTAAAATCCATGTATTGTGATTTATTGCTGTTGGTACATTGGTTAATGAGTTACTAATTTTGTATTTAAATGATTGTGCTATGCTGTTGTTGTATGGTCTGAAGAAGTTTTTACAAAAGCACTTACCTGTTTTTATATTTTCTCTTATTAAAAGGTACCTACTCCCTTCACAGCACAGTTTGTTTTCTGTTTATACATATACTTTTTATGTGCTGTTGGTTTTTCATTTGGTTTTTCATTTTTACGTTTCTTTAAGTTAATGTTTGTCTCTGATATGATGGGCATATTATGACAAGTGAATGCTGTAAAACTGTGATTTATAAATGGGAACTCCTTACAGTAGCAGTGGAAATGCATAGTTATCACTGGGAAAATAATTTATTTCAACGTCATTTAGTGAGTGTGCATACATGGTACAAATGTAGTGATTTAACTGTGAAGCACCAAAGTGTCAAGGATGTTTTGTTGGCTCAACATGTATGTGTCCCTACTGTGAGATTTCTGAGTACCACTGCTGAATGGCAAATGACAATATTATGAACACAAGAAAGCAAGAGGAAACTGCTTTTACCATATCATTGCAAATGTTTTCATAATGGTGAAAGCATTAATTCAACACAACCTTATTTAGCTGGAATGAGACTCTGCATGTGTATACAGTTACAATGAGTTATTGTCTGCCTTGTAGACTAGCAAGCAGTGCTCAGTGCAAGCATCTTTGGCTCAGCCAGGATATGCATTTCACAATGGGAAATAGCTCGGCTAGCAGCAACTGACAGAAGCATCATGAAATGCAAAATTGATAGAATAGAATTAATTCTGCCTTTTATAACAAATATGTGGACAATGTGAAAAAAAACACAAAACTCTGATGATGATCAATAGTAGAGGGGGTGTGAATCATTGCCATACATCTCAACTGTTAAGACTTGTGCCTCATACTTTTGGACTGTTCCTCAAAAAATGTGTGTTTTTTTAGCATATCACTGAGGATTGGAGTAATTAATTAATAGCTTACATTTCAGTTTCAGACTTTCTGTCCATCAGAAAATGTATGGTAACACAAATCCAAATTAAAGTTGCATTTATATATTTTTTTGGGTTTACTATTAAAATGTCGAATGGCACTATGTCGACTGTACTATAGTCGAACACGGAAGTTCGAAAATAGTAATGTCGATGTCAAAAAAAAATCTAGGAATGGTTTTAACATGGCTCGAGGTAGGTGTTCAGTATTATTCAGAACTACAAACATCTCCCATACCTCGACCCATGTTAAAACACAGTCCTATATTGTTTTTTTGTCGTCAACATTACTATTTTCGAACTTCCGTGTTTGACTATAGTACAGTCGATGTAGTGCCGTTCGACATTTCAATAGTAAACCATTTTTTGGGCATCTTTGGACTGTGGTTCTTTGTGGCCTTCTGAACTACTTAGATTTTGTTCTGGTTTAAGTGTTGAAGGCTGCTTCCCTAACCTGCTTCCCTAATCTCTTTCTAAGTTTGTAAGAGCAATATTTAAAATCTGTCCCTAATTTTGGGCCTTTGTCTCCCCATTACTTTAGATTTTGTCAATACTTCTTGTTTTAAGAGGTCGAGAGGTATGGTGTACACCATTTTATTCAGACTTCTTTTTCTAAGAGGGTGAGAGGTATGGTTTACACCATTTTATCCAGATGTCTTGTTCTAAGAGGTTGAGAGGTATGGCATACATCATTTTATCCAGATTTCTTGTTCTAAGAGGTTGAGAGGTATGGTGTACACAATTTTATCCAGACTTCTTGTTCTAAGAGGTTTAGAGGCATGGCATGCACCATTTTATCCAGATTTCTTGTACTAAGAGGTTGGGAGGTATGGCGTACACCAATTTATCCAGACTTCTTGTTCTAAGAGGTTGAGAGGTATGGCATACACCATTTTATCCAGATTTCTTGTTCTAACAGGTTGAGAGATATGGCAAACACCATTTTATCCAGACTTCTTGTTCTAAGAGGTTGAGAGTTATGGCATATGCCATTTTGTCCAGACTTCTAGTTCTAAGAGTTTGAGAGGTATGGCATACACCATTTTGTCCAGACTTCTAGTTCTAAGAGGTTGAGAGGTATGGCATACACCATTTTATCCAGATTTCTTGTTCTAACAGGTTGAGAGATATGGCAAACACCATTTTATCCAGACTTCTTGTTCTAAGAGGTTTAGAGGCATGGCATGCACCATTTTATCCAGATTTCTTGTACTAAATTTATCCAGACTTCTTGTTCTAAGAGGTTGAGAGGTATGGCATACACCATTTTATCCAGATTTCCTGTTCTAACAGGTTGAGAGATATGGCAAACACCATTTTATCCAGACTTCTTGTTCTAAGAGGTTGAGAGTTATGGCATATGCCATTTTGTCCAGACCTCTAGTTCTAAGAGTTTGAGAGGTATGGCATACACCATTTTGTCCAGACTTCTAGTTCTAAGAGGTTGAGAGGTATGGCATACACCATTTTATCCAGACTTTTTGTTCTAAGAGGTTGAGAGATATGGCATACACCATTTTATCCAGGTTTCTTGTTCTAAGAGGTTGAGAGGTATGGCATACACCATTTTGTCCAGACTTCTTGTTCTAAGAGGTTGAGAGATATGGCATACACCATTTTATCAAGGCTTCTTGTTCTAAGAGGTTGAGAGAGACACCATTTTATCCAGACTTCTTGTTCTAAGAGGTTGAGAAATATGGCATACAGCATGTTATCAAGACTTCTTGTTCTAAAATGTTGAGAGGAATGGCTACACCATTTTATCCATATTTCTTGCTCTAACAGGTTGAGAGGTATGGCATATCCACACTTTTTGTTCTAAGAGGTTGAGAGGTATGAGTTCTAAGAGGTTCATACACCATTTTATCCAGACTTTTTGTTCTAAGAGGCTGACAGATATGGCATACACCATTTTATCCAGACTTCTTGTTCTAAGAGGTTGAGAGGTAAGGCATGTACCATTTTATCCAGACTTTTTGTTCTAAGAGGTTTAGAGTTATGGCATCCACCAATTTATCCAGGCTTCTTGTTCTAAGAGGTTGAGAAGTATGGCGTACACCATTTTGTCCAGACTTCTTGTTTTAAGAGATTGAGAGGTATGGCATACACCATTTTATCCAGACTTCTTATTCCAAGAGGTTGTGAGGTATGGCATACACCATTTTATCTAGACTTCTTGTTGTAAGAGGTTGAGAGATAATGGCATACACCATTTTATCCAGACTTCTTGGTCTAAGAAGTTGTGAGGTATGGTGTACACCATTTTGTCCAGATTTCTTGTTCTAAGAGGTTGAGAGATATGGTGTACACCATTTTATCTTGACTTCTTGTTTTAAGAAATTGAGAGGTATGGTGCACACCATTTTTTCAGACTTCTTGTTCTAAGAGGTTGAGAGGTATGGCATACACCATTTTATCCTGACTTCTTGTTCTAAGAGGTTGAGAGGTATGGCATGCACCATTTTATCCAGACTTTTTATTCTAAGAGGTTGAGAGATATGGCAAACACCATTTTATCCAGACTTCTTGTTCTAAGAGGTTGAGAGTTATGGCATACGCCATTTTGTCCAGACTTCTAGTTCTAAGAGTTTCAGAGGTATGGCATACACCATTTTATCCAGACTTTTTGTTCTAAGAGGTTGAGAGATATGGCATACACCATTTTATCCAGGTTTCTTGTTCTAAGAGGTTGAGAGGTATGGCATACACCATTTTGTCCAGACTTCTAGTTCTAAGAGGTTGAGAGGTATGGCATACACCATTTTATCCAGACTTTTTGTTCTAAGAGGTTGAGAGATATGGCATACACCATTTTATCCAGGTTTCTTGTTCTAAGAGGTTGAGAGGTATGGCATACACCATTTTGTCCAGACTTCTTGTTCTAAGAGGTTGAGAGATATGGCATACACCATTTTATCAAGGCTTCTTGTTCTAAGAGGTTGAGAGAGAGGTATGGCGTACACCATTTTATCCAGACTTCTTGTTCTAAGAGGTTGAGAAATATGGCATACAGCATGTTATCAAGACTTCTTGTTCTAAAATGTTGAGAGGAATGGCTACACCATTTTATCCATATTTCTTGCTCTAACAGGTTGAGAGGTATGGCATGTACCATTTTATCCACACTTTTTGTTTTAAGAGGTTGAGAGGTATGGCATACAGCATTTTGTCCAGACTTTTAGTTCTAAGAGGTTGAGAGGTATGGCATACACCATTTTATCCAGACTTTTTGTTCTAAGAGGCTGACAGATATGGCATACACCATTTTGTCCAGACTTCTAGTTCTAAGAGGTTGAGAGGTATGGCATACACCATTTTATCCAGACTTTTTGTTCTAAGAGGTTGAGAGATATGGCATACACCATTTTATCCAGGTTTCTTGTTCTAAGAGGTTGAGAGGTATGGCATACACCATTTTGTCCAGACTTCTTGTTCTAAGAGATTGAGAGATATGGCATACACCATTTTATCAAGGCTTCTTGTTCTAAGAGGTTGAGAGAGAGGTATGGTGTACACCATTTTATCCAGACTTCTTGTTCTAAGAGGTTGAGAAATATGGCATACAGCATGTTATCAAGTCTTCTTGTTCTAAAATGTTGAGAGGAATGGCTACACCATTTTATCCATATTTCTTGCTCTAACAGGTTGAGAGGTATGGCATGTACCATTTTATCCACACTTTTTGTTCTAAGAGGTTGAGAGGTATGGCATACAGCATTTTGTCCAGACTTTTAGTTCTAAGAGGTTGAGAGGTATGGCATACACCATTTTATCCAGACTTTTTGTTGTAAGAGGCTGACAGATATGGCATACACCATTTTATCCAGACTTCTTGTTCTAAGAGGTTGAGAGGTAAGGCATGTACCATTTTATCCAGGCTTTTTGTTCTAAGAGGTTTAGAATTATGGCATCCACCAATTTATCCAGGCTTCTTGTTCTAATGGTGTACATCATTTTGTCCAGACTTCTTGTTTTAAGAGATTGAGAGGTATGGCATACACCATTTTATCCAGACTTCTTATTCCAAGAGGTTGTGAGGTATGGCATACACCATTTTATCTAGACTTCTTGTTGTAAGAGGTTGAGAGATAATGGCATACACCATTTTATACAGACTTCTTGGTCTAAGAAGTTGTGAGGTATGGTGTACACCATTTTGTCCAGATTTCTTGTTCTAAGAGGTTGAGAGATATGGTGTACACCATTTTATCTTGACTTCTTGTTTTAAGAAATTGAGAGGTATGGTGCACACCATTTTTCAGACTTCTTGTTCTAAGAGGTTGAGAGGTATGGCATACACCATTTTATCCTGACTTCTTGTTCTAAGAGGTTGAGAGGTATGGCATGCACCATTTTATCCAGACTTTTTGTTCTAAGAGGTTGAGAGATATAGCATCCACCATTTTATCCAGACTTCTTGTTCTAAGTGGTTGACAGGTATGGCATACACCATTTTATCCAGACTTATTGTTCTAAGCAGTTGGGAGGTAATGGCATACACCATTTTATCTAGACTTCTTGTTTTAAGAGGTTGAGAGGTATGGTGTACACCATTTTATCTAGACTTCTTGTTCTAAGAGGTTTAGAGGTATGATGTACACCATTTTATCTAGACTTCTTGTTATAAGAGGTTGAGAGGTATGGCATACACCCTTTTTTCCAGATTTCTTGTTCTAAGCGGTTGAGAGGTATGGCATACACCATTTTATCCAGACTTCTTGTTCTAAGCGGTTGAGAGGTATGGTGCACACCATTTTATCTATACTTCTTGTTCTAAGCAATTGAGAGGTATGGTATACACCATTTTATCCAGACTTCTTGTTCTTAGCAGTTGAGAGGTATGGTGCACACTATTTTATCTAGACTTCTTGTTCTAAGTGGTTGAGACGTATGGCATACACCATTTTATGTCACTTTTTGTTTTCATCTTATTTGTTCATTTGCTTTTGCTTGTTCACAGCCATCACAAGACCGCACAAATGTCCTCTATGAAACTTGCCTTTTCTGTGCTAATTCACAGACAGTGGATATAGCCTTCATGCTTTTAAATAATGACTATGAATACCACCCCTAGATTACAATCCTTTCAAAATTACCCAGAGAATCTTCTTAAAACTCTAGTCAGTAGAAAAAAGCTAATCAATGAAATCATCTGAAGACAGTGGGTGACATTACTCTGACAAGAAAGTACAGAAAAAAAACTGATAAATGGAATATATGGGGTTTGTGTTGCATTATACATAAAATATTTCGCTCTGTAGGATTATGAACCAGGCTCATGAATAGTGGCGTTTTATTCCATGCAAATCATTCCCTAATCCAACAGTACAAGTGGTTTTATTTCTTGTATTACACCAAACTGGCCACATGGATAATATATTCATATCTAATCTATATATGTATATTTAATAAATAGATATATATAAATGTGTGCATGCCTGTCTGCACATAGGCAGTGTGTTTGTTGTCATAGTATATCTATATTTATATGTATCTCTCTTGCAGAGAGACAGAGATGGAAATCATACACATAACTGAACGTTCATAATGTCAGACTTTTTTTATGCCTGCAGAACTTATTGAACCCCCATCTGATCACTTCTGTCAGAGTTAAGTCCATGCAAAATTGTGAAAAGTAGGGATAAGAGAATATACACTGTCTCCACTGTAGAGTGATTTCAGAGATGGTATTTATAATTAGCAGGGTGCTGTGGCATATAGACAGATAGAGTGATACATTGCTAGGTAGGTAGATAGATAGATAGATAGATAGATAGATAGATAGATAGATAGATAGATAGATAGACAGACAGATAGATAGATAGATAGATAGATAGATAGATAGATAGATAGATAGATAGATATAGATTTATATATAATAAACAACATAAGCTAGTCCACGAAAAGGAAGTTTTCCAGCCTTAAGGGTAGTTACATATATATATATATGTTTTGTGTGTGTGTGTGTGTGTGTGTGTGTGTGTGTGTGTGTGTGTGTGTGTGTGTGTGTGTGTGTGTGTGTGTGTGTGTGTGTTTGTGTTTGTGTTGTGTGCGCACATAGGATCATAGGATCATAGGAAGTTACTAGGCTACTAGGCCTGGGCCCCGTACAAGCCTAGCCAAATTTTATGCCCATACTCCCAAAGTCAGCACCTGTTGCCCCTGTCCAGCAGGGATACAGGTGGGAGCCTGAGGGTAAATTTTCTGGTTCCCATCCAATCATCCAGGTTACACTTAAAAAGGGACAGTGAGATACTCTGCTTGATATGGAGGGGGAGTTTGTTCCACAGATGGAGGAACACAAATCTGTCCCTCCTGCAGGTTCTATTGATGTCACAGGCCAGGTTAAGGTCCCTTGTGCGAGTTATACACATGTTTGATTTGTGGATATGCAGCATTCCAAATAAGGCAGGGTTGGAGATATCCTTGTATGCCAGACAGAGGTTGCCTCTGAGCAGTCTGTAAGAGACTGGGTAGAGTGACAGAGACTTTTGCCTATCCATATAGAATAGATGTTTGAGACCCTGTATTCTCCTAATTTGGAATATGTGTGGTTTCTCCAACAGCTGCCTGGGCTTAGTGAGGTACATATCAAAAGGGACATTATACTCGTTTATTGGTCTGATAAGGGAGGAGCATAGGTAGACTACGACTTATTTTTTCCTGGATGTAATGCCCATACTTATGAGGTGGGCCATATAGAATGTCTTTTGTACTACAGAGACTACATGATGGTCAAAAATGTTAAGTTGTTATCAACTCAGGTACCCAAATCCCTCATGACTGATTGTGTGCTTAGGACATTGAAGGGAATAATGATGCACTTTTTTGGCATTGAGTTTGAGGCCATGTTTTTGGCACCAGTCATTTGTTAGGGTGAGACCATCTTGGAGAATGTCCACATAATTTGGGCAATTAATTACAGCCCCCAGTCTGCAATCATCCACAGACTTGGTCAGCCACAGGCCTTTGGTTTTGGCCTGCACATCAGAGAAATAGATTCCAAACAGCAGAGGCCCCAAGATTGATCCCTGAGGTACACCACTAGTTACAGATCTACTACTTGAAGTAGATTCCCCTATTTTGACTGTGTGCATTCTGTCAGTGAGCCATTTGCTATTTTTTATTTTCTATTTTTTTACTTGATGTTCTCTAGGTCATGTTCTTAAGTTCATATTTATATACTAGGCTATTGACCACCAGGGCCTTTATAAGCCTAGTTATGCAATCCAACCCATTTGTGTCACTATATATCAAGGGCATTTATTTTGAGAAGTTATGTTGGGAGGGGGTACATCAGACAGATGCAGACCGTAATACCCAAAATATCATACACATGGTGGCTGGACCTGAGGTGAATTTCTGATTTATTATCCATTGGTCAAGGTTAAGCTTAAATAGGCTTAGGGATGAACTCTGCTTCACATGGATGGGGAGCCTGCTCCAGAGCATGGGGACCCTCTGAAATACATCTGTCTCACCAACATGTCTTATTTATGTCAGAAGAAAAATGTAAATACTTGGATCTAGTGGTTCTGATGTTGTTTGTTTTGTAGATGTGCAAAAGGTCTATTAGAGATGGATCAGAGGATGCTTTGTATGCCAGTTGCAGATCACCTCTCAGTAACCTGTAGGAGACAGAAGACACAGACAGGATTTTAAGGACAATGTGTTTATACCCTGGAATCTCCTGGTATGGAACCTTTGTGGGCATTCCAACTGTTGCATGTGTCTAGTCAAGTACATGCTGAAGGGGGCATTGTACTTGATGATGGGTGTGCTACTAAACAAATGAAGCCCTACTATGACTTCCTTTGGCATGTCTGCCATGGCCTTACTTGTAAGTTAGGCAGCAGAGAATGACTTTCTTACTACCTGGCCACATGTTGGTCAAAGTACAGATTACATATGTTCCCAGATCCCTGTCTACTGAGTCAACTCTTAGTGGTGTGTTATTGATGGAGTAATTAGGCTGGGTGGAAGTTTTTTTAAAAGGAACTATAATACATTTATTGACATTGAGTTTTAGTACATGACTTTGGCACTAGTCGTCTGTCTGTATTAGACAGACCTTCTTGTAAGATGTTTGTGCCATGAGGGAAATCTATGATAGCTCCAAATTGGCAGTCATCTGTGAACTTGGTCAGCCAAAGGCCCTTGACATTATCCTTTACCTCTGAGAAGTAGATACCAATAAGAGCGGTACCACCACACATCACTAAGTTACCCCTCTGGTGACTGGTCTCAGTGGAGGTGGTTATTATCAGTTATAACAGCTGCTGCTGATTGAAGTCCCTTTCATAATCATACCCTTCTTTTCCATTCAGTCATCCACTCAGACCTTAACTAGTTTACCTTCAGGCATGCTTGCATTTATATACAATACAATCTATCAAAGCAACCTATTCCTCCATTTGCACTAAGCTACTTTATTGTTTAGAAATGTGATACTCTTGTCTTGCTCTTTTCACCTTCTTCCAGCATATCTTCCTTATGTCTTCATCTTCCATTACCTTTTCCTATAATCCTTGCCTTAGTGTCAATGCTCTTCCATCTTTACCACCCATGTCTTTCCTGAATACCTTGTATACTGAGATCAATGTGTTCCATCTCCTCACATCTTTGGATGACAGTATTAACCCCAACCCATCAACATAATTCTCTGTTTCCAACTCACCCATATCCCATTTTGGTCTCCTGACTTTGCTGAGTAGAGCACTAAATCCATTCTTGCTCTCTCATTTTTAACCCTTTGTCTCCTAGCTTTCCTACTGTTGTCTTCTAGGCTGATCATGACATCTCTTCCATCTTATATCTTAGTGCCCGTTTTTCTTTTCCTTCCTTCTACTGGTGCAAATTTATTTTATTTTCCTTAATGCACTCTTCTGATGCTGTTGAATTTCCTTCCAGTGCTGTTCTGCCTTTCCAGAATGTACCCATCCCATAAGATGCATGTTCCTCCCCGTGACTGATAATATAGACCATTCTCTCAGTCATAGCCATCATCTCTTTGTTACTTTTTCAGCTTGCTGTGCACTGTCCGAACCACCTATCTTCTATTTTTCTGTACTCACTCTTCCTTATACCCATCCACATCCTCTCCTCTTCTGCTGAGTCATTTGCCTCTCACAGCTGCACCTCCCTTTTGCTACCTCCTTACGCTTTACCTGAATACGCTTTGGATTACCATTTCAATTTCCACCCAACTTTAAATGTTTAGCCATTTTAATGTGACTTTCTTGTCCTTGCTCAGAACCATAGTTTTAAGTATGTTGAAAGTTTATCCATCTGTCTGTCTATCTCTCTATCTGTCTGTCTGTTTTCATCTGTTCATCTTGATAGTTTGACTGAACTCAGAAGAACCCCTTTTCAACAGATACCCGGAGAGAAAACTCCAGCAATCTAAGTGCACAGAAAAAGTGTAGTAAAAGCAAACAATGGCAATATATACATAATATGCAGAATACATGTGCAGTGACAGTTTCCATCTCACTTATCTTCATAAGCTTCCATCCTGTGTAAATAACATTTTGTACTGAGAGGATACCTGTCCTTCGAAGAAGTAGATATGTTAAGACAGAGGTATAAATGGTCCTATGTGTGTTAAGTACGATTAGTAGGGTAAAGATGTTAATAGATTTTAATATTGCATTAAAAACTAATCAGTGTTTAATGCAAAGATACATCTATGGGTAAGTGAAGTGGCTTTTTAGTTTAATCGAAAAGGCTTTTGATTTAGATTCTAGCTAGATATCTGCGGGGATTGAGTTCAATAGTTTGGCTACAGTGACTAAGTACAGTGAGTCAGCATTATGGTTATTAGATTTGGTGGCAAGTAGCTGATTTTGTCTGAGTGACATTAATGGTCAGGTTGGATTATACTTCTTTATAAGGTTGCTGCTTGTAGAGCATTTGCTAGGCCTGTATAGAATATTATGCACTATTTTGGATGAGGGTATGCTTATGCTACAGTATCTGTCATTTCCTCATGGTTTCCTTTTTGTAATAATATATAATGACGCATTTTGTTTGGAAAGTTTGTTGCAAATTTGGCAGGATATTGCATGATTGTTCAAGTTTATGAAGTTATTTTTTTGCATATTAGCTATTATCAATGAGGCAGACAATAAACAGAGTGCACTGAAATGAAGAAGAACAGATATGCATTCTTGTCAACATTACTTTTTCATTTTGATATGCTTTGGATTCTTACAGCATGTCCAATTCCTGTTAATGTTACCTATGACAAAATTGGCATGATGGCTATATTTTAGGGTTGGTCTATAAATACGCCTAGCAGTTTGATTTGATCTACTTGATCACATTATCCCATGCTTTGCTGAACCACTTTTGTATCTGATTCCATTACTCCTTACTGGAGTCAACAGTTTAATTGCTTGATTCTTTCTGTTTTCAAACTGCTAGGCCTTAGCACTTATGACGATTCTATAAGTATAACTGTACTCCCTGAACTTCAGCAAACTGTTACCTCCTTTTTGCGCCTTTCCACTGCTTCAGCTATGGTCCCTTCCATCAGATTATTTGTTTCCACATGGGCCACTATCACTTGTTACCACACAGGCCACTATATGTGAGAATCCCTTTTTCTTCATGACTGACATGTTCACCACAAGACATGACTTGGTAAATGTGATCATTTCAGCCTTCAGTAAACTCTTCCCTCCTCCCTTGCTTCAAGTTGATTTTCTGTAATGATTGACTCCTAACCACTTGTACCTTTTATTTATTTATTTGCATTTGTTTTCCAGGGTAAAGCACTGATCTCCTTGGACCTTTTTCACACTCAGCCCGAAGCTGAGGTTCCTGGATACACTTACCTCCCCTGCTTCCCCTTTGCTGTACCATCGTGTCGTTGATTCCTTCTTTCCCTCATCCAGTCAGTCACTTGAATTCTAGCACTGTTCTTGTTTTTGGCTTCCTCCTCTCTAGAAGTTTCAAATTTTCTCTCCTTTCTAGGTCTGTCTTCCTTTTAGTCTACTGTTTTTCTTGCAGTTCCTTTCCTGTTTTGTTCCTGTATATTGATTTATAAATTCATAGATATCCCAAGGCCACCGAGTCTCATGACCATTCTCATTTTACCTGTCCTTCCCACAGGTAGCACCTCTTTTTTCCCAGAGGGTTATACAAGTCAATCTGGGAGTACATTTTTGGATACTTATCCAGTTATCTAGTTTATATTTAAATGAAGATAGTGAGATAACATGCAGGGGAAGTTTATTCCAGAGGTGTGGAAGATATCAGGTTATAAACTTATTCCTTCATCATATTTTATTGACCTGTTGGTGAAGACTTAAGGGCATTACACAATTGCACTGGTACATTAACTGTGGGGCTTTACTGTGAGAATGTTATGTTAGAGCGAGTTTTAACTTTATGCATTGCATTATGTGAGCCAGTGGTGCACTTTTGAGGGTTTTCTTACTTTTCTTCACTTTTGTGACTGGAGCTGGTATATATTGCTTCAATGGGCACTCTGCCTTCCATCAGGAGGTACACGGGACTTGTCCCCTAAAAAAAAGAAAGATTTTTATTTATTTATTTTTTTTTTATGGTTTGCTAGTTCATCAATTCAGAATGTGATTTCCAATGAATGGTGAGCCGAAAAAACTGTGCTGCACATTTGCATAGGAAAATCAGATTTAAGCAATGGTTATAGTCTTGGAGCAGTATTGGGCATACAGAGAAATATGAACTCAAGAGGAATTGAGTCTCTAATCAAGTGGTAAGCAAGACAGAGATCTCCCATCAAAGTCTATATGAATAAAAGCATAAAGAATTCAGCTTCTCTTGGTAGCTGAGGGACTTTATTCCTATCATTTTTTTATTAGGAACCTTTGGAGTTTTTCTAATTGTTAGACATGTTATGTGAGATACATCCCAAAGAGGGCATTGTACTAGGTAAATGGTCTCATAAGTGTTGTGTATAAGGGAGCAATTGTCTCTTTAGTCTTAGATAATATTTAATAGCATTAGCTGAGCCAAACAAAAAGGATTTTCTGGCAACCATTGTTACATGATGGTCTAAAGGTAGGGAAGTGTCAACCCAAATGTCTAGATCCCTAACTAAATTTTCATTTTGTGTAAGTGTGTTGTCTAGATAATACAATGAAAGGGGTTATCTAACAAAAATGAAAACATTACACCTTTTAGCATTTAGTATAAGAGTGTAATAGAATGAGTTCAGTCTGGTGAGTTTGGGTGTGATAAAGGACATAACAGCAGCCAAGACTTTGCAACACTTATTTATTTATTTTATTGTTTTTATTCACCTTGTCTGTCAACCGCATTGCACAACTTTTGTAATAAGCAAATATGCAGAAGGTTTTTTTCAGACATTCTTTAATGTCACTGATAAAGAAAATGAAAAAGACTGAAGCCAGTATTGACCCATTTAGTGCAACACTCAATAGCATTTTAACTGAATAGGTTACATTGTCTATGATCACCATATACTGGCGTATTAATTGACACTCATCACCCGTTTATTAGAATAGGTTACATTTTCTATGATTTCCATATAATTGTTTATTAACAGACACATATCAACCTTTTATTAAAATAAGTTACATGGTCTATGGTCTCCATATACTGGTGTATTAACCGACACTCCTTACCCTTTTATTAGAATAGGTTACATTGTCTATGGTCTCCATATACTGCTGTATTAGCCGACACTCATCACCTTTTTAAAAGAATAGGTTACATGGTCTATGGTCTCCATATACTGGTGTATTAACCGACACTCATCACCATTTTATTAGAATAGGTTACATTGTCTATGGTCTCCATATACTGGTGTATTAACCGACACTCATCACCCTTTTATTAGAATAGGTTACATTGTCTATGGTCTCCATATACTGGTTGATTAACCAACACTCATCACCCTTTTATTAGATTAGGTAACATTGTCTATGGTCTCTTTATACTGGTGTATTGTCCGACACTCATTACCCTTTTATTAGAATAGGTTACATTGTCTATGGTCTCAAAATACTGGTGTATTAACCTACACTCATCACTCTTTTATTAGAATAGGTTACATTGCCTAAGGTCTTTATATACTGGTGTATTACCCCACACTCACCACCCTGTTAGTAGAATAGGTTACATTGTTTATGGTCTCCGTATACTGGTGTATTAATCAACACTCATCACCCATTTATTTGAATAGGTTACATTGTCTATGGTCTCTATATACTGGTGTAAAAACCGAAACTCATGACCCATTTATTAGAATAGGTTGCATTGTCTATGGTCTGCATATACTGATGTATTAAGCAACGATCGTCACCCTTTTACTAGAATAGGTTACATTGTCTGTGGTCTCCATATACTCGTGTATTAACAGACACTCATCACCCTTTTATTAGAATTGGTTACATTGTCTATGTTCTGCATATACTGGTGAATTAACCGACACTCATCAGTCTTTTATTAGAATAGCTTACATTGTCTATGGTCTCCATATACAGGTTGATTAACCAACACTCATCACCCTTTTATTAGATAGGTTACATTGTCTATGGTCTCCATATACTGGTGTATTAACCGACACTCATCACACTTTTATTAGAATAGAATACATTGTCTATGGTCTCCTTATACTGGTGTATTAACTGACACTCATCACCCTTTTATTAAAATAGGTTACAGCGGCTAAAGTCTCTGTAGATTGGTGTATTAACCAACACTCGCCACCCTTTTATTAGAATAGGTTACATTGTCTATGGTCTCTGTATACTGGTGTATTAACCGACACTCATAACCCTTTTATCAGAACAGGTTATATTATCTATGGTCTCCATATACTGGCTGATTAACCGACACTCATCACCCTTTTATTAGAATAGGTTACATTGTCTATGATTTCCATATACTGGTTGATTAACAGACACTCATCAACATTTTATTAGAATAGGTTACATTGTCTATGGTCACCTTATACTGGTGTATTAACTGACACCCAACACCCATTTATTAGAATAGGTTACATTTTTTACGGTCTCCATATACTGGTGCATTAACCGACACTCATCACCCTTTTACTAGAATAGGTTACATTGTCTATGGTCTCCATATACTGGTGTATTAACCGACACTCATCACCCTTTTACTAGAATAGGTTACATTGTCTATGGTCTCCATATACTGGTGTATTAACTGACACTCATCACCCTTTTATTAGAAAAGGTTACATTGTCAATGGTCTCCATATTCTGGTATTTTAACAGACAATCATCACCCTTTTACTAGAATAGGGTACATTGTCTATGTTATCTGCATACTGGTGTATTAGCCGACACTCATCACCCTTTTAATAGAATAGGTTACATTGTCTATGGTCTCTGTTTACTGTTGTATAAGCCAACCCTCATCACCATTTTATTAGAAAAGGTTACGTTGTCTATGGTCTCCATATACTGGTGTATAAACAGTCACTCATCACCCTTTTATTAGAATAGCTTACAATGTCTATGGTCTCCATGTACTGATGTATTAACCAACGCTCATCACCCTTTTATTAGAATTGGTTACATTGTCTAGGGTCTCCTTATACTCATGTATTAACAGACACTCATCACCCTTTTATTAGAAATGGTTACATTGTCTTTGGTCTCCATATACTGGTTGATTAACTGACACTCATCACCCTTTTATTAGAATAGGTTATACTGGTGTATTAAGCGTCACGCATCACCCTTTTATTAGAATAGGTTATATTGTCTATGGTCTCAATACACTGGTGTATTATCCGACCCTTATCACCCTTTTTTTAGAATTGGTTACATTGTCTATGGTATCCATATACCGGTGTATTAACAGACTCTCATCACCCTTTTATTAGACTAGGTTACACTGTCTATGGTCTCCATATACTGGTGTATTAACCGACACTCATCACCCTTTTATTAGAATTGGTTACATTGTCTATGGTCTCCATATAGTGGTGAATTAACTGATAATCATCACCCTTTTATTAGAATAGATTACATTTTCTTTTGTCTCCATATAATTGGTGTATAAACCGACACTCATCCCCCATTTATTAGAATAGGTTACATTATCTATGGTCTCCATATACTCATGTATTAACAGACACTCATCACCCTTTTATTAGAATTGGTTACATGGTCTATGGTATGCATATTCTGGTGAATTAAGCGACCCACATCTCCCTTTTATTAGAATAGCTTACCTTGTCTATAGTCTCCGTATACTGGTGTATTAGCCGTCACTCATCACCCTTATATTAGAATAGGTTACATTGTCTATGGTCTCCATATACTGGTGTATTAACTGACACTCATCACCCTTTTATTAGAATTGGTTACATTGTCTATGGTCTCCATATACTGGTGTATTAACCGACACTCATCACCCTTTTATTAGAATAGGTTACATTGTCTATGGTCTCCATATACTGGTGTATTAACTGACACTCATCACCCTTTTATTAGAATAGGTTACATTGTCTATGGTCTCCATATACTGGTGTATTAATTGACACTCATCACCCTTTTATTAGAATAGGTTACATTGTCTATGGTCTCCATATACTGGTGTATTAACCGACACTCATCACCCTTTTATTAGAATAGGTTACATTGTCTATGGTCTCCATATACTGGTGTATTAACCGACACTCATCACCCTTTTATTAGAATAGGTTACATTGTCTATGGTCTCCATATACTGGTGTATTAACCGACACTCATCACCCTTTTATTAGAATAGGTTACATTGTCTATGTTCTCCATATACTGGTGTATTAGCCGACACTCATCACCCTTTTAATAGAATAGGTTACATTGTCTATGGTCTCCATATACTGGTGTATTAACTGACACTCATCACCCTTTTATTAGAATTGGTTACATTGTCTATGGTCTCCATATACTGTTGTATTAACCGACACTCATCACAGCTTTATTAGAATAGGTTACATTGTCTATGGTCTCCATATACTGGTGTATTAACTGAAACTCATCACCCTTTTATTAGAATAGGTTACATTGTCATTGGTCTTCATATACTCCTGTATTACCAGACACTCATCACCCTTTTATTAGAATAGGTTACATTGTCTATGATCTCCATATACTGGTGTATTAATCGACACTCATCACCCTTTTATTAGAATAGGTTACATTGTCTATGGTCTCGATAAACTGGTGTATTAACCGACACTCATCACCCTTTTATTAGAAAAGGTTACATTGTCTTTGGTCTCCAAATACTGGTTTATTAAACGAAACTCATCACCCTTTTATTAGAATAGGTTACATTGTCTATGTTCTCTGTATACTGGAGTATTAGCCGACAATCATCAGCGTTTTAATAGAATAGGTTACATTGTCTATGGTCTCCTTATACTGGTGTATTAACCGACACTCATCACCGTTTTATTAGAATAGTTTACATTGTCTATGTCTCTATATACTGGTGTAGTAAACGACACTCATCACCCTTTTATTAGAATTGGTTACATTGTTTTTGTTCTCCATATACTGGTGTAATAACCGACCCTCATCACCCTTTTATTAAAATAGGTTACATTGTCTATGTTCTCCGTATACTGGTGTATTAGCTGACACTCATCACTGTTTTTTTAGAATAGGTTACATTGTCTATGGTCTCCATATACTGGTGTATTAACCGAAACTCTTCACTCTTTTATTAGAATTGTTTACATTGTCTATGGTCTCCATATACTGGTTTATTAATTGACACTCATCACCCTTTTATTAGAATAGGTTACATTGTCTATGGTCTCCATATACTGATGTATTAACTGACACTCATCACCCTTTTATGAGAAAAGGTTACATTGTCTATTGTCTTCATATACTGGTGTATTAACCGATACTCATCACCCTTTTATTAGAATAGGTTACATTGTCTATGTTCTCCGTATACTGGTGTATTAGCCGACACTTATGAACCTTTTAATAGAATAGGTTAAATTGTCTATGGTCTTTATATACTGGTGTAAAAACTGACACTCATCACCCATTTATTAGAAAAGGTTACATAGTCTATGGTCTCTATATACTGGTTGATTAACTGACACTCATCACCCTTTTATTAGATTAGGTTACATTGTCTATGGTCTCCATATACTGGTGTATTAACCGACACTCATCACCCTTTTATTAGAATAGGTTACATTGTCTATGGTCTCCATATACTGGTGTATTAACCGACACTCATCACCCTTTTATTAGAATAGGTTACATTGTCTATGGTCTCCATATACTGGTGTATTAACCGACACTCATCACCCTTTTATTAGAATAGGTTACATTGTCTATGGTCTCCATATACTGGTGTATTAACCGACACTCATCACCCTTTTATTAGAATAGGTTACATTGTCTATGGTCTCCATATACTGGTGTATTAACTGACACTCATCACCCTTTTATTAGAATAGGTTACATTGTCTATGGTCTCCATATACTGGTGTATTAACTGACACTCATCACCCTTTTATTAGAATAGGTTACATTGTCTATGGTCTCCATATACTGGTGTATTAACAGACACTCATCACCCTTTTATTAGAATAGGTTACATTGTCTATGGTCTCCATATACTGGTGTATTAACCGACACTCATCACCCTTTTATTAGAATAGGTTACATTGTCTATGGTCTCCATATACTGTTGTATTAACTGACACTCATCACAATTTTATTAGAATAGGTTACATTGTCTATGGTCTCCATATACTGGTGTATTAACAGACACTCATCACCCTTTTATTAG
Source organism: Protopterus annectens (assembly GCF_019279795.1). NCBI lineage: Eukaryota > Metazoa > Chordata > Ceratodontiformes > Protopteridae > Protopterus > Protopterus annectens. The sequence goes on along the minus strand of NC_056731.1, from coordinate 1,233,373,132 downwards.
AATAGGTTACATTGTCTATGGTCTCCATATACTGGTGTATTAACCGACACTCATCACCCTTTTATTAGAATAGGTTACATTGTCTATGGTCTCCATATACTGGTGTATTAACCGACACTCATCACCCTTTTATTAGAATAGGTTACATTGTCTATGGTCTCCATATACTGGTGTATTAACAGACACTCATCACCCTTTTATTAGAATAGGTTACATTGTCTATGGTCTCCATATACTGGTGTATTAACTGACACTCATCACCCTTTTATTAGAATAGGTTACATTGTCTATGGTCTCCATATACTGGTGTATTAACTGACACTCATCACCCTTTTATTAGAATAGGTTACATTGTCTATGGTCTCCAGATTCTGGTTATTTGATAGACACTCATCACCTTTTTACTAGAATAGGGTACATTGTCTATGTTCTCTGTATACTGGTGTATTAGCCGACACTCATCACCCTTTTATTAGAATAGGTTACATTGTCTATGGTCTCCATATACTGGTGTATTAACTGACACTCATCACCCTTTTATTAGAATAGGTTACATTGTCTATGGTCTCCATATACTGGTGTATTAACCGACACTCATCACCCTTTTATTAGAATAGGTTACATTGTCTATGGTCTCCATATACTGGTGTATTAACAGACACTCATCACCCTTTTATTAGAATAGGTTACATTGTCTATGGTCTCCATATACTGGTGTATTAACCGACACTCATCACCCTTTTATTAGAATAGGTTACATTGTCTATGGTCTCCATATACTGGTGTATAAACCGATACTCATCATCCATTTTTTAGAAGAGGTTTCATAGTCTATGGTCTCCATATACTGCTGTATTAACCCACACTCATCATCCTTTTATTAGAATAGGTTACATTGTCTATGGTCTCCTTATACTCATGTATTAACAGACACTCATCACCCTTTTATTAGAATTGGTTACATTGTCTATGGTCTCCATATACTGTTGTATTAACCGACACTCATCACACCTTTATTAGAATAGGTTACATTGTCTATGGTCTTCATATACTCCTGTATTACCAGACACTCATCACCCTTTTATTAGAATAGGTTACATTGTCTATGATCTCCATATACTGGTGTATTAATCGACACTCATCACCCTTTTATTAGAATAGGTTACATTGTCTATGGTCTCGATAAACTGGTGTATTAACCGACACTCATCACCCTTTTATTAGAAAAGGTTACATTGTCTTTGGTCTCCAAATACTGGTGTATTAAACAAAACTCATCACCCTTTTATTAGAATAGGTTACATTGTCTATGTTCTCTGTATACTGGAGTATTAGCTGACAATCATCAGTGTTTTAATAGAATAGGTTACATTGTCTATGGTCTCCATATACTCGTGTATTAACAGACACTCATCAACCTTTTATTAGAATTGTTTACATTGTCTATGGTCTGCATAAACTGGTGTATTAACTAACAGTCATCACCCTTTTCTTAGAATAAGTTACATCATCTATGGTCTCTGTATAATGGTATATTAACCAAAACGTATCACCCTTTTATTAGAATAGGTTACATTGTCTATGGTCTGTGTATACTGGTGTCTTAACCGACACTCATCACCCTTTTATTAGAATCGGTTACATTGTCTATGGACTCTGTATACTGGTGTATTAAATGACACTCATCACTCTTTTATTTGAATAGGTTACATTGTATTTTGTCTCCATATACTGGTTTATAAACTGACACTCATCACTCGATTATTAGAAATGGTTCCATTGTTAAGGTCTCCATATACTGATGTATTAACCAGCACTCATCACCCTTTTATTGGAATAGGTTACATTGTCTATATTCTCCATATACTGGTGTATTAAGTGAAACTCATTACCCTTTTATTTGAATAGATTATATTGTCTATGGTCTCCATATACTCGTGTATTAACAGACATTCATCATCCTTTTACTAGACTGGGTTACATTGTCTATGGTCTCCATATACTTGTGAATTAACCGACACTCATCACCCTTTTATTAGAATTGGTTACATTGCCTATGGTCTGCATATACTGGTGAATTAAGTTACACTCATCTCCCTTTTATTAGAATAGCTTACATTGTCTATAGTCTCCTTATACTGGTGTATTAACCGACACTCATCACCCTTTTATTAGAATAGGTTACATTGTCTATGGTCTCCATATACTGGTGTATTAACCGACACTCATCACCCTTTTATTAGAATAGGTTACATTGTCTATGGTCTCCATATACTGGTGTATTAACCGACACTCATCACCCTTTTATTAGAATAGGTTACATTGTCTATGGTCTCCATATACTGGTGTATTAACCGACACTCATCACCCTTTTATTAGAATAGGTTACATTGTCTATGGTCTCCATATACTGGTGTATTAACCGACACTCATCAACCTTTTATTAGAATAGGTTACATTGTCTATGGTCTCCATATACTGGTGTATTAACTGACACTCATCACCCTTTTATTAGAATAGGTTACATTGTCTATGGTCTCCATATACTGGTTGATTAACCGACACTCATCACCCTTTTATTAGAATAGGTTACATTGTCTATGGTCTCCATATACTGGTGTATTAACCAACACTCATCACCCTTTTATTAGAATAGGTTACATTGTCTATGGTCTCCATATACTGGTGTATTAACCAACACTCATCACCCTTTTATTAGAATAGGTTACCTTGTCTATGGTCTCCATATACTGGTGTATTAACCGACACTCATCAACCTTTTATTAGAATAGGTTAAATTGTCTATGGTCTCTGTATACTGGTGTATTAGCCGACACTTATCAACCTTTTAATAGAATAGGTTGCATTGTCTATGGTCTCCTTATACTGTTGAATTAACTGATACTCATCACCCTTTTATTAGAATAGGTTACACTGTCTTTTGTCTCCATATAACTGGTGTATAAACCGACACTCGTCACCCATTTATTAGAATAGGTTACATTATCTATGGTCTCCATATACTGATGTATTAACCAACGCTCATCATCAAACCTCTCAACCATACCGAATTACTTGGTTTTTACTGAGTTTTGGGTTTCCAAATGAAGGGTTGCCACGATTCCCGAAAGGCACCCCTTCATTTCCGATTTTTTTTTTCTTTTGGTTTGCTTAATGTTTTCAAATATTGCGCTGTTGAGCTGACGTCATCATGTGCGCAATGACGTCAGCTCCATCAGGGTTGTCAGCCAGTCGGAATTGAGCTCCTGTAGCTCATGTCATAATTTCTGGCTCATTTGGATTACTTGCTTGGTTTGGAATTGCGAGCGGGAAAAAAGAACTCATCTAGATTGCTTGCTGTCATTGAGGAAGCAATTTTGTGGATTAATTGCTCATTTTGGGCCAGAATTATCATTGAGGAAGCAGCAGCAGCTCCTTTTGCATCATCGTATTTATTAAGAGCATTGGATTTCTGTGGTCGTTGTATGAAGCAAGTATTATTGGGGAAGCAGCTGCTTGGCCCGGGAGCTGCACTCATTGAATCATGGCTCAATTAACTAGTAAGTGCACGTATCAAGGGATGAGAGATTGCTGCTCTGTAGAGTTAAGTAATTCTTTAGTGAGAATGATGTGTGTTTGTGTGTGTGTGTGTGTGTGTGTGTGTGTGTGTGCGCTTTGGCTGAGTTTAGTAATGCTTACATTTTAGCTGTCTGTAGAGTTAAGTAATTTTTTTAGTGAGAATGGTGTGTGTGGGTGCGCACTTTAGCTGAGTTCAGTAATGCCTCCCTTTTAGCTGCTTTGTAGAGTTAAGTAATTATTTAGCGAGAATGGTTTGTGTGTGTGTGTGTGTGTGTGTGTGTGTGTGTGTGTGTGTGTGTGTGTGTGTGTAGAGTTCAGTAATGCTTTAGTTGTAGGTTTAGTCTAGTATGTACAGAGTTAAGTAATGCTTTAGTGAAACGGAGTGTGAACCTATTAGCCAGCACATACATTCTTAGAAAGGTAGTATAGCCTGTTGGAATTGAGCAAATGAGCTGACGTGAATGCATTTCTTGCTGTTTAGAAGCAGGAATGGTGCTGCTGGTTCAACAAACAAGCTGCAAGGTGATTGCTGCACTGAAGTGTGTGTGGAAGGAACCCTGAGGACTTTGCAGATTTCTGGAAACAAGCCCCAGGGCTGCAGAATGTGGAAACAGAGGCATTTGATTTCTTATGCTGTGGCTGAAATGATTCTAATGATTATGCTGTGAAACACAACAGAGGTATTTATTATGTTGTGGTTGAACTTCTGGAAACAAACCCTGAGGTATTTATTAAGCTGGATGAAGGCTGTATTATGCTGAACTGAAGGCTGTATTTATGCTGAACTGAAATTTATTATGCTGAACTGAAGGCTGTATTTATTATGCTGAAGTGAAATGTATTCTGACCTGAAGGCTTGTGTGTGTGTGTGTGTGTGTGTGTGTGTGTGTGTGTGTGTGTGTGTGTGTGTGTGTGTGTGTGTGTATACATTAGTGTTTATGGTAAATGGGGTGCAATAGCCAGGAAATTGGACATTAGAATGGCTGCAGGAGGACTCTGGTGCCATATTTTGGTTGTCTGTTCTTCAGTTTGCATTTAAAAGTGGTATCCCACAATCCATTGGAATGGGCGGGGTTCTGTAAATATGTATGCAAATTTTATGTTAAGCAGCGTACAGATTTGTACCTATTTTTTATGGGCCTTGTCCAGATTTTTGATGTTTCCAGGTTGAGAGGTATGCTCATCATCCTTTTATAAGAATAGGTTACATTGTCTATGGTCTCCATATACTGGTGTAGTAAGCGACACTCATCACCCTTTTATTAGACTAGGTTACATTGTCTATGGTCTCCATATACTCATGTATTAACAGACACTCATCAACCTTTTATGAGAATTGGTTACATTGTCTATGGACTGCATATACTGGTGAATTAAGCGACATGCATCTCCCTTTTATTAGAATAGCTTACATTGTCTATAGTCTCCGTATACTGGTGTATTAGCGAACGCTCATCACCCTTTTCTTAGAATAGGTTACATTGTCTATAGTCTCCATATACTGGTGAATTAAAGACACTCATCACCCTTTAATTAGAATAGGTTACATTGTCTATGGCCTCCATATACTGGTGTATTAACCGACACTCATCACCCTTTTATTAGAATTGGTTAAATTGTCTATGATCTCCATGTATTGTTGTATTAACCGACACTCATCACAATTTTATTGGAATAGGTTACATTGTCTATGGTATACATATACTTTTGTATTAACTGACACTCATCACCCTTTTATTAGAATAGGTTGCATTGTCTATGGTCTCTGTATAGTCCTGTATTACCAGACACTCATCACCCTATTATTAGAATAGTTTACATTGTCTATGGTTTCCATATACTGGTGTATTAATCGACACACATCACCTTTTATTAGAATAGGTTACATGGTCTTTGGTCTCCCTATACTGGTGTATTAACCGACACTCATCACCCTTTTATTAGAATAGGTTACGTTGTATATTTTATTTTATTTATTTTTATTTTATTTGCAGTTGGTTTACCAGGATAGTCCATTGGGCCATTTGAACCCATTTTCAATGGAGTCCTGGGGAGAAAAGCTCCAATAGCACTCTAGGTTACAATAGTTTAAATATTATATTTATACAAAGGTTGCAGTTTTGAACAAGACCTTTACAATTAATACAGCAAACATTGCAAGTAATACACACTAGTGATGAGGTTGGAGTTAAAACTGACTGGCAATGGAACATTGCATTGTACAGCAGAGAGGCATTTCTTCTTAGGAACATATAGTTCATAGCTACAGTCTGATTCATTGTTTATAAAACGCATATAAGTAGCAGCAGTCTGATGCAATATTTACAACTAACATATAAGTACTGGAATAAAAGTATATGGAGAGATGAATAGAAGGAGACAGTTTTAGATGAGAATAAGATCGAGAGAGAAGTGAGAAAGAGAGAAAGAAGGAATCTAAGGCCTTGAATGAGGTGAAGGGGTTTGTTTTCCATAGAAAGAATGGAACAGGAGTTTGATATCATTTGTTATGTGGGGAGAGAACAGGAGCATTCCCATTGGGATATTAGGTGCGAGTGAAGAGATTTTTTAAAAAAGTAATTGTTAGAAGTAGTACGAATGGAAGGTGGTAGGGAGTTCCAGAGACGTGCTAAACCATAAGATAGAAGATTTTTGCCTGTGGGACGGGATGGTTTGTGCACTTCTATTAGATTTTGATTATTGGACCTTAGTACTCGATCAGGAAGGTACATCTTAAAGGTAGAAGAGAGTGAAGGACAGAGGGTGGGGTTAAAAATGAGCTTATGTACAAGAGTTAGTTGTGTATAGATGAGTTGATTTGGTAGTTCTAGCCATTTTAGTTTTTGGAGAGAAGGGCAGTGATGGGAGGATGACTTTTGGCTGGTAGCAAATTTGGCAATTTTGTTGTAGCAGGAGGAAAGTTGAGATTTAAGAGAGGATTGTAGGTTAGTGAGAAGAGGAGTTCCATAGAGAAGGGAGGGGATAAGAAAGGAAGTAGAGAGAGTTACTTTAGTGGCAGGGGTAAGGTAGTTATTTTGTCGGTAGAGCATGCCTAGTTTTTGATGGGTCTTTTGATGTTTAGTTGTAAGTGGGAATGGAATTTAAGCTGGTTGTCAATTTGGACCCCAAGTAATTTGGTCTCTGATACCAGTTCCAGAGGTATATTGTTTTGGCTAGTGATAGTGAAGGAGTTAAAGTTGAATGAGGTAGTTTTAGAGGGAGTAAATACCATTAGTTTGGTTTTAGAGGCATTTAATATAAGGTGGTTTCTTTTCATCCATTGCTCAGTGGTTGAAAAAGCTTCTTGTGTAAGTTTTAGGAGTACAGGGGTAGATGTGGCAGAGCAGATGATAGTTGAATCATCTGCATATTGGATGATATTTGAGAAAGGAATAGAGTTCTGGAAATCATTTATAAATATATTAAAAAGAAGGGGACCTAATATGGACCCTTGGGGGACTCCGGTTGGGGTATTAAGAAATGAGGATGTGGCCTTTTTCCATTTTACTGCTTGATATCGGTTAGATAAGTAGCTGGAGAACCAATTCAAGGAAGAAGGGGATAGGTTAAGTTTAGAGAGTTTAGTTAAAAGCAGGCTATGAGAGATAGTATCGAAGGCTTTAGAAAGGTCTAGTAGAAGGGTGGAAACAATGAGGCCAGAATCCCAGGCTTTATTAATAGTTTCAGGGAAGGAGATAAGGGCAGTCATAGTACTATGATTTGGCCTGAATCCATGTTGTGTGGGTGTTAGAAGCTGTTTATCTAAGAGGTGTGGAAGAAGTTGTTGTTGTATGCATTTTTCTAAGAGTTTAGAGATAGGAGACAGGATAGCAATGGGACGGAAGTTGGTAACATTATTATTGAATAGGTTACATTGTCTATAGTCTCTGTATACTGGTGTATTAGCGAACGCTCATCACCCTTTTCTTAGAATAGGTTACATTGTCTATAGTCTCCATATACTGGTGAATTAAAGACACTCATCACCCTTTAATAATAGACCAGTATATGAAGACCATAGACATCAACCTTTTATGAGAATTGGTTACATTGTCTATGGACTGCATATACTGGTGAATTAAGCGACATGCATCTCCCTTTTATGTAACCTATTCTAAGAAAAGGGTGATGAGCGTTAGCTAATACACCAGTATACGGTGTATTAACAGACCAGTATACGGTGTATTAACAGACATTCATCACCCTTTTATTAGAATAGGTTACATTGTCTATAGTCTCCATATACTGGTGTATTAGCCAACGTTCATCACCCTTTTGTAAGAATAAGTTACATTGTCTTGGGTCTCCATATACTGGTGTATTAACAGACAGTCCCCTCCCTTTAATTAGAATTGGTTACATTGTCTATGGTCTCCATATACTACAGTATTAACACACACACATCACCCTTTTATAAGAATATGTTACATTGTCTATGGTCTCCATATACTGGTTGATTAATTGACACTCATCACCCTTTTATTAGAATAGGTTACATTGTCTATGATCTTCATATGCAGGTTAATTAACCGACACTCATCACACTTTTATTAGAATAGGTTACATTGTCTATGGTCTTCATATACTGGTCTATTAACCGACACTCATCACCCTTTTTTTAGAATACATTACATTGCCTATGGTCTCCATATACTGGTGTATTAACTGACACTCATCACCCTTTTATTAGAATAGGTTACATTGTTTATGGTCTTCGTATACTGGTGTATTAGCCGACACTCATCACACTTTTATTAGAATAGGTTACATTGTCTATGGTCTCCATGTACTGGTTTATTAACCGACACTCATCACCCTTTTATTAGCATAGGTTACATTGTCTATGTTCTCCATATACTGGTGTATTAACCGACACTCATCACCCTTTTTTTTGAATAGGTTAAATTGTTTATGGTGTCGTATACTGGTGTATTAACCGACAATCATCACCCTTTTATTAGATAAAGGTTAAATTGTCTATGGTCTCCATATGCTTGTGTATTAGCTGACACTCATTACCCTTTTATTAGAATAGGTTACATTGTCTATGGTCCCCATATAGTGGTGTATTAACAGTTACTCATCACCCTTTTATTAGAATAGGTGACATTGTCTATGGTCTCCATATACTGGTGTATTAACCGACGGTCATCACCCTTTTATTAGAATAGGTTACATTGTCTATGGTCTCCATATACTGGTTGAGTAACAACACTTATCACTCTTTTATTAGTATAGGTTACTTTGTCTATGTTCTCCATATACTGGTGTATTAACCGACAATCATCACAGTTTTATTGTAATAGGTTACATTGTATATGGTCCCCATTTAGTGGTGCATTAACAGTTACTCATCACCCTTTTATTAGAATAGGTGACATTGTCTATGGTCTCCATATACTGGTGTATTAATCGACACTCTTCACCCATTTATTAGAATTGGTTACATTGTCTATGGTCTCCATATACTGTTGTATTAACCGACACTCATCACAATTTTATTAGGAAAGGATACATTGTCTATGGTCTCCATATACTAGTGTATTAACCAACACTTATCACCCTTTTATTAGAATAGTTTACATGTTTATGTTCTCCGTATACTGGTGTATTAGCCTACACTCTTCAACCTTTCAATAGAATAGGTTACATTGTCTAAGGTCTCCGTATACTGGTGTATTAGACGACACTCATTACCATTTTATTAGAATAGGTTAAGTTTTCTATGGTCTCCATATACTGGTGTATAAACTGGCTCTCATCACCCATTTATTAGAATAGGTTACATTGTCTTTGGTCTCCGTATACTGGTGTATTAAAAGACACTCACCACCCTTTTATAAGAATAAGTTACATTGTCTAGGGTCTCCATATAGTGGTGTATTAACAATCACTCACCAGCCTTTAATTAGAATTGGTTACATTGTCTATGGTCTCCATATACTGGTGTATTAACCCACACTCATCACACTTTTATTAGAATAGGTTACATTGTCTATGGTTTCCATATACTAATGTATTAACTGAGGTTCATCACCCTTTTATAAGAATAGGTTAATTTGTCTAGTGTCTCCATATACTGGTGAATTAACAGACACTCACCACCCTTTAATTAGAATTGGTAACATTGTCTATGTTCTTCATATACTGGTGTATTAACCCACACTCGTCACCCTTTTATTAGAATAGGTTACATTGCTTATGGTCTCCATATACTGTTTGATTAACCGACACTCATCATCCATTTATCAGAATAGGTTACATTGTCTATGGTCTCCATATACAGGTTAATTAACCGACACTCATCACCCATTTATTAGAATACGTTACATTGTCTATGGTCTTCGTATATTGGTGTATTAGCCGACTCTCATCACCCTTTTATTAGAATAGGTTACATTGTTAATGGTCTCCATATATTGGGGTATTAACCGACACTCATCACCCTTTTTTTTTTTAATAGGTTAAATTGTCTATGGTCTCCATATACTGGTGTATTAACTGTGTCTCACCACCCTTTTATTAGAATAGGTTACATGGTCTATGGTCTCCGTATACTGGAATACTAACCGACACTCATTACCCTTTTATTAGAATAGCTTACATTGTCTATGCTCTCCATATACTGGTGTATTAACGGTTATTCATCACCATTTTATTAGAATAGGTGATATTGTCTATGGTCTCCATATATTGGTGTATAAACAGATGGTCATCACCCTTTTATTAGAATTGGTTACATTGTCCCTGGTCTCCATATACTGGTTGAATAACAGACACTCATCATCCTTTTATTAGAATAAGTTACATTGTCTATGGTTTAGTAACTAACACTCATCACACTTTTATTAGAATAGGTTACTTTTTCTATGCTCTCCATATACAAGTGTATTAACCGACACTCATCACCATTTTATTACAACAGCTAACATTGTCTATGGTCTCCATATACTGGCTGAGTAACCGATACTCATCACACTTTTACTAGAATAGGTTACATTGTCTATGCTCTCCATATACTGGTGTATTAACTGACAATCATCACCATTTTATTATAATAGGTTACATTTTCTATGGTCTCCATATACTGGTTGATAAACTGACACTCATCACCCTTTTATTAGAATAGGTTACATTGTATATGATTTCCATATACTGGTTGATTTACAGACGCTCATCAACCTTTTATTAGAATAAGTTACATTGTCTATGGTCTCCTTATACTGTTGTATTAACGGACACTCATCACCCTTTTATTAGAATAGGTTAGATTGTCTGTGGTTCCCATATACTGGTGTATTAACTGACACTCATCACCTTTTTATAGAATAGGTTACATTGTCTATGGTCTCCATATACTGGTGTATTAATGAACACTCATCACCCTTTTATTAGAATAGGTTAGATTGTCTGTGGTTCCCATATACTGGTGTATTAACTGACACTCATCACCCTTTTTGTAGAATAGGTTACATTGCTTATGGTCTCCATATACTGGTGTATTAATGAACACTCAGCACCCTTTTATTAGAATAGGTTAAATTGTCTATGCTTTCCATATACTGGTGTATTAACCGACACTCATCATCCATTTATTAGAATAGGTTACATTGTCTATGGTCTCCAAAAACTGGTGTATAATCCGAAACTCATCACCCATTTATTAGAATAGGTTACATTCTCTATGGTCTCCTTATACTAGTTGATTCACTGACACTCATCACCCTTTTTTAGATTAGGTTACATTGTCTATGGTCTCCTTATACTGGTGTATTAACTGACACTCATGACGCTTTTATTAGATAAGGTTACATTGTCAATAGTCTCCATATACTGATGTTTTAACCGACCCTCATCTCCCTTTTATTAGAATAGGTTACATTGTCTATGGTCTCCATATACTGCTGTATTAACAGACACTCATCACCCTTTTATTAGAATAGTTTACATTGTCTATGGTGTCCATATACTAGTATATTAATTGACACTCGTCACCCATTTATTACAATAGGTTACATTGTCTATGGTCTCCATATACTGGTTGATTAAATGACACTCATCACCCTTTTATTAGAACAGGTTACATTGTCTATGATTTTAATATACTGGTTGATTATCAGACACTCATCACCCGTTTATTAGTATAGGTTACATTGTCTATGGTCTCCATATACTGGTGTATTACCCCGCACACAGCACCCTTTTCTAAGAATTGGTTACATTGTCTAACGTCTCCATATACTGGTGAATTAAATCACACTCATCACCCTTTTATTAGAATAGCTTGCATTGTCTATGGTCTCCATATACTGATTGATTAACCGACACTCATCACCCTTTTATTAGATTAGGTTACATTGTCTATGGTCTCCATATACTGGTGTATTAACTGACACTTATCACCCTTTTATTACAATAGGTTACATTGTCTTTGGTCTCCATATTCTGGTGTATTAAGCATCACTCATCACCGTTTTATTAGATTAGGTAACATTGTCTATGGTCTCCTTATATTGGGGTATTAACTGGCACTCATCATCCTTTTTATTAGAATCGGTTACATTGTCTATGGTCTCCATATACTGGTGTATAACCCGACCCTCATCACCCTTTTATTAGAATAATGTACATTGGCTATAATGTCCCAATGCTGGTGTATTAACCAACATTCATCACCCTTTTATTAGAATAGGTTACATATTCTATGGTCTCCATATACTGGTGTATTTACCAACAATTATCACTCTTTTATTAGAATATGTTACATTGTTTAAGGATTCCGTATAAAGGTGTATTACCAGACACTTATCACCCTTTTATTAGAATTGGTTACATTGTCTAAGGTCTTCATATACTGTTGTATTAACCGACACTCATCACACTTTTATTAAAATAGGTTTCATTGTCTTTGGTCTCTATATACTGGTGCATTAGTCGACACTCATCACCCTTTTATTAGAATAGGTTACATTGTCTATGGTTTCCATATACTGGTGAATTAACCGACACTCATCAACCTTTTATTATAATAGGTTACATCGTCTATGGTCTCCATTAACTGGTTTATTTGCCGACACTCATCACCCTTTTATTAGAATAGGTTACATTGTCTATGGTCTCCATATACTGGTGTATTAACCGACACTCATCACACTTTTATTAGAATAGGTTAAATTGTCTATGGTCTCCTTATCGACAATCATCACCCTTATATTAGAATAGGTTACATTGTTTATAGTCTCCGTATACTGGGGTATTACCCACCACTCATCACCCCTTTATTAGAATAGGTTACATTGTCTGTTGTCTCCATAGACTGGTGTATTAACCGACACTCATCACCTTTTATTAGAATAGGTTACATTGTCTATGCTTTCCATATACGGGTGTATTAACTTCACCCATCACCCATTTATTAGAATAGGTTCTATTGTCTATTGTCTCCATATACTGGTGTATTAACCGACACTCATCACCCTTTTATTAGAATAGGTTAAATTGTCTATGGTCTCCATGTACTGGTGTATTAACCAACACTTATCACCCTTTTATTAGAATAGGTTACATTGTCTATGTTCTCCGTATACTGGTGTATTAGCCGACACTCATCACCCATTTAATAGAATACGTTACATTTTCTATGGTCTCGTTATGCTGGTATATTAGCCGGCATTCATCACCCATTGATTAGAATAGGTTACATTGTCTATGGTCTCCCTATACTGGTGTATTAACCGACACTCATCATCCTTTTATTAGAATCAGTTACATTGTCTATGGTCTCCATATACTGGTGTATTAACCAACAATCATCACTCTTTTATTAGAATAGGTTACATTGTCTAAGGTCTTCATATACTGTTATATTAACCGACACTCATCACCCTTTTTTTAGAATAGGTTACATTGTCTATGGTCTCCATATACTGGTGTATTTACCGACGCTCATCACCCTTTTATTAGAAGAGGTTACATTGTCTATGGTCTCCATATACAGGTGTATTAACCGACACTCATCACACTTTTATTAGAATAGGTTAAATTGTCTATGGTCTCCATATCGACAATCATCACCCTTAAATTAGAATAGGTTACATTGTCTATAGTCTCTGTATACTGGGGTATTAGCCACCACTCATAACCCCTTTATTAGAATAGGTTACATTGTCTATTGTCTCCATATACTGGTGTATTAACTGACACTCTTCACCCTTTTATTAAAATGGGTTACATTGTTTATGTTCTCCGTATACTGGTGTATTAGCCGACACTCATCACCATTTTAATAGAATAGGTTGCATTGTCTATGGTCTCCATATATTGGTGTATTAACTGGCATTCATCACCCTTTTATTAGAATAGGTTACATTGTCTATGATTTCAATATACTGGTTGAGTAACAGACACGCATCAACCTTTTATTAGAATAGGTTACATTGTCTATGGTCTCCATATACTGGTGTATTAACCCACACTCATCACCCTTTTATTAGAATACGCTACTTCTTCTTCTTCTTTCGGCTTTTCCCGGTTAGGGGTCGCCACAGTGGATCATCTGTCCGCTCATGATTGGCAGTGGAGTTTTACAGTGTCGAGTTGCCAGCTCAGCACCCAACCTTCCACAGAAGGCACACACAGGCACACACTCACACCTAGAGCCAACCTAGAGTGTCCAATCCACCTACTGTATTTCTTTTGGATGTAGGAGGAAACCAGATCACCCGGAGGAAACCCACGCGACCACAGGGAGGACATGCAGACTCCACACAGAAGGCGCCCCAGCTGAGACTCGAACCAGAGAACCTCTTGCTGTGAGGCATTTATTAGAATAGGCTACATTGTCTATAATCTTAATATGCTGTTGTATTAACCAACACTCATCACCCTTTTATTAGAAAAGTTTACATTGTCTATGGTCTCCATATACTGGTGTACTAACCGACAATCATCTCTCTTTTATTACAATTGGTTACATTGTCTAAGGTCTTCATATACTGGTGTATTAACCGACACTCAACCCCCTTTATGTAGAATAAGTTAAATTGTCTATGGTCTCCGTATACTGGTGTATTAGCCCACACTTATCACTCTTTTATTAGAATTCTTTACATTGTCTGTGGTCTCCATATACTGGTGTATTAACTGAGACTCATCACCCTTTCATTAGAATAGGTTACATTGTCTATGGTATCCATATACTGGTGTATTAGCCGACACTCATCTTCTTTTATTATACTAGGTTACATTGTCTATGGTATCCATATACTGGTGTATTAGCCGACACTCATCACCCTTTTTTTAGAATAGGTTATATTGTCTATGGTCTTCATATACTGGTGTATTAACCAACACTCACTACACTATTATTAGAATAGGTTAAATTGCCTATGGTCTCCATATATTGGTATAATAACCGACATTCATCACCCTTTTATTAGAATAGGTTACATTGTCTATGATTTCCATATACTTGTGTATTAACCGACACTCAACACACTTTCATTAGAATAGGTTACATTGTCTATAGTCTCTGTATAATGGTGTATTAGCCGACACTCATCACCCTTTCATTAGAATAGGTTACATTCTCTGGGGTCTCTATATACTGGTGTATTAACCAACACTCATCACCCTTTTATTAGAATAGTTTATATTGTCTATGGTCTCCATATACTGGTGTATTAACCGCCCTCATCACCCTTTTATTAGAATAGGTTACATTGTCTATGGTCTCCTTATACTGGCTGATTAATCGACACTCATCACCCTTTTGTTAGAATAGGTTACATTGTCTATTGTTTCCATATACTAGTGTATTGACTGACACTCATCACACTTTTATTAGAATTGGTTACATTGTCTATGGTCTCCATATACTGGTGTATTATCCGACACTCATCACCCTTTTATTAAAATAAGTTAAATTGGCACTGGTATCCATATACTACTGTATTAACCGACACTCATCACCCTTTTATTAGAATAGGTTACATTGTCTATGGTCACCATATACTGGTATATTAATCGAAACTCGTCACCCTTTTATTAGAATAGGTTACATTGTCTATGGTCTCAATATACTCGTGTATAAACCGACACTCATTACCCTTTTATTAGAATAGGTTATATTGTTTATGGTCTCCATATATTGGTGTATTAACCGACACTCATCACCCTTTTATTAGAATAGGTTACATTGTCTATGGTCTCCATATACTGGTGTATTAACCAACACTCATCACCCTTTTATTAGAATAGGTTAGATAGTATATGGTCTCCATAAACTGGTGTTATAACCAACCACTCATCACCCTTTTATTAGAATATGTTAGATAGTCTATTGTCTCTATATACTGGTTTATTAACTGACACTCATCACCCTTTTAGTAGAAGAGGATACATTGTCTATAGTCTCCATATACTCGTGTATTAACAGACACTCATCACCCTTTTATTAGATTAGGTTACATTGTCTATGGTCTACATATACTGGTGTATTAACCGACACTCATCACCCTTTTATAAGAATAGGTTACATTGTCAATGGTCTTCATATACTGGTGTATTAACCAACACTCAACACCCTTTTATAAGAACAGGTTACATTGTCTATAGTCTCCATATACTGGTGTATTAAGCATCACTCATCACCCTTTTATTAGAATAGCTTACATTGTCTATGGTCTCCATAAACTGGTTGACTAACCGACACTCATCACCCTTTTATTAGATTAAGTAACATTGTCTATGGTCTCCTTATATTGGAGTATTAACCAGCACTCATCATCCTTTTATTAGAATCGGTTACATTGTCTGTGGTCTCCATATACTGGTGTATTACCCGACCCTCATCACCCTTTTATTAGAATAGGGTACATTGTCTATAATCTCCCGATGCTGGTGTATTAACCAACATTCATCACCCTTTTATCAGAATATGTTACATTGTTTAAGGATTACGTATAAAGGTGTATTAGCAGACACTTATCACCCCTTTATTTGATTTGGTTACATTGTCAATGGTCTCCATATAATGGTGTATTAACTGACACTAATCACCCTTTTATTAAAATAGGTTTCATTGTCTTTGGTCTCCATATACTGGTGTATTAGCCAACACTCATCACCCTTTTATTAGAATAGGTAACATTGTCTATGGTTTCCTTATAATTGTGTATTAGCCGACACTCATCACCCTTTTATTATAATAGGTTACATTGTCTATGGTCTCCATATACTGGTATAGTAACCGACATTCATCACCCTTTTATTAGAATAGGTTACATTGTCTATGGTCTCCATATCGACAATCATCATCCTTATATTAGAATAGGTTACATTGTCTATAGTCTCCGTATACTGGTGTATTAGCTGACTCTCATCACCCCTTTATTAGAGTAGGTTACATTGTTTAAGGTCTACGTGTACATGTGTATTAGCCAACACTTATCACCCTTTTATTAGAATTGTTTACATTGTCTGTGTTCTCCATATACTGGTGTATTAACTGACACTCATCACCCTTATATTAGAATAGGTTACATTGTCTAAGGTCTTCATATACTGGAGTATTAACCGACACTCATCACTCTTTTATTAAAATAGGTTTCATTGTCTATGGTCTTTATATACTGGTGCATTAGCCGACACTCATCACCCTTTTATTAGAATAGGTTACATTGCCTATGTTTTCCATATACTTGTGTAATAGCGGATACTTATCACCCTTTTATTATAATAGGTTACATTGTCTATGGTCTCCATATACTGGTGTATTAGCCGACAATCATCACCCTTTTATTAGAATAGGTTACATTGTCTATGGTCTCCATATACTGGTGTATTAGGCATCATTCATCACCCTTTATTAGAATAGGTTACATTGTCTATGGTCTCCATATACTGGTTGACTAACCAACACTCATCACCCTTTTATTAGATTAGGTAACATTGTCTATGGTCTCCTTATATCGGTGTATTAACCGACACTCATCACCCTTTTATTACATAAGGTTACATTGTCTATGGTCTCCATATACTGGTGTATTAACCGACACTCATCACCCTTTTATTAGAATAGGGTACATTGCGTATAATCTCCTGATACTGGTGTATTAACCAACATTCTTCACCCTTTTATTAGAATAGGTTACATATTCTATGGTCTCCATATACTGGTGTATTAACCAACAATTATCTCTCTTTTATTAGAATATTTTACATTGTTTAAGGATTCCATATAAAGGTGTATTAGCAGACACTTATCACCCTTTTATTAGAATTGGTTACATTGTCTAAGGTCTTCATATACTGTTGTATTAACCGACACTCATCACACTTTTCTTAAAATAGGTTTCATTGTCTTTGGTCTCTATATACTGGTGCATTAGTCGACACTCATCACCCTTTTATTAGAATAGGTTACATTGTCTATGGTTTGCATATACTGGTGTATTAACCAACACTCATCACCCTTTTATTATAATAGGTTTCTTTGTCTATGGTCTCCATATACTGGTGTATTAACCGACACTCATCACACTTTTATTAGAATAGGTTAAATTGTCTATGGTCTCCTTATCGACAATCGTCACCCTCATATTAGAATAGGTTACATTGTTTATAGTCTCTGTTTATTGGGGTATTAGTCGTCACTCATCACCCCTTTATTAGAATAGGTTACATTGTCTGTTGTCTCCATAGACTGGTGTATTAACCAACACTCATCAGCTTTTATTAGAACAGGTTACATTGTCTATGCTTTCCATATACAGGTGTATTAACTTCACCCATCACCCATTTATTAGAATATGTTCTATTGTCTATTGTCTCCATATACTGGTGTATTAACCGACACTCATCACCCTTTTATTAGAATAGGTTACATTGTCTATGTTCTCCGTATACTGGTGTATTAGCCGACACTCATCACCCATTTCATAGAATAGGTTAAATTTTCTATGGTCTCGTTATGCTGGTATATTAGCCGACACTCATCACCCATTGATTAGAATAGGTTACATTGTCTATGGTCTCCCTATACTGGTGTATTAACCGACACTCATCATCCTTTTATTCGAATCATTTACATTGTCTGTGGTCTCCATATACTGTTGTATTAACTGACAATCATCACTCTTTTATTAGAATAGGTTGCATTGTCTAAGGTCTTCATATACTGTTATATTAACCGACACTCATCACACTTTTATTAAAATAGGTTTCATTGTCTTTGGTCTCTATATACTGGTGTATTAGCCGACACTCATCACCCTTTTATTAGAATACGCTACTTCTTCTTCTTCTTTCGGCCTTTCCCAGTTAGGGTACGCCACAGCGGATCATCTATCCGCTCATGATTGGCAGTAGAGTTTTACAGTGTCGAGTTGCCAGCCCAGCGCCCAACCTTCCACAGAAGGCACACACACACACACACACACACACACACACACACACGCTCACACCTAGAGCCAACCTAGAGTGTCCAATCCACCTACTGCATTTCTTTCGGATGTGGGAGGAAACCATATCACACGGAGGAAACCCACGCGACCACAAGGAGGACATGCAGACTCCGCACAGAAGGCGCCCCAGCTGAGAATCAAACCAGAGAACCTCTTGTTGTGAGAAGTTTATTAGAATAGGCTACATTGTCAATAATCTTAATATGCTGGTGTATTAACCAACACTCATCACCCTTTTATTAGAAAAGTTTACATTGTCTATGGTCTCCATATACTGTTGTACTAACCGATAATCATCACTCTTTTATTACAATTGGTTACATTGTCTAAGGTCTTCATATACTGGTGTATTAACTGACACTCAACCCCCTTTTAGTAGAATAAGTTAAATTGTCTCTGGTCTCCGTATACTGGTGTATTAGCCCACACTTATCACTCTTTTATTAGAATTCTTTACATTGTCTATGGTCTCCATATACTGGTGTATTAACTGACACTCATCACCCTTTCATTAGAATAGGTTACATTGTCTATGGTATCCATATACTGGTGTATTAGCCGACACTCATCTTCTTTTATTATACTAGGTTACATTGTCTATGGTATCCATATACTGGTGTATTAGCCGACACTTATCTTCTTTTATTATACTAGGTTACATTGTCTATGGTCTCCATATACTGGTGTATTAGCCGACACTCATCACCCTTTTTTTAGAATAGGTTATATTGTCTATGGTCTCCATATACTGGTGTATTAACCAACACTCACTACACTATTATTAGAATAGGTTAAATTGCCTATGGTCTCCATATACTGATATAATAACCGACATTCATCACCCTTTTATTAGAATAGGTTACATTGTCTATGATCTCCATATACTGGTGTATTAACCGACACTCATCACCCTTTCATTAGAATAGGTTACATTCTCTGTGGTCTCTATATACTGGTGTATTAACCAACACTCATCACCCTTTTATTAGAATAGGTTATATTGTCTATGATCTCCATATACTGGTGTATTAACCGCCCTCATCACCCTTTTATTAGAATAGGTTACATTGTCTATGGTCTTCTTATACTGGTTGATTAATCGACACTCATCACCCTTTTGTTAGAATAGGTTACATTGTCTATGGTCTCCATATACTGGTGTATTATCTGACACTCATCACCCTTTTATTAAAATAAGTTAAATTGGCAATGGTCTCTATATACTGCTGTATTAACAGACACTCATCCCCCTTTTATTGGAATAGGTTAGATAGTATGTGGTCTCCATAAATTGGTGTTATAACCGACCACTCATCACCATTTTATTAGAATATGTTAGATAGTCTATTGTCTCTATATACTGGTTTATTAACTGACACTCATCACCCTTTTAGTAGAATAGGATACATTGTCTATAGTCTCCATATACTCGTATATTAACAGACACTCATCACCCTTTTATTAGATTAGGTTACATTGTCTATGGTCTACATATACTGGTGTATTAACCGACACTCATCACCCTTTTATTAGAATAGGTTACATTGTCTATGGTCTTCATATACTGGTGTATTAACCGACACTCAACACCCTTTTATTAGAAGAGGTTACATTGTCTATCATCACCATATTCTGGTGTATTAACCAACACTCATCATCCTTTTATTAGAATCAGTTACATTGTCTATGGTCTCCATATACTGGTGTGTTAACCAACACTCACCACCCTTTTATTATAATAGGTTACATTGTCTATGGTCTCCATATACTGGTGTATTAACTGGCATTCATCACCCTTTTATTAGAATAGGTTACATTGTCTATGGTCTCCATATACTGGTGTATTAAGAGTTCTATATCCACACTACAATTAAGGATAGCATTTGCCTGTTGGATACATAGACTGCCATCCAAGCTACATGTAATAGGCAGTGCAGAGTTCTTGTGTAGATTATGATCTGTTCGTTGTGCTAACTATATGCTACAGACACAAGACTCATAAATAGAATCAGTCATCAGATTGTGAAAGGCCTGTGGCTTAAGGAGTGTAATTTGAGGTGCTAAAATATACAAATGAATTTGTCATACAGGTCTTCAGTTAATTAAAGAAAAATGACATTTGTTAAATTCTTGAAAGAAGGAATTAGATTTTATATACAACATGTGCATGATGAGTAGTAACAGTACAGCAAGTAAGTGTAAAGGAGGTGGTCTGCCAGGAAACAGTGTGGCAGTGCACATGGTGAAATGCAGATGCCTTGTGTATAGACTGGGAGATAGGTTGTGGAGGACAGCAAAAGAAGATCAGCAGTGCCAGCACAATGGTTCTAGTGTATACATATATGGTGCGTGCCCATAATGTGGCAGACACCATATATGTATACTCATGATGCTCATCTCCCTTACCATCACTAATCTCATGTATTGATTGAACCCAAGTACTAATGAATGGATGAGGAATGCCATTAATGAAGACTGTGGGATATGTATGCCCCATTAGCTATGCCTGCATACTGACACCCAGGAATATAGTACTCCTTTAGGTACTAACCTAACTCTGATGTTATGTTATTGGCTATTGTGCAGCCCACACTCCACCATTGACCACTTCTTTGGTATATGTTCTGCTCTTAGTCCTGATTATTGCTGTACTGGGGTAGACAGCAACTGGCAGAATTTATGGAAACCATTTGACATGCAAGAGGTATTGCATTGGGAAACCCCAACATCCCCTGCCTATACCTGTGTCTGTCATATCTGTGTGAATTGGGAGCTTCCCATGAACCATGGTACACACAGTAGGCTCTCCAAAGATGTTTGCTGTTGCCCATGACTACATAATGCAGATGATAGGGCACCTCTAACTGAAGGTCATTAGTTCACTGTTCCTGTCAAATCAATATACATACTACAGTATTTTTTTTTTGTAGGTACCTGTAAAGTGAATGACCTGTATACCTTAGTGGAGTCCCTGAGCCAACAGTTCACAGATATGTATGCTTTGTGGGTATGTTTCCAAATTACCTCTGAATACCATATAGTACAATGCCAGGAAAATGTAGTTTGCTAGAAACAGACAGAAAATGCTAACTTCATGTTATCATTTTGCAAATAATTTTATAAACAAGCTGAGTTAATCAAAATAACTTTATTAGCACAGTATTTGAACTCATTGAGTGTGTTCTGATTGAGCAAGCCTTGCATTCTCCTTATATAGGAAGGTTTACCTGCTGTTGTGCAACTCTGAGCTCATGTTACCATACAAGAGAATGCCCTGGCTGAAGTGACTTAACCTGACAAAGTCCATTTCATCCACATGCAGATTTCTGAGCACTTTTGGCTTCATGTTGCTCTATATATACTATGCATACCCTCCCATTTGAATTCTAGACAATGTTTGTTTAATTATTTCAGCAATCCATTGCAACAATGCCATAATCTGTTGTCAATTATAAAAATAAAAGAATTTATAATATGTATTTTTTACTAAGCCGTCAAAAGGGAGAAAAATTCAGAAAGTTTATCTTCATTTGGACTTTAATAGGTATAACATTTATCCCTATTTTTTTTTTTAGTTTAAAAATAAATATAATTCACGAGCAGAAAAACTGCAATTAAGAAGTAACTTGATTTCTTTTTTAATCTTTACAGCACGGATTTAAAGCAAAGCCATGCATGTAGTCACCAAACTCTGTTATATCAATGCAATAAAAATATAAACAAACTGTATTAAGTTAGAATATAGTGTACACCAAAATAATCTCTCAGACACACACAGACATTGTCCATGCTCTCTCACAAACTTATTTTATATCCACACAATAAAAATGTAAATGAAAAAGCTGCACTGAACAAGAAAAGACTAATGTTAAAAACAGTCATTTCATGTGACACACACACACACACACACACACACACACACACACACACA
Organism: Protopterus annectens; assembly: GCF_019279795.1. Classification (NCBI taxonomy): domain Eukaryota; kingdom Metazoa; phylum Chordata; order Ceratodontiformes; family Protopteridae; genus Protopterus; species Protopterus annectens. The sequence goes on along the minus strand of NC_056731.1, from coordinate 1,233,350,158 downwards.
CACACACGCACACACGCACACACACACACACACACACACACACACACACACACACACACACACACACACACACACACATACACACACACACACACACTCCCACACACCTTCAAGTAAGTTATAGGCTTACCTGTTTACTTATAAACATGTCTTTGGTATGTGAGAGAAAACTGAAGACTCTAGCAATAAGTCATACATGCACATAGAGGGCATGCGATCTCTTCCCAGAAGGCACATCAGATAGTCAGCAGAGTAGACAGACAAGCACTGCCAGGCAGCAATGCTATGGCAAGCCACCAAACATAAATCCAGTATTTCTGTTTGACAAAAAAGCTCTCCAGATATCCACGTTCAGTTGATAATTTATGCATGTGAATAGTGCTTATTTATTAGCATTCTCAATTCTGTTCAAGTTGCCCTACAAAATCATTTGAATAAAGATATGTTGTAAGTGCTGACATACATTCAGTCATATGCTACCGTAGGACTTGTGACAGATCCTTAAGCCTCTCATTCTTGTTGAAAAAAACTTCTTTCTAAAACATATTGAACAATAATGTATTTTTTCTAGTTTATTACATTACTTTTGATTTGGCACTTTTTCCCCAAATTAGACTTTACTCAAAATGGTAACATTTATATCACCACTTGATAAATATCAAGAACCCCCCATATAATCCATATGAAAGATACTCAAACATTACAACATGCACATATAGGAAATCACTGGCAAAACAATAAAACAATAAAGTGAGGGAATTCTTTCCATCATTAAATGTCTGATCTTGGATGGGTCCATTTTTATAGAGCTGTTAAAAAATGTGGAGTAACATTAACAACATCCAACAGTAGAGCAGCCATAGCAGCATATGGGAGAAAAAAAAAAAGTCAAGACAAAAAATAAGATCTTCAATATAGGTTATACCTTGGGGTAATTCCAAATCAAATGAAAGTAGTTAGCTTGAATTGTTGGGCATCACCAGCTTTGCTGCTGTGATTACTAAAAAAAAACCACATTGGATGAAGAGGTCTCTGGATATTTCCTAATGGCCATTATTAACTATAGAAGTTGCCACCATCTAAGTGTGACAGCAGGGAGTCGAGAGCAAAAAAATTCTAATCAAATTATTGTTCCATACTAATGCAAATGAAGATCAGGCTCTGTGGAATTATTTTGTGTATAAGCATGAACCATGATGTTTAAGGTTGGTAAGAAGAACAAAGCAGTGCTTACATGCAACAATCTTTTTGATATATCCATAGGGTTACCACTTGCAAACCCTATATATCTATTCAATATTTATCTATCTATAGATATATATATATATATATATATATATATATATATATATATATATATATATATATATATATATATATATATATAAAACTACTACTTATTTTTGTCACTTTGCAAAATGCCTTTGTGAGTTTTATTACTTCATATGTAAGTGCCAGCATGCGGTATTATCATAAGACTTGACAGTGAGAATATGCACCTGAGCTCAGCACCACTGGCTAGACATTTAAAGTCACTTTGCCAGCAGCCTTATTCTGTCAATGTCCTTTGCTAGATACCAGGTATTGGTTTTATAAGTGTAGAAAGGTGGTGGACAGCAAAGCTGCAAAAAGGAATGGAAGCAGCCAAGGGAAACAGAGTCAAATGATGAGGGATGTAGTGGATATGGTAGGGAAGGAGACTATATGTTCTGTGAGAATATATCTTCTTTTTCTGAAAGACATGAAAATCATCTCTTTGCAGTTCTCTTCGTTTGCTGAAAAAAACTTTTCCAGCACAAGCAGCTTGCTTTTTCTTGAAGCCCAATTCTTTTTTGTAGGGATGGGAACAATGATATCTGCAGGTTTGCTTTCTGAAAATAAAGAATACCATCTTGTGAGATGACATACTACACTGCTAATTTACTGCTGTTTACTCTCGCAGTTGAAAAATAAAGGCACTACTTTTTATAGAAAAGGAACAATGGTCACAACATTTTACATTATTACAGCATGCATAAAACAAGATGTTTTCATACTATTGCTAGTTGAAGGATGGGCAACTTGAGAAGGAAGGACAGTATAGAAGAGAATAAAGACAGCGAGAGCAATACAAGAGAAAGTAGCACAGTGATAATGGAGGAGATTAGCGGGTGACTGACTCATGGAGAATGTGTTTAGAGATGGAAATGCCCACAGAACATGAAGAAATGTGGCAGATTATAAATCAATTGAATCTGCTGTACAGAGAAAGTAACTAAAAGTAGAAAACACAGAGAACAGAAAGGAAGGAGCAAGTATGTCCACAATGTTTCAGTCAGCAATAAGCAGGTGAAGCCATTGGTGTGCAGTTACTACAGAAAAAGGATGAGAATGTAGACCACAGAAGCAGAGTATTTCATGTAAGCATAGCTTAGTAGCACAACGGTTCAACATTTGGTTGTGAGCCAGTGTAGGAGAAAATCCTGTAACAATGGCATGGAATGGTGAAATGGGCAGTCTACTACTGGGATGAACCAATGATGAGGAAGACTTCAGTCATAAGAGCTGCAGTCTTATCTAAGAAATACCACCACAAGACATTAATACAACTATTGCAGCATAGGCGAAAAATGGATGGAAAAGCAACAGAAATTACAGGTGACATAGGTAAAGACAGAGTACTGTTAGAAACATGGACATAATGTTTCAAAGGAAGCAGACCAGTATGCACAAGATAGGAGACAGTGAGAGTTTCTGTAGTGGAATAAGAGAAAGAGGCATAGGGAGACAGACTTTATTTCTATTATATATCGCCTGCTTAACAATTCACTTTGCCGAGCACAAACCACTAGGCAACTGAATGAGCACTGTTGTTAAATACCAATTTCATAATCACAGTTGAACTGTGCAGTCTGTGAAGCCAGACATTATAACATTCCAGCACAGTTACAGGCACTATTATCTAGGTATTGCAGTTAACTATGCAACTGACCGCAAGTCTGCAGGCTGTAGTAAGGCCATTTAACATTGCTACATTCCAAGGTAATCTCACCATCGCTGGAGTCCTGTTATAACTTCCAACATATTTAGATACATGCATTGCAACACTATGCCCAAGGAATTAGTGCATGTCAAGATTAACAACCACAACTCCTCAACAGATAACACTAAAAGATAGTATTGATTATGTAAGCAGTTCAAAGCTCACTAAAAATCATTTGAGGACCTTTACACAAATCAGAATAAAAATTATCTACTTGAAAATGTGGCTGGAGATGGTGACCTTCTGCCCTTTGGCAGGTGACTGGGAAGAGGAGACACCTGACTGGGTATGATTACAGATATGAGAACAAAAGGAAACAAACAAACAAAAAGAGAATTAAAAGGGAAACTCCTCCTGTAATATAACCAGGGCCTGAATGTTCATAATAAAATACTTTTTGGCCTTGGAGGAGTGAGATAGTCATAATCAGCAGAAAACTGTCTGCTTGAAGATTTTTAAACAGTAAGTAAATGTGCAAAAAGTTCTAGCTAGAATATAAGATGTTGCCTTAATAATTATATTTGTTTATTTTTATTTTGCATCAGTTGATTGACCAATATATTAGCTAGCCAAAGTTTTGTTCTTGCATTTTCCTAACATTGTCAGGGTTAAAAATGACAAGTTTGTTAGATAAGGGAATTTTACTGTATGGCACCCATCTTCAGTCACAGAAGCCTCAGACTGTAGCTAGGTTAATGCAGTAGCACTATTGTTAGCTGATAGATTGCCTCACTTTGTTTTTATAATATATTTTAAAGTCAGATTATCTTTGCATGTCTCTTTGTTTGATGAAATATGCTGTTCCAGTGCAAGTAACTTGCCTTTTCTTAAATCCTAATTCTTTTCTGGGAGGTAGGGTAAAGATACTATGCAGGTATGCTTTATAGTTTTCCTAGCATCTTTTATACACAGATTCTCATTGAAGTTCACTTTTTTGGGTGAAAATTAGTTTTGCAGTGCAAATTACTTGACTTTTCTTGAAGCCTAAGTTTTTTTTTCTGTGGAACAGAACAAAGAGCTACTGCATATGTTTGCTTTCTGGAAACATGAATGTGGTGATCTAGTTGCCTTTGGCAAGCGATTTTTTACTTTTCCTTTGTTGACTGGGTTATCACCACTAGGCTAATAGCCTATTTTCAGGGGAGACCTGAGGTGGTATTTATACTACTAGGGAAAATGTAGTCAGGACTTCAAGGAACTTCCAGTTTTCTTTTTGATAAGTGCCATGGGATTTTTTATATCCATCTGTGCTATCACCAGCTCAAGCAGATGGGGTCTCAGTTTAATGTCTCATCCAAAAGACAGCATATTAAAGAGAGCAGCAGTCCCACTTATTATGCATTACAGTGTAAGCAATTGATCTACCTGGTGTAAGAATATAACCCACAGCCTTCTGCACTACAGGCAAGTGTGTTACTTGTTGCCCCACTGACACTTTCTTTCTGCGCTGTCTAAGCATTCTTTGACACAGCCCATTTATTTGATGATCTAGGGGCAATGAACAGCATCTGCACTGGTATCAAGACCCTGTCTACTCCACATGCATCTTGTACAGCAACCAACTGTGTCTTAATTACATCACTTGTCAGGTAAAGTACAATGTGCAGGATATTATTTACATTATTACAATGACCAACCAAGTTGGTTTTATGTAAACAGGTACAACATAACTGCTCCACTGGAGTATCAGGCAGACTAAAGCCAGCAGTGAAGGAGAAACTAGTTAAGGAGTTGCTGGTAGAACTGGCTGCACTGGAACCCCAGTTTATACTACTATGGACACAGTATAGTGTGGCCCTTGCAACGAAAGTGGAGTCTGGTCCTCAACTGTAGGCCAAGACAGAGACAACACAGAATAAAACTGATACATACATAGAATACACAGTCTATGCAGCAGAGTGCATTATCTGGTCATGCTGTACATCAGACATTATCTTACTCCACACATGCCTGAGGGGTGAGCAGGGAAAACTCATCATCATTTGCACAAGTGAAGCTTGGCTCACTAGCAGGGAACAGCAATGCTAACACTGGTGGAAGGGAAGATGGGTCATGGCAGGTTGATGTGGTAGCTAGGCATGTGACTGGATGAGGGGGAAATCAGTCAACACATTGTCTGGGAATGTGATTGAGTTTCCAGATAGGGAATGCTGGCTGGGCAACTGGGTGAACATGCAGTACTGGGATAGAATGACTCTTGTATGTTGGATGGTGTAGCACTTTGCAAGTGTATATGGAGCACCTGCTGTGGTCCCTCAAGTGTAGATGTTACACTGTGAAAGAACATGCCCTTGTGGCTATCCCATCTGTGATACTGCAGGCTGGTTACCCCCAGATGGCATGGATAGTGTGGAACTGTAAGCACCCTCAGTGGAGTCAAAGGAGTATAGCCTGCAAGTATGGGTATGGATCTCGTCAAGTGAATGATGGACACATCCATGCAGACAGTCCCATCATTGCTTTGCATGTTGGAAATCACAACATGGTATGGATGTTCTGGGACTTTGGGAGCCCTACTGGTTGGCAATTAGAGTAGAGCAAAAGAAGCATCAGCCGTGACTTTGTGCATTCCCATGCCAAGGGATGAAGGCACCCACAGATTGATGTGGGACAGCTGTGGAGGCCTGCCCCATGATTGTGCCCTACACTGGTGACCTTTGGCATGACCATGGTGGGTACTGGCCCCATAGCTTACGGCAGGCACACTGTATGGCATGTGACCCTCCACTGCTTTCAGCGTGCTTGCATGCTCACATTCCCTCTATGTCATGCAAGAGTGTAGGCATTTCAGGCTCTCAGGCATGAGCTCATGCATGCTATGTATCACTTACACTAATTACCTCTGAAATTATATAAGTGGTACCCATTTGTGCCTCAGTCACTGACTTGCAAATCTGCTGATGGATACCCAGGTTGAAGCACAGGTCAAGGAATGAGTAGGAGCCATGGTAGCTATGTCCACCAACCTCTCCCGTATACATTGTGTGCAATCTGCAACATCACCATGGCCCCCTGCCATTGTTTGTGTGGGTGAAAAATGAGCAATCTGTGATGGGGTTTTAAAGACAGGCCATCCATCACTAAGCACAGGATTTATGGCAGGCATCAATGCCCAATATGGTCATAACTGTGGCAGAAGTAAGCATCCACTTTTAACAGTCTTGTGGCAGGCTGTCATCATCCTCAGGCAGTGCTGACACACCAACAGCAGACATGTTCTGTATTATTGCTCTTAACTCCACATCAGTGACACCTAAAAGCAGTGAGGTGTGGTGAACACATTATGAGCTCATCACTGTGTCACTGCATTTTTTTGGGGGGGGGGGTCACACTGCTGCCAGTGATCAGTGCATGGGTATGTTGAACTGACAATGTACTATCTACTGGAAGAGTGATACTATTCAAGCTGGGTGCACCAGTGATTATTCTCATTTCACAAAGCCTGTTTTGGCCAAGCTAGTGGACATTAGCATTGAACTTCTATCAGCTGCCATTGATGCATGTAATATTATGTTCACTTTATGCAGTCTTCCTGTCCAGCATTCCATTTTTCTCATGAGTCATACCATGGTGTGGTTTCTTCAGGCACTGGCTGTGGAAGGGCTCTGACTTGGTACAAAAAGTAATTCAGTTTTTTCCTGCTCCTTCTGCATTCAAACTTCAGGGATCACCAGCTGCATAGGTACAAGAGCTCACTTTATAAGTTGTATGCATGGTAGCAACCTTTAAGAGAGCTGAGTGGTGCCACTTCTATCCCTCACTCTGGTGAGCAGTGCCGCCATAAATATAGAAACTGGTAGAGGCACCTCTCTCACCATTACTACTAATGAGAAGATGAAGATGAAGAAGAAGAAGGGAGGGAGATCTACCTGCTTTTTTAAGGTGGTTTGTGCTGCAGTGGCCCTAATATGTAGCCCTTGTGGATTCACATGTTTTTTCACTTCATTGCCAGGGATATGCTGATATGTTTCAGTTATATTTCTATTTTGCAGCACTAAAGGAGAGTGAGGCAGATTGGTTGTACAGCCAGCAGAGACTTGCCAGGCTCTGCAGGAACTGAGGTCTATGCAGGGCATTACTAGGGCTGTGTGATATGGAACTGAGGTCTATGCAGGGCATTACTAGGGCTGTGTGATATGGCATCAGACTGTGCCTTGAATGCTTATTTGTTTTTATTTTTTTTCTTCTGGCAGTTTATTTTTGCTTTCTACGGGATCAGCTGATGAGCAGTCGGAGGTGATGTAGCAGCCAACATACCTTGCACCACCTCTGCACCAGCTGGTGAGTCCCTATTTTTTTTCAGTCCTGTCTGACAGAGTGGTAAAGCTTACCATATAGAAAATCCTTTATGGAGGGCTCAGTGGTGGCATCTGTAGCCACCTCTCATTGGTGAGTGAAGTCTTCTCTTCTGATGGTGGTGTAGCATGGTTCATAACTCTCAACTATACAGATTTTCACAGAATGTCCAGATTTTTGCCTCATATTTTTGGTACATTTTTCCTAAAATGGTTGTTTTCTAGCAAATCATTAATCAATAATGACAAACATTTGAGTCTCAGACTTCATATCCTTAATTCATGCCAATGCAAAATCTGTTATTCTATATACTTTCTAAGCTTGTAACAGCAATATTTAAAACTTGTCCATATTTTTGGGCCTTTGTCCCCCTATTTTTATGTCATTGTCCAGATTTCTTGCTCTAACAGGTTGAGAGGTATGCATGGTCTGCCGCTTCACTTGGCTAGAAATACAGGGCTGGTGTGGACCATGCTGGACTTGAAACTGGTTTTCCAAATTTGCACCCTAGAGTATCTCCATACACAGCTTTGAGTCACTTGCTGACAGGCCCCAGCTATTTGGGTCACCAAATTCTGTTCCCAACTCTGTTGTCAGTCACTTGGCAAGACAGGAAGGCCCGATGTTCTACTCATTATTCTTATCCCTGTGTTCCCTTCCTTTTGTTTTTTTAACCATTCTCTCTTTGTCTTCTAATCCTTCCCATCATTGATTGTCCAACCATCCAACCTTTGTCTCCATGTTTCAGTACCTCATTGCCCCATCTATTTATCTTACCACCTCTCCTTTTGTTCTTTGTATATACTTATACGTATTTGTTTATGTGACTCTACTGCTTTACTTTTACAGCAGACTCCCTCCTATCCAGCTTCTCTTTAACCAGCCTCCTCTTTAACCGGCCATCAAATTTCTGCCATAACCCTAGCAAATGACAGCAGACAAGAACAACTATAATGACTAGGGTCCCAAGCCACTTTGGCAGATTTTCTAATTGTTGCTTTATCATTTTTGGAGTACTAATATATAACTTCATTTCTTGAAGTTAGGGTTTTATACCTTCATCCTTATCCGACTCAAAATAATATATATTTATATCTTTTGGGATAGCTCATAGGTTTCTTACTTATTTTTGCCTGGACTGTATTGTTGATTGATTTTGGTTCTCTGACAACAATTATTTTTCTTAGGCAACTTATTGTCATGGATCTACAGAAGTTACTTTCTGGCCTATGTGCGGATAAAGATGATATTCAGGTTTTTGGCATTGGTACTAAGTCTGTGGACATTGCTGCGGGTCCAATATCAGATCCAGTTGACGGTTGCTTTTTCTTGTTCAGTCAGTTGGGCAAGAAAATTAAAACATTGAGGACAAATGTTTGGCATCTAAAACTGTTCAGAGCTTACCAAAACCAAAAAATATCCCCTAGGGGGCTCAGGTCCAAGATTCAACCATTGGTTGGAACCCCAGATGACATTTTAATAAAAGATTGGCAGTCAGCACAGCAACAAGCATCTATGTCATTTGTGAACATATTGGCATCTTTCTATGATAGAACAGTTCAGACCAATATTTTGGAAGTTGAAAAAATTTGTAATGATTTAAAAGAATTTGAAGACCATACCAACTTCAAAGACAGCCTGAGCAAACTATCTAAGGAACTTTTGACTCTTGAGAATAATCTTAAAGCTAAAAAAATTCATAAATTTTCAAGAGACAGGGAAGACTATGATAGAGGAAGACAGTTTGAGTCGCATAAGGGGGTAAGGTTTGCCCAGGGTACCAAGAATGCTACATATGTTCGTAAAAAGAGACCTAGGTCTATATTAAAAAAGGCTGTTTTCATTAACACAACTTCAGGTGAGGAGTCCTCTACTACAGACACGGAATCCATTGGTACTGGGGATTCACCAAATTCCAAGAGGGGACGTACATCAGATGACCCTTTAGGGGTAGAAAACACAGGGGAGGCAGAAAACACAAGGGTCAAAAGTTTAGAAGATCTAATTTTGTCAGTAGTGAAATAGATTCACACAGTAATAATGTTCTCAACATTTCCAAATATGTTTTAACACCAGATGAATATGCATTGCTTAATAAAGGTCTTGGATTCATCCCTGGCTTCTTTGTTGATGAGAGTTCTTTAGTATCAGATATTATGGCATTTTGTAGAAAAATTAATCTTAACTTGTTTTTCAGACAACAGGATCAATCAGATCCTTCTCAAAGATCTTCTGAATTCCGATTTCATCGGTCAACTTTTAATTCACCTATGGACAAACATGTAGCTATTTTTCTACAGGCAGTCATCAAAGATTTACATTTTCATTTGGGATCAGAGAATACCATCAAACATAACCTATCGAGAGCCGAACAACTAGCCTTAACACACCTTAGAAATAATACTAATATAGTCATTCTTTCTGCTGATAAGGGTGGTGCGGTTGTAGTCATGGATTCCGATTATTATTGGGAGGAGGGAAATAGACAGTTGTCTAACCCTCATCACTACATGAACATGACCACCGACTCCACACCCAATTTCAAAAGGGAAATAGATGACTTTTTACAGGAGGCTGTGGAGGCTGGCATCATTTCTGATAAGATCAAATTACACCTGATGGTTAAAGATCCTGCAAAACAGTATCTATATTTGCTACCCAAAATCCACAAATCTCTTCATCATCCGCCAGGTAGACCCATTGTATCTGGGATTGGATCACTTACTGAACCCCTGTCTGCTTTTCTAACTGAAAAACTCAAACCCCTTTTGGCACTTGTCAGAGCTAGACTCCAAGACACCACAGAATTTTTGCAAATTGTTTCTGATTCACAATTAGAGCCACATTGGTTAATGTGCACTCTTGACGTTAAGTCTCTTTATACCAGTATTCCACACTGGGCTGGATTAGCAGCATTGGATTTTTGGTTAAACAAAGCAAACATTTATTCCCCTGGATTCAATACATTATTGATTTGTATGGCTGAGCATATCCTCACCAAGAATGTTTTCTATTTTAAACAGGATTGTTATTGGCAAATACAGGGCACGGCAATGGGTGCTTCATTTGCACCTATTTATGCTGACCTGTACATGGGATATGTGGAGGAACATATCATTTATGATGAGTTACACAACATATACATACCTGAAATTGACATCTGGAGAAGGTACTTGGATGACTGTTGGCTGGTTTGGAAAGGTGGTACAGATTATTTACAGGAATTTGTGGAACATCTTAATGGAAATATATGGGGTGTGGAATTTACGGTTGATTACCATCTTAATGAAATACACTTTTTGGATGTCTTTTTACCTGACAACACCCTCAAAACTTCTGTATTTCGCAAACTTCCAGAATACAATACCTTGCTCCATGCCAACAGTCTACATCCCAAGCATACTATTAATAACATCCCCAAATCCCAGTTTTTGTGGATAAAAAGGATATGTTCCTCTGAACAGGATCTGAATCAACATCATGATGATCTAGCCAACAGGTTTCTTATTAGAGGTTATTCCGGACAGACTATTCATTCTGCCATGCAATGGAGTAAAAACTATACCAGGGATACATTACTGGAATACAAAGAACATCATAGACAGACCAACTATGACACCTGCAGATTTGTCACAACCTATGGCAGAAATACCAAACACCTTCTGGACATTATAGACAAACATTGGAATGTACTAAAGTCTCACTGTGTTTTGGAAGATTATTTGGGGGACAGATGTTCATTCTCTTATAGAAAGGGCAAAACATTAGCATCACATTTCTTCCATTATAAGAAAACAACTTCTAGGGATGACACTCTATCCCAGAGGACACTAACGGGTGAAAAACTGGTTGGAACTTACCCCTGTGGACACTGCAGTTTTTGCAGCTACATATTCAAAACCAAAACATTCACTAGTAAGAATACAGGACATCTATATAATATTGGTTGTTTTGGTAATTGTAGCTCTGATTGGATTGTCTATCTTGCAACATGCACCTGTCAAGCTTTTTATGTTGGACAGACATCTAGACAATTCAGAATTAGAATATCTGAACACCTGGGGGATATCAGGAATGCCAGGATCACCAATGCCCTATATAGACACTCATTGAATCATCCCACTGCTAAATTTACTTTTACTATCATAGACAACATTACAGGTAATCGTGCTTTCAAAACTGGATGGCATGAAATTCTTAACAATAAAGAAAGAAAATGGATAGTGAAACTAGGAGGTTTGTTTTCCCCTGGACTCAATGATAAATTATAAATATTGTTTTTTTCAGGTTAAATGTTTATGCCTGATTTGTTTTATTTATTTCATTATTTCAAAAAAATATATATTTTTTTCTCATACACATGCTATTTGAACTTTGTACAAATATATATATATATATATATATATATATATATATATATATATATATATGTGCATTTATATATTAACCATATATATTTCTTATGACAGGAAATGATGTCATCATTGTTGAGGTATTTATGGTGGGGCTTTTTCTTCAAAGTGTATTAATCTACTGATGAAAGCCATGTGCTGAAACCGGTCTAGTATTCAGCTCAATAAAGCTATTAGTATCAGTCCCTTCTGGTGCTGGCATTTTTTTCATTTTTGTTCGGACTAACTTGCTTGCCATGCACCAGCCGTACTTGCTAGCTTTTCTCTTTGCCTAATTTGTTTATGTGACTCTACTGCTTTACTTTTACAGCAGACTTCCTCCTATCCAGCCTCTCTTTAACCAGCCTCCTCTTTAACCGGCCATCAAATTTCTGCCATAACCCTAGCAAATGACAGCAGACAAGAACAACACTTCCACCTCCTGTGGGCTAAATAATGACAGACATTTGAGATTTAGACATCATATTCATTAGAAAAATGCCTAATAACACAAATCCTGTTATTCTAGCTGATGTATAACCTATAAATGCTATTTTGTATGCATTTTCTGATTAACCGGCCATTTGTTTATCCAGCCTAAGTCCGGTCTCAGTGAGACCAGATAAGAGGGAGTCTACTGTGCCTTCCGTTCTCCACCCAGATGAGTATAATTATAATCTACTGCATCCCTTGTTAAGAAAACAAAATGGATCCCTGTTTCTTTTTTAAATCCCCTTGTACCTTACCTCCTGCATACCTTATCTTCATATTATCCCACTGTATGCTCCTCTGCTTGCTCTTGCTCATTTCTGACTATACTATTTCCTCCTTTCCTTTCATAGGTTGGTACTAGGCTATCGGCCCTAGGGCCTATATAAGCCTAGCCATAACAATTCCCTGGTTATTTCTTCCCACAATATTTACTTCCCTTCATGTATATACTGATCATTTACAGTCACTCAACTCTGGTATCCTTCTGTGATCTGCAGTCAGTCTGTGTTTCACCTTTGAGATGCACAAGTGAATGTGCTTAGCATCAGATCTGCAAACTCCATATCACATCTTCTTCTAGATGGAAGACAGCAGTAGTGTGATCTGTGTTGTAGAGCTATTGCTACTGGAAGAGTGACTGTAATTCAGTTACAGCCTTGCCTGGCATCTTGCATCATTTCCTAGATTTATGCAAGCATAATTAGTACCAGGCTGCATCACTCTACAAATATTGCACTACTCCTCAGAGCATTACTGATTTTCCAAATACAGCTGTATTTCTTTATACTTAATAACTAATTGAATAATGAAAATATAAAATGTCTTATTGTCAGATGGTTTATTCTCTACTTCTTTTTCAGTTTTTTTTTTTTAATTCAATGTGCTGCCATATCATCTGCATTACTAAATATGGACTTTATACATATGAAGAAGCACAAAGAAACAAGCTTACTTCCCATTTCATAAAATAGCGTTATGTTGCCTTTCCACCTTGTTTTCTTTTTATAAATTTTTTTATCAAAATGCCACAGAATCTGTCTTTATAGATGATTCTCTAGCCTGAGTTAGTTTGTTTTTTTAATGTATGGCAAAGTTCTATATCTCTGAAACAACAAGTATTATTGAATATTTTTACATTGGTCGCAATTGTTGTTGAAAAGATCTAGAATGAGAAACATTATTTATTTAAAACAATAATACTATTGGCATATAAACAAGAAACACGAGACAGCTATGACCGAATCTTTATGAAAACATTCATCCATGACTTACCAATGAAAATCTCGGACTTTATTTAAACATAAGAAGATAATGAATAAAGTTAAATCTTTGACCACGTGCATACTTATGTTGACACCATTACATTTAAGAGGCGTACACTGTGCTTTGCCACTGCAATGACAAGAGATACAGTAACCTTAGTAGTACTACGATTGCAGAAAAAAAAGAGTAATCTGCTCAAAAGTAATTATATTTCAAAACTCCATTGTGGAATAGATGCAGTGTAACTTATTTATTAAACACTTCTTAATAATGGTATCATGTAGTATTCTAGGACTGTCAAGAAAAACATAGACAGTTGCATGGAACTATTACCCAGCATGTCTTGCTTGAAGGGGATGCTTATGTGTTACAGTTAAATGAGTCATTAGCTTTATAGACTGCGAACACCACAGTGTACTGGGAGGTTAACAATCTAAATTATATTTGACCATAAGTGGCTGGATGAAAGTGATATTTTTAGAATTCTGTAATTGCAAAAAGTAGGGGAAACTTTAGAATGTGAGGGATACCACTTAGGTCAGTATAACCTTCCACAAGTTGTTTGAAACTCATAGTTGTTATAAAACGTTAAGAGTGAGGCCTACTTTGGGTGACTAATTGGCTAATTCCCTACTTGCAAATTTGAAGGCAGCTGATTTGGGCCAAAATATTTATAGGTAAGTTATATTTTGTTTTTCTACATGTTGAGTTTCATTATATCCTCCATGAGGTCCGACATGATATTCGTACGTAGTTCAGTTAAAGAAAGTGACAGCACTCAAAATTAATTATGGCTTATAAATTGCAAATGAAAAGATTGCAGATAGAGCAACAAAACTCCAAAGAAATGGTCTGTCAGTGAAAACTACTGATGCCTGTTGTATTATAATGCTACCTTAAAGGGAGACTGGCAAAGCAGAAGAATCGGCAAAAAAGTGAATCAATTTATAGGGCAACTACAATGACTTTCTAATAAGCTGAGTTGTATGTTAATGCTGCAGTGGTAACAACAGCTTACTTGTACTATGCTAAAGAAAGATAGTCTGTTCGGCTTGAAGGGAAACAGAGCCAGAGTAAATCAATGATTAAACCTAATGGCTGTGGAAGCCAAATGAATAACCTTTGTATGTTGTACAAACTCAGCCTGAAGACTTCATCAGTTGGAAGCCAAATGAATAACCTTTGTATGTTGTACAAACTCAGCCTGAAGACTTCATCAGTTGGAAGCCAAATGAATAACCTTTGTATGTTGTACAAACTCAGGCTGAAGACTTCATCAGTTGGAAGCCAAATGAATAACCTTTGTATGTTGTACAAACTCAGGCTGAAGACTTCATCAGTTGGAAGACAAATGAATAACCTTTGTATGTTGTACAAACTCAGGCTGAAGACTTCATCAGTTGGAAGCCAAATGAATAACCTTTGTATGTTGTACAAACTGAGCCTGAAGACTTCATCAGTCATTCTCTCCACATTACGAAAGGTACTACTAGGGCAAAGATGATGTACACCTATATATCTGGGGTAAATAACTAATACATTATCTGGTGCATTCTTCATATGATAATTAAAAATGTCAATATATTTACCAGAAATAAATAATATTGCCATATAACATTTCTTTGGTTTCATTATTTTCCATCAGAATTACAGAAACTGCCTGGACTATAATGGTTCACTTTCACTCAGCTAATAGCATATTTATTATTTTCATATCCAGACGCTCACTATGTATCCCATATAAGTGCTCACAAAAATTATACTTTCAGCCACGCATCTTCCTTCTGCCGGGTATCTTTGCTTGGCATGATGTAGTTTAATTTGCTGCAACAAGGGCTAAGACTCCCTCTAAGGACACATGAGTTTGCATGATATAGGTGTTATTGACAATTTCTTATTTTGTATTGCATGATCATGGCACAATCTGCACAGATATTTTCCAGTCATCTTCATTGCTCTTTAAATATGCCTGTCAGTACTGTGTGGTGTATATAAGTATTGGCAAATGTGTGTTCTGAGTACTATTAAACTGCAAGCAGGCATGTTTTTCCATGAAATGTTTATCTGAAAATCAAGAGCTTTGTGATTATCTATCCTATGGTATAGATTACACCTCAGTATCTCACATAATAGCATCCTAAATCACATTGATGGTGAAATTGCAAGCCTCCTTAGTTACCGCACAATTACAAAAGTCTGAGATTTGTTCTGAATCTTTCTATATGTCATATTTTACTGTTTAGAAAACAAATTGCACCTGTTTTCTTTCCTCCAAGATTATTTTCATTGCCCTTGATTTGTTGTGACACCAATAATGTAATCTTATATTTAACTGGTGTTTATTGCATTTGTTCATCATGCATAGTATTAATCAACTATTTCCACCGCATCGTTAAATACCCGTTTGCTTCCTGTTTCTCTAAGGTGTATTACCTAGGATTTTCTACCTTATCCTCATAAGCACTCTTTCACTCTATCCCCTTCCCAGTCTGTCCCCCACTTAATGTAGTTGATCATATTTGTGACTAGCATCCTTGCTTTTCGTGTTTTAAGATATGACAATTGTCATGACTGTCCTGTGT
Organism: Protopterus annectens; assembly: GCF_019279795.1. Classification (NCBI taxonomy): domain Eukaryota; kingdom Metazoa; phylum Chordata; order Ceratodontiformes; family Protopteridae; genus Protopterus; species Protopterus annectens. The sequence goes on along the minus strand of NC_056731.1, from coordinate 1,233,334,112 downwards.
TGGGCCTAAAAAGGGTTTGCAAATATTATTGCATTTACTCTGCAAGTAAATTATAAACAAACAGCTGTAAAAATGAATGCATAAATGTATCAATGAAAGAAAACATAAATAAATAAATACATGTCTGCATGCATATATACATAACAAATGCATTGCTAGTAACTGGAATTCATTACATTTTTTTTATGTAAGAGGTTCTGCTACAAGAGCCAGATCTTCTATGGACTGAATCAAGTGGTAATAACTGCCTGCATGATGCTTCCTACACTGAAGAGTCCATGGTAGCATAGTAGGGGCTTCTACAGCATGTTAATCTGGCCTTGCACATGCAAACGTTTAGTGAGGTAGCTATTTTATTGTATTATATAACCAGAGCATGTTCTCCCCCACCTACCTCCATATTCATCTTTCATCCTGGCTTCATGGAACATAACAATACATGCTATATGACATGCTTAGTTACTTGCTACATGCTATATAACATGTTCCATTACTTGCAGACTATTACAGGAAAAACATTACCCAATTCTAGCCAATTCATCACCGCTAACGACTGTCATTTGCCCTGTAATCATCTCTTATTCTTCACCAAATGCACTTGCCCTACTTCTACTCACACTTGAAGGAAGGCAGAATATGCACCATACGAGTCTCACAGGTACAACTAACTGGTTCGCTGATTTGATAGTTGAATATTGCTATGTCTTCATCATAAAACCAAGGAATCCATAGATAACAGATATTTCAAGAATCCACAGAATGAGCAATGTTGTTTTACCTATTATCAGAGGCAAGGCTAGCAAAGTTGAGCTTGCTGACTGTGACCAAAACTAGCCTTCTGTTGCATTATATTCTTATGTTAAAAAGCCTGTGGAGAGGAGTCTTTTTGAAATCCATAAAACACTCCATCCACAGGCATGCAGTCAACTTCTGTGAAAGTCTACCACTATGAAAGGGTGCATTGTTGCTGAGATATTTTTTCAAAATAAAATGTAAGTAGAGGTGACTGTCAATTAAAAATACTAAATAGTAGAAAAAGCATAATGAAATGTTACTCTGGTAGGGAAGAGAGAAGGAAGAATGTGTGCTATAGATCTATCTGAGTCACAAAAAATATGCAGAGAATCTGGACAGATCTGATAGCTGTGATTCTTGATTCTATTGATTTTTGGCTGATTACCTGAAGATATGTGACTTTCAGTTGCACTGTGCACTACAAGTTCACCTAAGTGCAGACAAAAATTCATCCATGACTTCATGTCCTGTAACCAGTGACACATGATTTTTATTTATTATGATAATTTTGCATGTATTTTGAAATATTAACATCAGCTAATAACTCAGCATTAACAGAGATGCTTCAGGTGGCAGCAATAATGCTTTTAAGTTGATACAGCTGACTGGAATGCAATGTATTCTCTACTTGTAGTCTTGCAGTCTCTATGATATATTACATGCTACCAACCAAACTTTAGCCAGGCAGCCATACTGGAAATCAGTGTTCTAAACTGAAGACGAAGGATATGGGCTGAGTACTGCAGCGTTATGCATAGCATATATAGTAAATGTGCAATACAAGATGAACTGATATTCACAATGCCTGCCACAAAAGAGTAAATATATTCTTCATAATGGAACAACACAAAAAACTTAACATAACAAAAAAAGTCATAGTTACAAAATAAAGCAAAGAAAAAGGTCAAATGATATATTTACAAAATAAAGCAAAGAGAGTTTTGAGAATGTGAGATCATAATCATATAGAAGAAGCAGAAGATATCACAGTTTAAATGAGGAGGCCTACAAATGTATGCTCATCATGCCAACAAAAGAAGTAAGCTGATGTTTAACATTATCAGAATGGAAACCCATCCACTGATATCAACAAGCAAAGTACATTGTTACTAAACCTGGTCTTAGATGTATGCCTTTGAGTTTCTTCCTTGTTATTTTACATATTTGTTAACTAGGTAACCTCACTGGCCTCAACTGTATCTTTTCAGAGACAACTCAAGAGAAGTGTCTAGTTAAGTGATTTCTCAGAATCACGCGGTTGACAAATGGAGGTGGAAGGAATCAAACCGGCACCACTGACTAAAGGAATCAACTCAATATCAGTTCAGAGCCTTAATCCTTTGCAGAGATTGTTAGCCCTCCTGCTGATTGTCTGAACAAAGGGCTGCATGATAGTCATTTTTCCATAGTGCCCAAGAATACAGGACCTCTAAATATAAGCAAAGGAAAGTGATTGATGAAAAAAAATCAGTGGGAACCATATAAGGTAATGAGTGTAGCTAATTGAGAAATGCAGAAAATGAATGCAAAAATGACGTCACCAGGAAAGCCTGGAGATAGCACTTTTGAGCACTGCAGCCTAAATTAGCAGGCTTGTGGTCATGGCCAGTGGGACTTTGGCTCTGAGTTCCTGCACATTTACTGATATAAGCACCTATGCTCAAAAAGACTATAGTCTCATATGCATGTGCAACCAGGAATTTTTCTGTGGTAAATCACACAAAGACTCAAGACAAGCAATGTTACTCTAAGGTGATTAAAACATTTAGTGAGGAATAGCAACAGAGTCCCTCTCCAAAGATATTTATATTGGGTAGAAGAACTTCAAAAGTTATAACATTAAAACTGGCTTATACTTCACTAGACTTTCTGTAATTAGCAGAGAAATATTTAAAATCAAATAAAAGGGACAACTATGGAGTAGCCAAATGTTATTATTTAAAAGCCAAACAGAGCCTCAATAACGTGAGATGAATGTAGATTTGAACAGTACATGGAGATAACATTATCTGACTCTTTTTGTGTCTTAGATAACTTTGCATATTAACAGAACAACTAAAGAGCAAATGTGATATGTTGCAGTAAGAGATTTTATGTTTTGTTTACTAAATTCACTACTTACATTTTGCATATTAAAAAAAAAGAAAAAAAACATTACTAACTTGAAATGCTATAATTACGTTTGTGTTTATTTTCTTCTGAATTAGTCATACTTAATGTGATCTTAAGAAAACATTCACTCAAGGAACAATATCAAGGCCATCACATCTTATAGCTCTTTGGGAGATACAAGCAACAGGTTTCACACTTATAATTTTAGATTTAAGTCTTCTTAACTTAATTCTGAATAGAGTGATTCTTAGTGTCTCTGAGATTAGAGGTAGGCTTTGCAGTCAGATGGACTAGACATATTTACAAATCTGATACAAAGACTTTATGCACTTCTTGTGGTAGTGGTCTGCTGTCAACAAAAGCCATAGTAAACGCTGCCCTAGGCAATGCCTTCATTTGGTTGTCTAAGAAAAAAAATAATACACAGAGGTGAACTTCTGAAATTTGCATGAAAACTCTTTTAACATATATTACATATATACACTGAAAAAAAATAAGTTGCCTGCCCAGGGCATTTCTTCTTTGCTAGATTGATATAAAAAAACACAGTTGCCTTAAAGAAAATCTGATAAACATTTCACCTTAATCAGATTCACAATCATGTCCAAATATAATTTGTCCCAAACCATTTAAATACTGAAGAACCATTTATGATGTGCAAAGACATATCTGAATAAATACTGTTGTATGCAAACCCTTAGAGTGCTTTTTGTATTCAGTACACTAACAGTTCATAAAAAGAAAAACTAATTACATTTCGTATGGGGCATTTTTGTCAAAATGCATATTCTAATGTAAAAACACTGCTGGGTGTCCTCAAGTCAAAGAATTATTTTCACAATATGTAAAATACATTCCACATACTAGAGAATAAAATAGTAGCATTACTGAAAAAATAGTCAATCAGAATGTTGTGCCTGCACCAAAAATATGTAACACATATTAATCATTTGCAATAGAAAGTCTTACATAAAGCCCAGAAAATAATGAAAAAAAGTGAACGTTTTATTCGTCTTTCTTTCTTTTTTTCATATTCTCTCTGTCTCTCTCTCTCTCATACACACACGCACACACACACATTTTATCTAAAATAATATTGTAATGAGTTTCTTTTGTAAACTGACCATGAACTGTGAAAAAAGACATTGTACACTTATTTAATAGCATCTATATTAGCTGATCAAACATTTAGGTTAGCGAATACCTAAACGTCAATCTGGTAATATCAAAAAATTAAAACAGCGAACGGCCAATTTAACGCAGGGAATGAATTCCCTCGACCATAAAAAAAAAAATTAAACCAGAATGAAGAGATGTGCCCCCCCATACCCCCCGCTAACTAAATATACCAACTCCGAGATTGCTCTACAGAGTTGAAATGGGCAAAATCTGCATAACGGCCAAAGGAATTCATTCCCTGCATTAAATCAGCTGTTCGTGTTTTTTGCTTTCGCTATTACCAGATCAACATTAAGGTATTTGCTAACCTAAACTTTCGATCAGGTAGGAGGAACCCATTTAATATGATGTAGAAGCTTTGCATCTCAAACCAAAGAGACATTATTACAGTAAATTGTTTAAGACATGAACTATATTCTAAAAATTCTAAAAAGAAAAAAAAAACAGATGAAAAGGCAATGTTATACTTTATAGCAAAAAGGAAGCAACAAAAATATAACAAACTAACATTACAATTTTAGTGCATGCATTGGAATATGGAATGCTTTCTTTGAATTTTGAAGTAATGATAATTAATTGGGCATGGTGCAGCATTCGGAATAAAAGCTGAAAGGTAACAGATTGTGGTGGGCAGGGTGAAAAACTAAACATGCTTTACAGGACTATGCCACATTATATTCATACAAATTAAAATGACTGCTCAGTTTGCAAAGACATATAAACAAGTATACAATGGATACAATGGATATAATTTGGTTGTGATGTTCTAAAAGAAGATTGTCAAATGTAATAAGATGTGAGTGAGCCATTAAGTAATTTGAATGGCATGTTTGACATTTCTGAAGTTGTCTGCCTGAGTTTAATCAACTCTTATTGAATTGTCCATCTGTTTTGCCATAGGTATCTGTGGGAATGTCCACTTCTTCTATTTCATACCAATTATCCATACATATGGCATACGTCCCACTTTGTTTGCATCAGATTAACATCAGCAGATATCAGAGTATGTTATGCAAACCCAATGAGCCGTCCTAAGACCAATCATTATAGAATCTGACTGGGTGTCAATATTGCAGTGTGACATACTAAGGATAGGTTCTCAGAGTTATTGCTCTGCCAAATTCTGTATATTCAAGCCCTTCTTTCATGCATATTTATGGGGATTGTTACTGTTAGCTGCTCAGGATAGTACTCCATCTCAGTGGAAAGCCTCTGCAATGCTACAAGTCTTGCAGATCTCAGCCCATGAACAGTTGTGTATATAGGTGTTCACAGAAATGGGTGAAGCAAACCTTCCGATAGACAAGACAGTGAGAAAAATGTAATAGTTATAAAAGTGCAGGATATTTAGATAGCAGATAGAAGGACGGAAAAGAAGAAAGGAGTTGATCCTAAAGGATTTACAAGGAATGAGACTGGGGTGATTCGAAAGCTAGACCAAATTTAGTGTAGGCAAATCGTATTTGGAAGGGGGCCATTGCTGAATTTTGATGATCCCTTATCCCTGCGGAGCTGAACTTACTAATCCCCGTGTCTCTTTTTTATGTTTGGCCTTATTTTCATTTTCTTTCATGTACTTACCACAGTTGCTGAAACCGCTGGCTTGGATCCAAGAATTGTTTTTCAGACATGACCGTAGATAGCGTGTCTGCAACGCCTCAGATGCTGGGAGTCTCTATTCATTTTAAACTAAAAAGCATCACTAGAAGGTGAGTTTAAGGGCCGAGCACACATTTACATCACTGTTGAGGGAAAAGAAAAAGTTATAGATCTTCACTTCCCTGAGCATGTAGTCGGACAGGGTTACATGTGACATTTGATTGACTGGTTAGAGAAGGTAGAAGAGGCAATGTGTTACTGACAAAGTAAATTTTTTATCTCATTTATTAAAACTAATAAATTAAGCAACTGGGCAATATAACGGTGATGTTTATGTTATTATGATTATTATAATATTGGCAGTGACACGGAATAATTCTTTATGCAGTCTAAGCTGCTGAACTATATTTTAGTAATCCTTCTTACAACATAATTGAGGATTTGCAAAATGTTTTTGGTGGTGAACAGTACATGTAAAAAAATGTTTTGTTCTTCTTCCTGATTTTACGTATTTATTTATCATTCTTATCCTTTTATTATAATGTATGTACTCTAAAGAAAAAAACTATGCTATTTTTTTTACAAAATTCAGCTTTTAGGGCTTTGGTTCAAGGATATTTTCAGTGTTCATATAATATTTGCACTCACCTTTGCTTTTTTATTTTGATGATGAGCGGGAGCATGGCTGTTGTACATGAGTGGCTGGGTAGATGGATTAAAGAAAAGTTTGATAGGAATGGTTTAGAGCACAGTTGGGTCTTCATGCTGGGAGTACCATGTTTGACAATTTACTGATGTATATAATATCTTGCTGGTTTTCAAGCTGAAAGGTTTATTATACATTTCAGGTTATTCTTTATTAATACAAGGTGAGCTGATGTACTAAAGTAAATTTGTCTATTTACTGTGAAGCATTCTGTTTATTCTCTGTTCTTAAGACATAAATAAATAATCCTGGTGAACAATGCACTTCATGTTGTTGTATTTTACTATAATCTGAATTATCTTTGCTAGACTTAGCTTTGAAGTTAGTTTGAAGCTGTGTGACAGCATAAAAGACAAAACATTTGCTTCTAGTGTTTCTTTTTAATTAATGGTCATACCTATAACTAAAATTCTGTGTGTTGGTACCCTGACATTACACTTCACATAACTTGACATTATTGTATTTAAAGCTCTGCTCTGCATGGGAAACCTACTTTTTGGTTTTGTGTTAGGTCATACTAACGAATGTATAAATAAATAAACTTGGGTGTACGAGGTAAACAGCAAATCACAAAAAACACAACCGGGCAGAAATATGGATACCCTTAAGAAGGCTGGTGCGTTCAAACTCCTTAAAACAAACACTTTATTAAAAATCCATATAAAATTGAATGCTTTCATCCCTATAAATGCGGGACTTCATCAGAATTAATTAAAAAACAATTCAGACTTCCTTAAATAACCTGATCCTCAGATACCAGGAATAAATTAAAGTAATAGAACACTTTGTTATTTAAAATGACCATCAACCAGTTAAAGCCATTACTTAAAAACATTTGTATAAACCCTACAAAAAAATATAGTGAAACACTGTTATGGGAGTCAAATAACTTTATATCAATAAAATATCAATATCTGTTAATATAGGCCACCGTAGTACAGCGGTTAGTGTTGTCGCCTCACAGCAAGAGGTTCTCCAGTTTGATTCTCTGCTGGTGAACCTTCTGTGCGGAGTCTTCCTGTCCTCCCTGTGGTTGAGTGAATTTAAAGACATGCAGGTAGGTGCGAGCATATGTGGGTGTGCCTTCTTTGAAGGTTGGGAACAGGGCTGGCAACTCAACATCATAAAAATTCACTGCCAATCATTAGCAGATTGGAGTTCTGCTGTGGCAACCTCTAACTGGGAAAATCCAAAAGACAGTTATCAATATCTATTAGTATATGATAACATAAATAGATGGAAATAAACAGGAAAAAGACTGCAAATAAGGGAGTCTCTATAAAAATTGTGAGGGCCTTTTATAAAAAAACAGTTGCAAGGGAATCTTATCGTTGATCCCCGGTGGGGACTGTTCTTGTAACTTTACTTGCCAAACCACTCCCCTTTCTTCTAACCTATTTTTAAATTTCCTCCTCTAGGGCCAGATGTAACATGCTCTAAAATAGCAATCCTAAATGTATTAAAATTGTGACAAATTACAGAATGCTTGTAAAGGGCATTTTTTTCATCATGTCTATTTATACTATAAAGATGTTCATAAATTCTCTTTCTAAAACACATTTCTGTTTTGCCCACATAAAACATTAAACAGCTGTTACAAACTGCAAGATACACTATATTTTTGGTTTGAGAATTCCCCTTTACAAACCATACCACAGTTTTCCCTTCATTACCCTGTCTTAACTTAGTACCCTCTAAAATATAAACACATTGAGTACAGGCTCCACATTTTGATGTTCCCTTTACATTCAAATTCAACTTATTTTGATTTCCACAATTCTCAAATTATACTTTTAAATTCCTGCCTGTCTTATATACAAAAATGAGTTCACTTCCTATGATTTCTTGCAATTGTGGGGTTGCCTCTAATAATGCTCCAATTTGAATTAACAATCTCTTTTATTGCCCTTGAATAAGGGCCATATTGGACCACTAGGGCTCTGTCATAACTTCTTTCCTTACTTCAAAATTATTTTCCCTCAGTAAGGGTTTATACTTAATACCCCATTGTGATTTAACATAGTTACAGGTGTCTTGGACTAAAACTAAGGGGTAACCTCATTTTAAAAATTTCTAACTGATATATGTCATGTCCTTACAAGCTTCTTCATAACAAGAGGGCATTCTTGCAGCCTTTATACACTGACCTCTTAGAATACTCTTCTTGTGATTATACGGGTGGCAATTGGAGTATTCTAAGTAACTGTTGCTAAAAGTGGGCTTTCTATAAATTCTAGATTTGAACCCTTCTGTAGCATGTTCAATAAAAGCATCAAGATATTGAATTCCATTCTTTAACAGGCAAAAATTCCAGAGCCAAAGCAAAGCACAGCTGCTGTTGGCTGACTGTCTGAAGGTGAGAGCTTTTATAAGTTTATGGCCTGAACTAAGGCAGAAATAATGTCTTCTTAAATGCGTTACACATCTTCTTTTGTTCTTTTGGGAACTTCAATGTGTTCTCTTTATTAGAATGGTTTATTGCTTGCAGGCTAAGGAAGGAAGGATGCATTGCTTGATAAGGTATAGGTTTTAAGGTGGTGGCTAACAGGAACAGACATATCAGCAAAAAAAATTAAATGACTTTGACTTCTGTCGCTTTTTCTCCCTGGATCTGACAGGCACGCCAAGTGGACTCTAATAATAACAGACAATATTCCACATTTTTGTAAGGTTTTTTTTACCATGATTACTCAGGGGGTTGGGCTTAAGTTAGTTCTGGAGTGCAGTTATTTTACTATCCACTGTGGTCAACCTGTTTTTGGCAATCAGTTTTTTGTGGTATGGATGTATCATTGAGCCTTTGAGAAGAGTAGGTAGACCCACTTATATATACTTCATATTGCTTGTTATTCTCCTTGTTTAATGTGATCACTTCTCTTATAAATCTTTGTAGAAGAATGCTCTGACGTCTGTGTGGGGTGGGGGTGGGGCTGGGGTGATGAGGGAGGTGAATGAGCATTAGAGGCAAAGATATATGGATAAGTGGATAAAGGAGAAAGTTGTTCTGATAGGTCATTGCTAGGCTAAGCTGACCTGAAACAAACTGATAGCTAGGCAATAGATATTAGTAATGTGAGCTCCGTAGACCCCAGGTAAGGCACTGTTGGTAGTCTAAACAGAAGTGCCAAGCCTTGCAATGACCTACTTTCACAACTGAATTCAATAAAAAGGAATGAGGTATCAAAATCTTGTCATGAATTTAGGGGAAATGCCTTTACCTACTAAAGGTACTAGAGTAATAAAGTGGCAAGAAATGTTAAGAGCAAATATATATTCTATAAAAAAATAAGCTGTCATAAAGGATGGCGAACGGACTGGCTTTTGTGGGATATAAGCATTTTTTGGGAGAAGATGATTAGAAATGTGGAAAAAAATAAGGCACTGCAGTATTGGAAGGGAAGGTTGTGGTATTGGCACCACTAAGGATGATAAAAAGTAATTATTGCACAGGGATAATATTCGGGTTTGAGACTGATGCTAGATATTTGATTCTGCATTTTTATTATGGCCTTAACTCAATTGACACTGAAGATTATTTAACATGCAAGGCAGGGGACAGGGAGCTAATTAGGGAATTTTAAAGTTATCCTGTATGTCTAAAAGGACTGTTTAGTGCTTAAAAATAGTATACAATCTAGCAAAAATATTTAAGGCATAAGCTGGCAAATTTGAAGCTGGGGGACATGTGGAGAAAAAAAAAACATCAGGATGCCAATACATTTAGTGGGAAATTGCTACTTAGGCCAGCGGGTAAGATTTTCTTCTAATGTACAGCAAGCGGACTGAAGACCTCTCCAAGGTGGATGTTTTCAAGAAGGGTCTTTGAGCATAATCCAGTGATACTCAAGTAGATGGGCTTTTGGGTGGGGTAAGCAAGGTAGATATGGAATGTAGCTAAATGGCTGGCAGAGTGAAGACTGTGATTGTTGGAGAGAATTGTCATTGAGTTCTCCAGAAAGAGCCCATCACAATACTGTTTAGACTTGAAGACTGATGGGATGCAGTCAAAGATACTTAGTGATGGTGAATTATTGGAGTGGGTGGTCAAAAGTAAAGGGAAGAGGTTGAACATTAAAGGAAGTGACATGCAGTAATAGATATACAGGCCAAAATGGAAAAACTGAATAGTATTGAAGGTGAAGGGAATGTGGTTCAAAGAGTAAGTATAAAAGAAAGATTCAGCTCAGGTTGTTGCTGGGAATAGTAGGATGGGACAATTTGCTGAGTAGTGGGGAGCATAAACTCAAAGCTACTGTTAGGCATATTACAGCATCAAAAAGCAAAACATCAGAATTCAGTGTGGTGAGAAAATTTAATTTTTAGACTGCAGAGCCAAGCCATCAATCTTAGAGTTATTTGCAAGTTTTATGGAACATTCTTTTTGAAAAGGAGAGAAAAACAAAAGAGATGCCAGGCCTATAACTGGATAAGGAAGACAGATGGAAAGTAATGAGGCATTATAGCAGGAAAGAAGTTCATAATGTTAGGAAAAGATGAAGTGAAGGAAGTTTGCAGAGTTAGAGAGCTTTATGTTGGTCCTGTACAGACTTGAGATGAGAGCCATTTCCAGCACTAGGTGACCTAGGCAGCTGCCTATGGCCCACTGGCTTGAGGGGGGCCCACTGGCTGGGGTCTGCCACAAAACCTACAGTTCTTCTTTAAGAACAAACTCTATATTTTTTCTTTAAGGATGCATGCAGCGTGCGTCTGTCTGTGCATGCATGACACATGTTTAAATATTAGAGTGAGTAGGATCATTTGTGCCTGTCTGTATGTTTAAACATTGGAGTGAGCAAGATCAGTTGTGCCTGTCTGTACATTTAAACATTGGAGTGAGCAGGATCAATTGTGCTTGTCTGTATGTTTAAGCACTGGAGTATGCAGGATTTTACCATTCTGGATAGACAAGTGATTTTTAACTTATGGAGAATTGCCGTTCAGGATGAAAGAAATAAATGATCATCAACAACAGGCTAGAAGTTTTTTTGCATGAGTGTGTGTGTGTGTGTGTGTGTGTGTGTGTGTGTGTGTGTGTGTGTGTGTGTGTGTGTGTGTGTGTGTGTGTGTGAAGCCCCAGTTAGGGATGGGAGGTTGGTTAACTTATTCAGGCTCAAATGTTATTCCTTGATTACAGGTGACTAGAGCCTGAATCCTCTATACTAACTATCAAATTGTCATCAGCAGGTGCATCTTCAAAAAATGTTATATTCTACTGCATTGTCAAGGATTGTTGAGTTTCTCTGCATTTTCAGAGACTGTTGAGTTTCTGTGCATTTTCAAGGAATGTTGAGTTTCGAGAAACAAGAAGTTTATTCATGCTCATGCTAAGTCTGTTTTCAATGTGTAACTATTTTGTTTAGCAAATGGCATTATCAGTTTTGTGCTATAAAATTTAAAAGCACAGGTAGCATACTTGCCTTTGGTGCAGAAAGCTGTGAGTTCTATTCCCACCACATGTAGATGGGATGCTGATATTGCAGTGCCATTTCAGGAGGGGTGAGGGTGCTGCACTCCTGAGTGTGTCCTCCTTCAAATGAGATGCCTAGTAACTATGAACCTATTGCTGGTTTGACAGCCATTCTCTACTGAAATATTATTAGCTTATCATTTTTTTTAATGTAACATGGACACTTTATTCTTCAAGGGCAGCAGGCTCTGAATTTGCGCATGAAACAAAACAATGTAAAGATGTTTGCCAGAAGCAGCATGTTCATTAGTTATAGAACACTTTAATATGGAATTATTTAGATGATTTTTACTTGTGCAGAGATTGTGTATATTGACTGATATTGGTGGATTGTAATGACAAAAGTTCGAGTGACCTTTTTGTAGTTGAAATGTTCTGTAATAGATACTTTTGTCATATTGGTTCATATGCTTTCTTTCATTGCTTACTGGAAAAATGATCAAAACTACAAATTTAAAACATACTCTAACAAGTGGTGTTGTATTATACAAGGAATATAATTTAATACAATCAAGATGGTGCATCAAAGAATATATGTTTCTATGTATGACCCTAAAAATGTGTGCAAAGGGCCTAAAGTTTGAAAACAGCCCACTGTAAACGTAATCTACTACTAGTCAGATGTATTTTCTTTGAATGTGGGTTTCAATGCCATTTCAATGAATGTGAGTTTCAAAGGTAGAGAAGCTTACTGCGCATGCTAAGTCTGTTTTCATCGTGAGACTGTATTGCTTTGTTTAACAAATGGCTATCATCAGCAATCTGAAATGAAAGTTTTCAATATCTGTAATCATTGTAGAAATAAAGAAGAAAATAGTATGTACACTGACAGGTGTGAACAGCGTTTTAGGTAACTTGGGAGAAATACAGAGTAATAGGATGCTGGAATAGCGGGTGGAGGGTAGGTACTGCCTGGCAGGACTGATGTGCAGGGGCTCCTGAACTGTTACCCTGCTTAGGGTCCCATTTGGCCATGACCCAGCTCTGCTTCAGAGTGTACAGGTACTGGAAAAGCTGGAGGCAGTATACTGCATGTGTCTCCAGTTCTCCATTTACAGGAAAAAGCTCTGGTATCGCCCCTTCCATAATGAAAGAAGACATAGGACACTGTGACAGTAATATATCAATATTACTGATAAATGCTAATGTAAAGACTTTTGCTAAAGTTTCAACTGGTCACCTAGATCAACATCTTCAAAGATGAATGTTTTAAAGTTTTGCCAAGGAGAGATATCATAAGTAGCATTGTCAGATTACTGCACTCTGGAGAGAATTTGTTCAAGGAAAGCAAGCATCATTTTACCTGATGCAAAGAAAGCATTTTACACAGTGAACTGAGAATCCCTACAGAAAGTGATGAGTGAAGTGGAGTGAGAATTTTATATTTTCAGAACTGGGCCTGTATAAAAAAAAAATGTCAGATTAAGGTTTCTGTCAAATGATTGGTTATCGTGGTCAATATAGGTCTAGAGAGGCACCAGGCAGGTGTGTTCCCTTTCCATGCTGCTATTTCTGTTCATCAGTGTAATACTGGTACTTAGGATAGCAGCCTGTCTTTAGTAATGGAACACGGTTACTTTCTTATCAAGCATTCATTTTTTTTTTAAGATCCCTGCATCATCCTTGCACAGGCCTTTGAGTCTGAATCACTTGAAGTTTTTCAAGATTTTATAAACTTTGCAGAGGAAACAGGGGTGCAGTGTTATCCCAAATCCTTTTTATGGATTTTTATCTATCTATCTATCTATCTATCTATCTATCTATCTATCTATCTATCTATCTATCTATCTATATATCTAATTTTTTCATTTATTTATAGTCAAGCTTTATTTCACAAAACACATTTCTATATCACCTCTGTAGTGTAATCCTCATGTATGGTGAAGATTATCACCACCAGCAGCTGGCCCATTTTCATTTATATCCTTAAGTTGTGCCCATTGTATGCTTTCAATCAGGCACAGCCTAAAATGGGTGTTTACATTTGACAATTTAAGTTATCTCTATACAGTATACTGCATTCACTTGCAGTCCTTATGTATGTTACACTATATCTCACAGCAGTTGGCTGCTTCATTTCTTACCTTATCCATTCTTCCCCCTTGGTTTCTCATTGAGTTCACCCTTTCCTTTCTCCTGGTATAATTTCCACTTTTGTGGTATTTTATTACCTCCTTCAATTGCCTTTTCATTTTCCCTCCCTCAGTTCTTCAGATTCTGCCATCTTCTCACCATGTCTAGAAACCTTTCATTTAATTCTTACTCCTTTGGTGTTTTTGTCCCTTGCCAGTTTTGAGTGATGGTGGTTTTAACTTCGGTACTCAGCATTCTGATAATGTTCGTTTCTCTTTCTTTTCAGATGGTGTCTTCTTTCTTTATGCCCCATATACAGAATTCCCAACTACGTCTGCCCAAATCATCTGTGCCTGTTTTCAAGCTTTTGTGCCCAGTTTAAAACTGTCATACAACACTATTCAAACATGTAAAATAAGCAGAAAGTGGTAAGAAAACAAGGGAAGAGCTCCAGCAATATGACACAGGATGTATATCACAAATGCAAAGACCAGAACCCTAAAGCTGGAGACCAAATGTTATTTTTTTATTCCCTCTAAAAAACACATTTTCATTTAAATGGTGAGATCCATTTGAACTACTGGAAAAGTTAAATAAGACAAACTACAGAATTAGACTGAATTGTAAGACAAGACAAGAAAAAGATATACCATATCAATGTTCTGAAGGAAGTAAAAGCCTTTGCAGTTAGTTTAGCAATACAAACTTCAACAAAAAAAAGAAAACTTATCTCTTTCTCTGTCTGCTGTTTTTGTAGATAATAAATTATTTAAGCTACAGAAAAAAAGAAAGAAAAGAGTTTTTGTTAAGGAACAAGCAAATGCTTTTGATTCTACTATGAGTGGCCAAACGCAAACGTGTCAAGGAGCAGAATCCTAAATTGCATTTGATGAAAACATCTTGCCAAAAAAAACACTTTTTAATGTGGCTTTGCAATGGGAAAAGCCCTCCTGCATGCCTCAATGTGGTGGCAAGCCCCCACATCTCCAAAATGATATATACAGGCACTGAGGTTGCATGTACTAGAGACTGCGAGGAATTCCCCTATAAAGTGAATCACTTGTGGTACAAATCACCAACATGATTTCCTTTGAAGGAAATCTGATCATCAGAAAGTTGAAGCTCGGTCAGTCAAAGCTCAATAGTTCAAGCTTCATCCACCAGTAGGATAACTAATGTTTTTAAAGTTACCCAACATACTGAACATTATTCAGTATCATATTCAAATCATTCCATGTAAAAAAGGGTAACTTGACACTTCACATGATGCTAGAGTCTCAAACAGGAAGTAGCAAAGAACAGTCTTAAAACACTTATAACAGAGGAGAAAAACAATGAGTACAATGGCCCCATAGAAGTAGCCGCAAAACCTAATGAAACAATTAGTTATGTCATAATTTTAAAGGCCAAACAGCATTTCAGACATAGACAGCTGTCCACTGCTTAGGAATGAAACAAAAAATGAAATCCTGAATAGTAGCAATAATACAAAATAAAGATAGCTAATGAAAGATTTAGGAGGAGAAACAGAGGAAGAGGGAACGAATGAGACCTACTGAAAGAGATTGTGGCCTATATGTATTAGACTGTACTGAAGGTATTTGATGTGAACATTTGTTAAGCCATTACTCGTTTTTGGGAAGAGTATCCATCTATCTGATTTTGTAAAATAAATTACATTGTTTTCCTAATAGTGGTATAGATAGACAGATGGGTAGATAGATAGATAGATAGATAGATAGATAGATAGATAGATAGATAGATAGATAGATAGATAGATAGATAAATTATAAAATGGTAGCTGAATGTCTGAGTTATTTACTATTGAATGCTCTGATCTTTGGTGACTTCAACTACCCCACCATAGACAGGGTGAACTATTCCTGCTCTAATGCACTCACCCAATGATTCCTTGACTTCATCAGTTCTAACACACTAGACCAGCTAGTCTCATTCCCCACAAGGGGAGATAACATTTTGAACTTGGTTCTCACCAATATGGATAACTGCTGCACCACCCCCATAGTAACTTCTTCCCTGGTGAGATCAGACCATCGGTCTGTCTCATTCAAAGTTTCTATCCCAATGCCCCTAACCGTAACCAGGCCAAAAACTTCTCAAAAACTGACTTCAACCTTCTAAGGGAGGGTATCAGTAGCTTCACACCACTGCCCCCTTCAGAGGATGCAGACAACTATGCTGGACAGTACTCCAATGCACTATACAAGCACATATACAATTGCATGAACTCAGCCATACCCAATAGAACTAAAACCTGCTCCTTAAGAAAACATAAACCTACCTGGTGGACATCCTTTATCAACAGGCTTTACAACAAAAGGAAGAAACTGTTGTCCAAGGATAAAGAGGCACAAATTCTCAACTTGAAAATCTCCCTCCTTAGCTTCAACAAGCAAATTAGATCACTAGTAAAAACCTTCAAAACCAATTATGAATCGAAACTAGCCTTTGAAACAAGGGTAACCACAAAGCCTTCTTCACTTACATCAGGAAACTCCATGGCAAAGCCCACGTTTGTTCTGAATTAGTTCTTAACTGTACCACTTTCACTGATCCTGCTGACTTAGCCAACCTGCTAGCAGACAGATTCAGTGCAAACTTCACCCCCCCCCCGTCCCACTCAAAGGCCCATTTGACAACCCTGACACTTATCCTGCACCTCCCATCTCCATAGATCAAGTGTTAAAGGCCCTATTCAAGGCAAAAAAACACAGTTTCCATGGGAACTGATAGTATCCCAGGCTGTATTATGCACCATCTCCAGCAAGAACTAGCATCGCCATTGAGCACCCCATTCAACCATAGTCTAAGTGCAGGCTTCATTCCAGCAGAGTAGAGAACTGCCATTGTCATCCTCTTGCATAAAGG
Organism: Protopterus annectens; assembly: GCF_019279795.1. Classification (NCBI taxonomy): domain Eukaryota; kingdom Metazoa; phylum Chordata; order Ceratodontiformes; family Protopteridae; genus Protopterus; species Protopterus annectens. The sequence goes on along the minus strand of NC_056731.1, from coordinate 1,233,317,292 downwards.
TGGTGCCACTACTGACCCTAGAAACTATCACCCCATTAGCTTGACAAGTCTGCTCTGTAAAGTCATGGAGCATATTATTATGGACCTCATAAACAAGGACATAGACAATCTCCAAGAACTTGACCTCACCCAGTTCAGATTCATCAAGGGCAGATCTTGCTGTTGAATCTGGTTGACTTCTTTGAGGCTACCACCAAGGCCCTGGATGAGGGAAAGTCAGTACATACAGCTTACCTTGACTTGGCCAAAGCCTTTGATACAATCCTCCACACAAGCATCATGAAAAAGCTAACACAACTTGGCATAAATCCCTGTCTCATCAGGTGGGTGGCCAACTGGCTCACTGATAGGACCCACAAGGTCAAAATAGGTGCCTCCACCTCTGACAGCAGACCTGTCACTAGTGGTATTCTCCAGGGAACTGTTCTGGGACCCCTACTGTTTGGCATCTACTTTTCAGAGGTCCAGACAAAGACAAAAGGCCCATGGCTGACCAAGTTTGCAGACGACTGTAAATTGGGTGCTGTCATTGACTCACCAAATGATGTTAACATACTACAAGAGGATCTCTCAGCAACAAATGACTTTTGACAAAGTCATGGCCTTACGTTAAATGCAAAAAATGCATTATCATACCATTCAGCAAAAACACGGGCCCCACTGACTACCACATTAATGGCAACCCCCTAAGCACACAACCTGTGGTGAGAGACAAGGGTACACAGGTTGACAACAATCTCAAATTCGACCATCATGTAGTGGTAGTGATCAAAAAGCCTTTTACTTGGTTTGTCTCATAAGTAAAGGGATTACATCAAGAAAAACGGAGGTTAGTACCTCTTAAGACCCATCCTCATTAGGCCAATAGTTAAGTACAATGCCCCATTTGGTATGTACCTCTCCAAGCACTTGCACCAGCTGAAAAGGCCACAGAAATACCTCACAAAGAGAATCCATGGCCTTCAACACCTGTCCTGTATGGAAAGGCTCAAATCACTATCACTGTACTTGATATCATACAGATTGCTCACAGGTGATCTGTATATCACCTGCAAGGCAATCACAGACCCTGCCCTACTACAGACATTCCATATCTGTAAGTCTAACTCCTCGCACATTACCCAGTCGAAAGGCCTAAAAATAATATGCGGCAATAACAAAACCTGATCGAGAGACAGGTTTGTCTCCCAGAGGCTGCCCCGTCTATGGAATAGACTCCCCATACAAATCAAACAAAGTACATCGCTGACCCTCTTCAAGCACAACCTTGATGAGTGGATGGGAAACCACAAATTTGTCCCAGGGGTTCCACATATGTCCCCCATTGACAGGGGCAATAAGTGCTGATTGAGGTTTCTTTTTTTGGGGATAAATTCTTGGCTAGGCTTGTAAGGGCCCCAAGGCCATTAGCCTAGTAACCTTTTATGATCCTATGATGCTATGAACTTATTAATGAAGACATGTTTCAGTTTTGTAATGTTTCCAACCCAATATTGCTTAAAAGTTTTGTTTTTTCAAACGTACACAAAAATGAAAATTACACCTCGTTTACGGGTCTATATTATATCATTGAACTATCACTTCAACAAATGGCATTTCATTGGAAATACTGTTTATCAACCCCCCCCCGAAGCACTCCCCACTAATTATATATACCGACTTCAAGATCACACTACAGTAGGGAAAGGGCAAATTTTCCGATCCTCAAAGTAATGCGATCTCAGTAAAAAAGTTCAATGAATGGCATGTTTGACAAAATACCATTCAATGAACTGTTCTTTTGATGATATAATAAGGACCCCTCATTTACAGCTAGCATCATAATTAAAGCTTGCAATAAAGACCAATGGGAATTTTGGTGGAGAGGCTATTGTCCCAAGTTTTTCAGACTTCTTCTTTTGATTTTGTTTTCAAAGTCAGATTCCTTCATTATGAATAATGAATGGTTGCTAATAATATATTTATTTATTTATTTATTTTATTTAACATTTCTGTTGCCAGGATGAATCCAACTGGACAACTGGTGTCCATTTTCAATGGAGTCCTGGGTTGAAAAGCTCCAAGGAAGTAACAGTGTGAATACATAAGTTAGATAACAAGAAAGCTAGCATACAGGTAAAAAACAGTTAAATGCAAAAACAATCACATAGTACAGTCAGGAGGATACATGTCTACAATAGCAGTGCAATCTGTGTAAATAACATACTCACATAGTACAGTCAGGAGGTTACATGTCTACAATAACAGTACAATCTGTGTAAACAAGATACAATCACATAGTACAGTCAGGAGGTTACATGTCTACAATAACAGTACAATCTGTGTAAATAAGATACTCACATAGTACAGTCAGGATTTTACATGTCTACAATAGCAGTGCATCTGTGTAAATAAGATACTCACATAGTACAATCAGGAGGTTACATGTCTACAATAACAGTACAATATGTGTAAATAAGATGCTCACATAGTACAGTCAGGAGGTTACATGTCTACAATAACAGTACAATCTGCATAAATAAGATACTCACATAGTACAGTCAGGAGGTTACATGTCTACAATAACAGTACAATCTGTGTAAATAAGTTATAATCACAATGTACAGTCAGGAGGTTACATGTCTACAATAACAGTACAATCACATAGTACAGTCAGGAGGTTACATGTCTACAATAACAGTACAGTCTGTGTAAATAAAATACAATCACATAGTACAGTCAGGAGGTTACATGTCTACAATAAAAGTAAAATATGTGTAAATAGGATACACATAGTACAGTCAGGAGGTTACATGTCTACAATAACAGTACAATCTGTGTAAATAAGATACTCACATAGTACAGTCAGGAGGTTACATGTCTACAATAAAAGTACAATCTGTGTAAATAAGATACTCACATAGTACAGTCAGGAGGTTACATGTTTACAATAACAGTGCAATCTGTGTAAATAAGATACTCACAAAGTACAGTCAGGAGGCTACAGGTCTACAATAACAGTGAAATCTGTGTAAATAAGATTCTCACATAGTACAGTCAGGAGGTTACACGTCTACAATAACAGTAAAATCTGTGTAAATAAGATACTCACAAAGTACAGTCAGGAGGTTACAGGTCTACAATAACAGTGCAATGTGTGTAAATAATATACTCACATAGTACAGTCAGGAGGTTACACGTCTACAATAACAGTACAATCTGTGTAAATAAGATACTCACAAAGTACAGTCAGGAGGTTACAGGTCTACAATAACAGTGCAATGTGTGTAAATAAGATACTCACATAGTACAGTCAGGAGGTTACATGTCTACAATAACAGTACAATCTGTGCAAATAAGATACTCACATCGTACAGTCATGAGGTCACACATCTACAATAACAGTTCAATCTGTGTAAATAAGATACTCACATAGTACAGTAAGGAGGTTATATATCTACAATAACAGTACAAACTATGGAAATAAGATACTCACATAGTATAGTCAGGATTTTACATGTCTACAACAGCAGCACATCTGTGTAAATAAGATACTCACATAGTACAATCAGGAGGTTACATGTCTACAATAACAGTACAATCTGTGTAAATAAGATGCTCACATAGTACAGTCAGGAGGTTACATGTCTACAATAACAGTACAATTTGTGTAAATAAGATACACATAGTACAGCCAGGAGGTTACATGTCTACAATAACAGTACAATTTGTGTAAATAAGATACTCACATAGTACAGTCAGGATGTTACATGTCTACAATAACAGTACAATCTGTGTAAATAAGATATAATCACATAGTACAGTCAGGAGGTTACATTCTACAATAACAGTACAATCTGTGTAAATCAGATACAATCACATAGTACAATCAGGAGGTTACATGTCTACAATAACAGTACAATCTGTGTAAATAAGATACACATAGTACAGTCAGGAGGTTACTTGTCTACAATAACAGTACAATCTGTGTAAATAAGATACAATCACATAGTACAGTCTGGATGTTACATGTCTACAATAACAGTACAATCTGTGTAAATAAGATACTCACATAGTACAGTCAGGAGGTTACATGTCTACAATAACAGTACAATCTGTGTAAATAAGATACTCACATAGTACATTCAGGAGGTTAAATGTCTACAATAACAGTACAATCTGTGTAAATAAGATGCACATAGTACAGTCAGGTGGTTACATGTCTACAATAATAGTACAATCTGTGTAAACAAGATACTCAGTAGTAGGTCGATATTTGCAATATTTACAGGAAGTACATTGCATGTGACAGTATGTTGTATGCATTGGAGGCATCAGCAGGTAGTCTGCCTTCAGGGCAGTGGGGATTCAGGGGGGGGGTCTTTGCAGTTACAGAGAGGGTTAGCAATGAAGTGTCATCTAAGGAGGCCTTTGAATGTGCTTGTGTGATTTTGTAGCCTGAGTTCAGGTGGGAGGGTGTTCCATGCTTTTGCAATCTCTTGGGAGAAAAGGATCTCTCCAGAGTTGTTCTTACATGGATTGACTTCAATCAGGGATTTGTTACTTGATTGTAGTTCCCTGGTGGAGTTGTAAAAGTTTAACATATCAGCTTGGGCAGAGGTTTTCCCAGGATGGTATAGAATTTGGTGTGCTATGATGAGTTGGTGGTAACGTAGCAGGTTTGGAAATTCCAAGTCATGTAGTTTAAGTAGGGATTGGCAGTAGTGGGAGTGTGATCTATTATTGGCAGTGAACCTAGCTATTTTTTGTAGCATGTGGAGAGTTTGTTCAGATCGGTTTTATTAATGTTGGTAAGAACTGGAGAGGCGTAAAGCAATGTTGATAGGAGATGAGTTCTGGCTATTGTAGTTCTAGACTCAGGGGTTTGGAACTGTTTTCAATGATAGAGGCAACCTAGTTTTTTTATGGACTTTAGAGATAGTTTGTGATAAGTGTTTGTTGTATTTAAGTTGTTGATCAATTATGCCACCTAGCAGTTTGGCCTCAGTTACTGGGGTGATGAGGGTGCTATTGGCTGAAAGCATGGTGAAGTGGGGGCACAGTGTTTAGTTGGGTGGAATAACACTGGCTGTGTTTTTTTGGGGGGGGGGTTATTTTCAGCTGGTGGTTGTTTAACCAGTTCTCTACCTCAGTGAAGGATTATTGGGCTTTACATTGTAGTAGAAGGATGTTGGGTGCTGAGCAGATTAGGGTTGTGTCATCTGCATACTGGACAATATTGACTTTATTGGTTGCTAGGTGGAGATTATTTGTAAATATGTTGAAGAGAAGGAGGTCAAGGATTGAGCCTTGTGGGATGCCGCATGTGACAGGGAGTGGGGGTATAGGGAGTTGCCCCATTTGACAGCTTGTGAATGGTTGTTTAGGTAACTTTTAAACCATTGTAGGGTAGGGTTATTGAGGTTGAGTTCAGAGAGGCAGGTAAGGTGTTTGTTATGGGAAACTGTATTGTATGCCTTGGATAAGTCTAGGAAGGTGGCAGAGACCAATTTCTCTTGGTTCCTGTGTGAGTTTATGATATTGGAGAAGTAGATTAGGGCAGTGTTGGTGCTATGGAATGGTCTGAATCCATGTTGGGTTTTGGATAGTAGGTTGTTGGTTAGTAGGTGGGTAAGGAGTTGGTGATGGATACATTTTTCTAGAATTTTAGAGAAGGGTGATAGGATTGCAATGAGACAGTAGTTGGAGAGGTCAGTAGAGTGGCCATCCTTGTGGAGGGGGAGGATATATGAGGTTTTCCACAGGATGGAATGGTGCACATTGAAATAGATATATTAAAGAGTAAAGAGAGGGTAGGCAATGGCCTTGGATGCAACTTGGAGATATTGGGCTGCGAGTCTGTCGGTGGCTCGGGTGGTAGGTTTGAGTTTTGCTAAAGATTTTTGAGTGGTTGGTGTTGGTACTGGGTTGAGTGAGAAGGGGTGGAGTTAGTCTGGCAGTTTAGGGATTGTGGTTGGGTTTTGGGTGATATATCATTTGCTAGTTTCAGTATGGAAGAGGTAAAGTAGTTATTGAAGCCTCAGGCTATGTCAGGGTCAGTACCTTTGAAGTCTCGAAGTGGTGTAGTGTTTTTTCCTGGCTGGAGGATGTTGTTCACTGCAGCCCAGAATTTTTGTGGGATGTTGCTGTGTTTCCTTTGTAGGGAAATATAGTGGTTTTGTTTGTCCAACCTGACCTGCTTTTTTGCTTTATTTCTAAGTTCATAAAAGGTTTGCCAAGTTTTGGGTGTTTTGTATTTTTTCCAATGTATAGATATAGGTATAACTGCGTGCAATGATATACAATCATTGTATGCAGTTATACCACAACAAAAACGACTGATGAATGATGTTTACTTTTTAGAAAGAAATGGATGGCTGAACACAGAAAAGTCTGAGATGGTAGAGAATTTATTGATTTTACTTTTCTAAAATTCTTTTATGTTTCAGAACCATAAATTTAAGCAGACTGTGGCTGCTAGTGTTGCCACCTATCCAGTATTTTTCTGGACTATCCAAACATTTATTAATTAATTTATTAATTGATTTATTTATTTGACATTTGTTTTCCGGGATAGTCCATTGGGCCACAAGAGCCCGTTTTCAATGGAGTCCTGGGGAGAAAAGCTCCAGAAAAATACAAATACATTTATATAATGCAGAATGTACAAATCTGTGGTATACATTTAAGTTAAACATTTCAGTGTTAGAAAAAAAACAGATCATAAACATTGCAGTCTAAGTAAAGAATAAATCACAAACATTGCAGTGTAATTAAAGAACAAATCACAAACATTGCAGTATAAGTAAAGCACAAATCAAAGAAACGTTGAATTACAAAAATTGCATAAATTAAGTAAGTAGAATTTTTTTTTCTGAATTACATCAGGTACATTTGGTTGTTGGTCATTTACATCACTAGTAATAAAGAACTAAAGGAGGCAGTGGTAGGTAAGTGGGTATGAAAAACTGATAAGAAAGTGTAGTTAGAATTAGGAAAGATGGGAGTATGAGCATTTCCATTGTGAAGTAAGGTGTGAGGGCAGAAAGGTTTTAAACAAGTAGAGACTGCTAGTGATGTGGATAAGAGGAACATCAGAATAATAGTCCAGTAGTGCAGAAAGCACTGTACTAACTCCCATATTCTGTTTATCTGCAGAAAGAGAATGCCAGAGTTTGTAAAAATGCAACCTCGATTTATTTATTTATTTATTTATTTTTTTATGAAAAGCATTGCTATTGTGATATGCTGAAGTCCAAGGCTTGCTAAAAAAATAAGACAAAAGAAGGCATTTCAGCTTGAACTAACATACTCACTGACATCATGAAATGTATGGGAAAGTTGGCAGAGTGTGCCTGGAAATGGTTGGAGACAGGCAGGACTATGAAAGGTACAAGGGGTACTTTTTTGCCTGCTTTTTGCCACAAAGAAATGCAACACCCCTACAGGATACAGTGGAGGATGCGATAGTCTTTACCTTTGTAAACCCCTTTATGATTGATTCAAAAAATGGAAATGTATATACAACTCCTTTTAAAGATTACATTTTTTGTGTTTATAGTGTGGGGAAGAATTAATGCAAGACTGTTTGAATTCACAGAAGCCATTAATGGGATGGTGGATTATTTATAATCTAAAATGAATTATTCCAATCAAAATATTATATTTTTATATGTTGAGAGTTATAAGACTACAGAAAGGAATGAATTTTGTGCAAAGTTATATAGAATATCTTGTTGGAGCACAGTCTGGTCATCTGGAGTATATGATATAAATGTGATGAAAAAGAAGACTGGCATCCATCAATAGATATTTTAAAAAGTATTGGTATTTGTAAATTATATTTTTAGTGAGCAGCTATCCAAAAAAAGATGAAACAGAAATGTTTAGCCAGAAAATACTTGAAACATTAAATATGTCCCCACACTTTAAGATAAAGTACCTTTTTGGCTTGAACTGCAACAATTTTTTTTTTTTTTTTTTTTTTTTTTGCATTTTATCAGAGGAATGAAAATCTAGCTCTGTACACATGCTGTAATTCTCTGCCTGGATGTGTGATATGGATGGTGGGGAATGTAATGGAGCTGTGGCATTTCCTTTGTAGTAATGGACCAGTAAGGTACATTGTTTTAAAATAATGTGTTTAAACAGCGTTTTATACAGTAGAATTTTTATTCTGGCCTGCAGTTATGTCTGTCACATTTGCTTTCTTATTGATAAATTATTGAAGTTTAGGAAGTATTTAGCCCTGCTACACCCAAACTGCAATTATCTGACGGAAGTTGTAACATGGTGAGCATAACAGTGGAGCTGTGACACTATGAGATGCAGATTATAGAATGACAAAAATGGATACTGAAAGGAAAATGAATACAAATTTTATTTATATTTTACTTGCCAATGCACAAAATGTCATGTAGTTATTGTTTTCTTTGCTATGCAGTAGTATGGTGCTGTCATGTTTTGGCATTTGACAGTTATTTTGTCACCCATCAAAAGAGCTGTCTCACTGATATGCAGAATGTAATATATTCCTTTTGTAAGATGTGTGTTCAAGTTTGCAGTAGCACAATACCAGTTAGCTTTGGGGGCACTAATATCAGTATGGTGTTATTGTTGTAGATAACAGCCCAGTTATGATTTGTGTGGATGTACCAGTGTGTCTATATCATGTGGAACAGGACAAAGGCAGGCCATGAGGATATAGACCCTGCTATTAAATAAATAGGCCATAAATCATACCATGTTAATGTGTCATACCTAAAATAAGCATAACAGTGGTGATGGCACAGGCAGGGCAGTTGAATGAATGCTGGGAGTAGAGCAGTTTGAACTGCCACATGCAGAGATTTGGCCTAGCTATTCAGTGCCTGGTGCCATCCATGGATCTTTTACCTTCCCCTTCTAACTTAAAGTTTAGAAGGAAAAAAATGTTCCCTGATCTGGTACTTCTGCTATAAGGACCATAACCTCATTCATTTGTTTCAAATGATATTCCTTTAAGAAAAAAAAAATAAAAAATAAGCTTCACGATCTGAGCCAGGTTCATTTGTTACAATTTGAGCAGAAGGCAAAAAAAAAACAAAAAAAGATGTTCTTTAATTTTAAACTGTAGAAAACTGCCTGCTGCATTTGTAGCAAGTGGTTTCTATAGCTTATGCCATGCTCTGAGTGCAAAGTGCTTCAGTTCTGATTACAGATGCAGTACAGCATTTGAATGCTGGTAATGCACTTCACTGAAGACCGAGCAGCATCTGCTGATCATGATTCTTAGTACTTACACCTGGAGCAGCTCTCCCCTTCTCTCCAACCTAACTATGCTACTAGGCACATGAATACACATTTGGTGAGGTGGTACACACCTGATATGGTGATATGTGTATTCTGCTTGTTGTTGGACTTCCTGGTCCATGGCAATTTCCACAGCAAGATAGTAGGCCAGCAGTCCTTCATAAATTTCACTGTGTTACAGGGTCGCATGAAATATAGGCATGCTGTGCTACGCTTATTTGTGAAAACAAGGGATGTGTGGATGCTATGAGCTTACCCTGTGTGCATATGGGGTATCAGGGCATCATATATACAGAGGGTAAGTCAGGCAGCATGCAGTGATGCTACATGTGGGTGCTACAGTTAATTTTCCAAAATTGCTGCAGTGGGTACTATAGTCCTGCTATGATATCCAAAATGTATCTATACAAAGGCAGCTTCATACTCACCCCTGTATCTGGAGAGACAATCCATCCATCTCTGATACAGAAGCTTGTTATCCTCTATATGTTCATGAGCTGAAAAACTATAGCAAAAAATCCAGTCATCATGAATTAAATGTCCTACAAGGAGTCCTTTAACTCAGTGTAAAATAACAGTGCATTGACATGCCCTGCATACTTGCTGTACATCAGAGTATCTTTCTCTGACCTCATCTTCCCAGCAGCATGGAAGATCGAGATGTTACCTCATCAGTTCAATGTAGCAGTGCTTGTGCTGCTTGTCAAAGTATTTATTGCTAGTAGCAGCAGTCATTGCTCTCACAGTGCTGTGCCAGGCATCCATTTTATACAGGGGATCTTCAGTCATTGTCCATGCTGGTGTGAATGACCTGAGACGTACCTCCCTGGACTACATGAAAAGAGACATAGAGGAGCTCTCTGAGCATGTAGCCCAGGCCGGTATGACCCAGACCTTGAGTAGCATCTTACCCTCACCAAGAATGATGCCACAATATGAAGACAAGATGATCAATTTCAACAATTGGCTTAAGTATTGGTGTCATTCAAAGGGGATCCAATGCCTGTCAGCCTGGGATGACATGCTCGACAAGCCACAATGCTTCGCTAGGGACGGCTTGCACCTGTCACCCCTGGGCTTTTGGATATTGGCAAATGCTCTTGCTACCCCCATAGTGCCTTTTTTAGGCAAGGCTCAAAAGACAAACCCATCTCCATAGGTATCACAAGGGATAAGAAACTAAGAGTAATGCTACTCAATGCCAGAAGTCTAAACCTCAAGATGCACGCACTCGAAACTCTCCTTAGCATGGAGAACATCAATATCTGTGCAGTAACAGAAACCTGGTTCAAGGCTCCCGAGAGCACCCCAGCACTACCAGGTTATACCTTGCTTTTCGGCCCCAAAACTTGGACCGTACCACAAAAGGAGGGGGAGTATCAATATTCGTCAAAGATACCCACACCTCCAGGTTGGTGGCACAGCACGAAGAATCAGAGACTATCCATGTGCAACTATTAGTGGATAAAACTGCCTTCCAGTTTATAGCCTGCTACAGACCACCCTCCCAAACCCAGGAACCCCACTCGGCCTTCCTGAGAACACTGGAAAATATGAAGGTCTCTCCAAACACCATTATATTGGGCGACTTCAACTACCCAAACATAGACTGGGAGCATTACTCTAGCTCCAACACCCTAGCCCAAAGGTTCCTAGAATTTATAAACTCAAATGCTATGGAACAACTTGTTACCACTCCCACAAGAGGGGAAAACATACTGGACCTGATCATCACCAACATGGGGACTCTATGCTCCAGACCAGAAGTGTATCCCTCATTGGTAAGATCAGACCATAAATTAATCTCACTGGATATTCACATCCCGACTCCACCCCCTGCCCTGAAAACCACAGTGAAAAACTTCTCTAAAGCAAATTTCACACTCCTCAAAACTGAGGTGGAATCCATCAAAGCCTCCGGGCCTGTGGAAAATACGGCCCAGACTGCAGAATCCTTTATAAACGCATTCTATGAACACCTTCAGGAATGCATGGATCATGCGATCCCAAATAAAACCAAGACCCAATCCTCCAAAGGCAGACGTCCTGTCTGGTGGACCCCAGCCATAAACAAACTATACAATAGTAGGAGGAAGCTACTACATGATAGAGCAAAATCCCAAAAAGGGAAGGCATCTCTGATCAGTATTAGCAAAAAACTATGGGCACTCATAAAATCGTCTAAGGCCTGCTTCGAGAGAAAAATTGCACAGGACACTAAGGATAATCACAAGGCTTTATTTAGTTATGTTAGGAACCTGGATGGGAATTCCCAGATATGCTCAGAATTTGTCCAAAATGACAAAAAATCCACCGAACCCACAGACATGCCAACATCCTAGCTGACACGTTCAGTGCAAACTCCCCCCCCTCCCCACCAAAAGGGCAAATATTTATCCCAGCAGAGTGCTGCCCCCCTGACATCTCAGATGCCCAGGTAAGAGCTGCCTTCTCCAAAGCCAAAAACACAGCATCAATGGGACAAGACAGTGTCCCGGGCTGCGTCCTACATGAACTCCAAGAAGAGCTAAACCCAAACATAAAACTACTGTTCAATCTCAGCCTTACTACAGGATATGTACGCAAAGAGTGGCATACAGCAACAGTGGTCCTTCTCCACAAAGCTGGTACCTCAATGGATCCTGGAAACTATCGGCCCATAAGCCTGACTAGCTTGGTCTGCAAAGCTATGGAAAGGATCATCATGGACATAATAACTAAAGATATTGGGGACCTACAGACACTGGATCCTACCCAGTTTGGCTTTGTTAAGGGCAGATCCTGCCTCTTAAACCTGGTTGATTTCTTTGAAACAGTCACCAAGGCCATTGACGAGGGGAAGGTGGTCCACACAGCCTACCTGGACCTTGCAAAAGCCTTCGATACAATACCCCACTCGGGCATTATAGATAAGCTCACCAGCTTAAATATAAACCCCTATGTCACTAGATGGGTTGCAAACTGGCTCAAGGACAGAACCCACATGGTTAAAATTGCTGGAGCCATGTCAGACTCCAAACCAGTTACAAGTGGCGTCCCACAAGGCTCAGTCCTGGGACCTCTCTTGTTCGGTATATATTTCTCGGAAGTACAGGCCAACACGGAAGGACTGTGGCTGACTAAGTTCGCATATGACTGCAAACTGGGCACCATAATCGACTCTCCAGCCGACACAAGCATCCTCCAAAAGGGCCTCATAGAAACAGACAACTGGTGCCAGAGCCATGGCTTCAAGCTAAACGCCAAAAAGTGTATAGTCATCCCCTTTGGCAAAAACAAAGTGCCCACAAATTATCACATAGGTGGTAATCCATTAAGTACAGAAGAAGTAATTAGGGACCTGGGGACCCAAGTTGATAGCAATCTCTCATTTGACAACCACGTGGCCAAAGTGGTTAGAAAAACATTTTATATAGCCCACCTAATCATGAAGGGATTCACATCTAGATCAGGGGAGGTCATCGTGCCTCTTTACTCAGCCCACATCAGGCCCATAATTGAGTACAATGCCCCTTTTGGGATGTACCTTTCCAGACACCTGCAGCAACTGGAAAGACTCCTAAAGCAGATGCCCTACACTGACCGCCTTAAAAAACTCCAGCTATACTCTGTCGCATATCGTCTACTCAGAGGCGATCTCTGCTTAACATACAAGGCCATGTCAAACCCAGAGCTGTTGGACATGCTACACTTAAAGAAATCCCAATCCCTCAGAGCTACACGCTCCAGGGATATAAACCTTGTCATCACAATAAATAAAACATGCTGGAGGGATAGGTTCCTGACCCAGAGACTCCCCAGACTCTGGAATAGATTGCGCATACATGTCAAGCAGAGTGCCTCTTTGGACCTCTTCAAGAGGAACCTTGACGATTGGATGGGAGAAAGGAAATTCACCCCAGGGATCACGTCAGTCGCCCTGCTAGACAGGGGTCCAGGAAAGTAAATAATTTGGGAAGAAATAACCAGGGAATTGTTATGGCTAGGCTTGTATAGGCCCTAGGGCTGATAGCCTAGTACCAACCTATGAACCTATGAAAGTACCTCACCAAGAGGATCATAGGGCTCAAACAGATGCCATATGCTGCCCAGTTAAAGAAACTCCAGCTCTACTCAGTGGCATACCGCCTGCTCAGAGGCGATCTGTGCCTGACATATAAAGCCATGTCCAACCCGGAATTAATGGACATGCTGCACCTCAGAAAATCCAAATCCCATCTAGCTATGCGCTCGAGAGACATGAACCTCAGCACTGAAATAAATAGGACATGCTGGAGGGACAGATTCATAACCCAGAGGCTCCCTTCACTCTGGAATAAAATCCCAGTCCAGGTTAGGCAGAGTCCCTCATTGACTCTCTTCAAGAGGAATCTTGATGAGTGGATGGGACATTGTAGGTTTTCCCCGGGTATCACTTCTGTGTCACTGTTAGACAGAGGCACAGTATACTAACCTCAAAAAAGGGCATAGCAAAATTAATTTAAAATGGGTGGCGAAAGCCAAACACACTCTGGCTAGGCTTATAAATGCCCTAGGGCAGATAGCCTAGTATGAACCTATGAACCTATGAACCTATAACAGTTCCCCAGTTGGCAGTCCCAATGGCCTCTGTTAATAAGGAACATAAATATTTCTGTCTGCTTAGAGCACTGTCTGGGAGACATACAACACTCTGTTTTCAGAAGCCTTAGCCACTTCATAGGTCACAGTCTAGAAGAATATGCTTGTTCTCTCACATCCATGCCCATTGCTGTTTCTAACGTGTGATAAGCAACAATAGGCACTAAGTACGTGTGACATACCACAGCACCACTATTATAGGGCAGATACAAATGGTATGGTAGGATGGTACAGAGGAGTAGCTAGTTACTTTTTGATCCAGTGAGGTACCCTTATCTGGCAATCTCAGAGAAATAAAACAGCTCTTCTCCTTAGATATAAGGAGTGCAGATCGCACACACACACACACACACACACACACACACACACACACACACACACACACACACACACACACACACACACACACACACACAAAGGCAGCTTCTGCAGTTTAAACCATACCCAGAGAGATGCAGCACTTCAGCCTTGACTACAAACAGAATATAAACAAACTTTGCAAGCACAGAAGCTGTCTCTTTTGCCCCATTCCAGCTATATCTCTTGGAGGGTGTTGGGATGTGAACTATGGCATGGGGTGTAACAGCAGCACAGTACCCACATGAGTACACATTTCTGCATTTTAGCATCTCAACAAGCCATACTGTAATAACAGTTTTACGCACATTCCCGTCAGAGGCATTGGACTACCGTGTCATATGCATCATACTTCCCAGGTAGTCGCACATGTTCACAGTGTTGTACAAGCCTCATTGACTTGTCAATGTGCATATTGTGAAAAAAAGTGTGATTCAGAGAGTTTCACTCTAAATAGTTACAAAAGCATGATAACAATGCTAGGAGCATAGAAACTGCATGGTTAACACCGCCACAATTAATGAGTTGTTGCTTATTATACCATATTATTTGTTTTTAAGGAAGCAATGGAATAACTTTATACTTCTGGAAATGTACGTTTCCTCATTTATAAACAATTTAGATGAGGTTAGTGATTGGAGAATGGCATCTTCGAGTTTTGCTTACTGCTTTGTACATGTGTTGTCAGTGTCTGTTCTTTGTTGAGTTACATGCAACTGTTTTTGGGAATGGCATTGCATTTGTGGGTGCAGCTGACAACATTTGAAGTTTGTCTGGGGGCATATGAATATTGACAAGGGTTTCTTACATGGCATGATACTTGCAGGTTAAATTCCACATGGGAATGTCTGATATGTGTTGCAGTATGTGGAAGACATGAACCCTATTTTAGGTTGTGGATTGCATGCGTCATACTCAGTTTTAATACCTCTTACATGTGAAGTGTTCTGTAGGTTTTGTGCAACTGTCAATGCTTCAAGATATGCTGTTGTGTACTGTAGGGGCTGCAGCTCTCCACAGGACATTACTTATTGTGGTGTCTTTATGTAGTACATGCTGCACTGCTGAGGGGGCAGTTGCACAGAATCTGTAGCTTTATCCACTGTGCGTGTGGAGGGAAGTGGATATAACCAGCATCTACAAGGGGTATCATTGCAATGGACATTGTAGTCCACAGGCCTCCATGGGGGTTACTGCCATGAGCAATGTGCTTACATAATTTTTAAGATCTCCCCTGGGATGGACTGTGATTATGGGGAAGATTGGGTGTATCTTAACAGATAGAGGAAGAAATGTGGCCTAAAGTACTATTGACTAAGTTTTCTGGCTTGGAAATGCACCATGGCATTATGCAGCAATCACAGATGTCTTATCTGTTTTATGTGGATTGTAGAAGAGGATAATCATAAGGCTTCTATAGCACTTATAGGCTGCATTTACAACACCTGTACCATGCTACAGTATTTCTTGATTGGGTTTTGGGGGACCAAACAAACATTCTTACATATGAAACCATATCAGTATAATAGCAGGGTTTACACTGAAATACTGTGGTATGATCTAGCATTGGCCTCGGCCTACTGTTGGTCTGTATCCACACTAATATCAGAGCTCATAAAACATTCTGAGGTTGGACATTCTGTAGCTGGTGCTGATGGTGTATGTCATTATCAAGCTGATTTATATAAACATTGCAATCCATTGCACTGTTGGACCCACAGCACTTCCACAATTCAAGGTAAGGATAGAATGTATTGAAAAATGCTTGTACACAACCACAGCTTGGGTAGCTGCTTTATGTGTGCAGCTGTGGGCCACAGGCATTCAGAACACAAGACCTTCTCCAGGTATCCATGTATTTCTTTATAGTTTTCCTTGCAGGCTAATGCAGTCTCCTGCTGTGTGCCAGTGCAGTAGTTTGTACCATTTGATATGGACTGCCACTAACAAGTTGGTAACAGTTTTGATTGCTTGTGTTCCATTGTGGGTGACCCATAACACAGACCATCTGAATGTTAGACTTAATCATGTGTTGTAGCGGTATTGATATAACATCTATTACATACCAGCAGCTTACATGTATATATCATTATGATGACAGGTAAACATGCCTGATGTAGAGAAAAAAAGCAGAAAGTCAAGTAACCCAGTTGAGAATGGCATCCTGCTGTAGGCCATCGATGATCATGGGCAGTGGATGCTCTGGAATATCAGGTCAGACTAGGCCTTCCATTAACAATTTGTTGAGACCTTGGAGAGTCACAGCTGGTGGCCAAAATGGAAGTCATATGTATGTTAAGATAGCTGTTAACTGACAGGATTGTGCATGCACATAACAGGGTAACCATCCTGCTAAAGGAGTAAAGGGTCACTTTTGCAGTTTCACCGAAAGAGTCACTGGTAAGTAATATGAAGCAATTCCTGGAATCTGTCAGATGTTGAGGCTCCAAGTGGGTATATCCTAATGTGTGGGATAATCTATACTGGTACAAGGCAACAGAAATAACATGCAAGGCTTCATCATTGTTACAAATGGTTTAGTATCAAATGACTGTAAATCAAAAGATCGAATCACAAAAAGACTGAAAATTTAAAATACTGAATACATTTTTAATGCAAGAGGCAAGCCCCTCTGCTCCCACACCCCCTGCTAACTATATATACCAACTCCATGATTGCACAACAGTGGTGAAGGGGCAAATTCCATACTGCATTGCCAGGATCCTCCGCCATAGATATAAGCATACTGTATCTGATGTTGGGGGCCTATTTGGGCCCAATGATGTCAGCACCCAAATCACAGCACAGTCAGGGGTCATGTTGGCTGAGGTTGATACAGGTAATATGAATGCAATATTACTTTTCATTTCCATGGACTTTACTCCTGTGCTTGTGCAGTCCACCTCACAGTCCCAGGATAGGAGAGAAGGACATGATTTGGCTGATGCATCAGCACAGTAAATGTCCTGTTCTCTAACAGAAGAGGCATTTTTGTATGGTGACAGCTCTGCTGAGCATAAAGAAGGCAGCAGAGGTTTGCATACCGGTGGCTGACAACTCCCATTGTTACCATTGCCCTCCTGATCTGAGTGCCTCCATGGCAACTATGCAGTGTTTGAGCAGAGCTGTTATGCCGGGACAGGTAAAGGCCTGGGTGGTACAGTGTCTGCATGATCATCTGTGAGAGGGCTAACCTATTTATGTAACATAATGGAAGGCCAGAGTAGGGAGTCTGTATGCTGTGGATGTCCCTGTGTGACTAGCCATCATGGCCATTACCATTCTGTAGGTTGGTGGTTGGTCCTGTTCTACATCTGTTGGGGAAGGAAGCAGGATAGGTCCCATTGCTCCAACACCTCCACATCTTCACCCAGTGTTGAGGATACTGAATAACACCATGGATGAAGATGTGAATGGTGTGGTTATGCTGAGACTACCCTTAATACATAGCACCTTTCCCACTGCCAGAGCTCTCCATACAGTGTGCATGCTGTGGATCTTGCCTGTGACCTTCCTCACTCAGGGAATTCACATGAATGAGAACATAACTGGTGAATGCACATATCTCCGATGGGTGTCCCAGACCTGTCTGTCAGACCCCAGCACAAGGCTGCATCTTCTACTGGATCTCTGTCTATACACACCCACACATGTGCAACACACACCTTTGCCCAATAATACCCCTTCTTCTTCTTTCAAATTTTCCTGGTTAGGGGTCGCCACAGTGGATCACCTGTCTGCTCATGATTTTCAGTGGAGTTTTACGGTGTCGAGTTTCCAGCCCGGCTCCCAACCTTCCACAGAAGGCACACACATACACTCACACCTAGAGCAAATTTGGAGTGTCCAATCCACCTACAGCATGTCTTTGGGATGTGGGAGGAAACCATAGCACTCAGAGGAAACCCATGCAACCACAGGGAGGACATGCAGACTACGCACAGAAGGCACCCCAGCCAAGGACTGAACCTGAATACCTCTTGCTGTGAGGCAGCAATGCTAACCACTGCACCACCATGGCCACCCTGCCCAATAATACCCCAATGAAGCTAATATACCCTTCCTGATCAGTGAGCTTGGCTCTTCACACTCACCCTTCTGGAATAAACTAATGCACAATATTAATCCAAAACCTCAGAAACACACAGACACTTCATGTTGTTGAGAGCTGTCACTGTGGTCTTCTCCCTTGTGTGCATGATGACACTGGTGCCCAGTAGTTAGTATTCTCCTACCTGGTTAGCCTATGTCTGATGCACAATGTACCCACTGAAGGAGCATCATTGTTAGTGTTATATTATGTTTACTGTGGCCCATTATTGTGGAGCTGACACTGCCTTTTAACTAATACTACTGCAGACTGCACCCGCCTCTGCCTTGTGTGGTCATCCCTTGTGGCTGGTTTCTCCACAGACTCCTTATCAGGCACTTCCTCTGCTGCTGACTGGGTTTTTCTACTCCTGAATGTCTTTCACCTTATGAACCTGTTTGTGTGCAGTAGACTGTGTAATATTGCACAGACTGTAGATATTTTACTAGATTTTGAAACCATGTTGCAGGTGACAGTGGACTGTGGAAGCAGGCCTAAAGCAGTATGAACACATTTGACAATGATTCAGATCAATGACAGGTCAATATTGTATATATTCTTTGAAATGGTCTGTGGCTTTCTTACTGTTATCATTAGTCCTTTGTAAAATCGCCTTACATAAATGGCTAAGGTACATCAAACGTGACAACTTGAAAAAGGACTTGTATGTGTAAACATCTGTGTTTTATTATTTCATAATAAAGTCCTTTGAAGTCTATTGGGTACTTGTAAGCTAAGGTTTTTTTTTGTATTTTGCTGTGGAATGATTTCTCTGTCTCACGAGTTACCCACCAGTTTGCTGCTTGAGCGTAGCTTTCACCATTTACCTCCAGAATTACAGACAAAGCAAAAGAAGAATGAAAATGCCCGAATTAAGGGACACTTTTAAAATTATGTCTCTTTTAACTTTCAGCAATGTTGAAGGATAAGTTTGAGTACAAATTAGGGGTGTCCTTCCGTAACTGGGAGAATTGAGAGGTATGTGAGACAGATGTGGGTGGCCTGTTGACTCATTGTATATTATGCCCTGCACATTGCAGACCATGTGGCACTTGGTGGAATGGAATCCCTCACGGTTGATATACCATTGTCCCTACTAAGTAATACTGTTGAAGGCTATGGTCCCCAGTGCATCATGGGATCAGGCTATGTTATACAATTCATGCATGATGCTGCTTCTCTCATATGTGGTGGGTAGGAGCCAGATATGTTCCTCTACATGCCTGGGATGGCATCAAGAAACTGGTGTGGTATCATTCAAGCTGGTGTCTGAGCTATAGAGACTGTGTCCCCCTTGATTCTTTGAAAATATCTGGTGTCTGAATTCTCAGAGCTACATATACTTTGGAGTCTACATATATGGGTACTATCCACATCCTGTGAGCCTATATATAACAGTGACCCATCTCAACTAGCTTATTCATGGTGCCTGTTTCCACATAAGTGTTCCACCATTTCTGTACCCCAAATGGTATGAAATTTTAGGCATAGATGGATCACAAAGTGGAGGCATAGGTGGCTGTACACAACAATGGGACTATCAGAAGTGACGACATCCTCTTGTATATAAATATCTACCAAACTGGTGGTTCCAGCATTCAAGTTCTCATGGTCTTTCTCTCCCATAGGTCCATTATTTTAGTGTTGCGTGCACTTTTGGAGGTTGTGTCTTGTCACAGAAAATGCATACATTTCTGAATCACACCATCATACTGTTCACCTTTTTTTTTTTGCATTCATTGTAATCTTCATTTTAATAATGTTAGCCATTTACATGTCATTTCATAGCAATTTGCAAAGTATGATAATTGTGGTATTTCACAACTTAAAATGGTCATGCTATGTGTGACTACCAGTCACACCATTCCTGTATGTGAGCGCTGATCATTCATATTGACTACCACAAAGAGAAAATCATTGTAGAATTGCAGGGATAATCTATACATATGTTTTTCTTGTGACACAGAAGCTTTGAAACTGCATATTTTACGGCCAATTGTCTATAAAAATAAATACATATGCAACCACATTTGTCCACCATTCTACTGCATATATTTACTACACACATACACACAAACATAAGCACATGCATAATGTTAGGTACAGATGCAGGTATGCACACAAGCACACACAGTCACACACAAACGCTCACACAAAGTAAGACACAAATAAGTAGACTTTCTCCCTCATATACACCTGCATCACCTTAACAGCCAATTCTTACATGCATAAATAAAATGTTCAGTTCTCTCCACCTATGTCACTGAAATACAGTTGTTGACCTTAAACAATTTGACATCTTCTGACATTTACATAGCTACACAAACTTAATGACATTTTATCCGTGACACTGTCTCACATACACCAAGCACTGTGTGCTTAGCATCTAGCTTCATTAAAATATGTTGATCTACTAGCCTTACCTCTCTACTGTTCAGATTCTCACAGAATATAAAGATTTTTTCCTCACATTTTTGTATTGTTCCTTATAAAATGTATTTTTCTAACAAAACACTTCTAGATTGAACTCACTAAATAATGAAATACATTTGAGTTTTAGACTTCATATCATTAAGAAAAAGCATGCTAACACAAATCCTGTCATTCTAACAACTGTGTAAGTTTATAAGGGCAATATTTAAAATCTGTCCCTATTTTTGGGCTCTGTCCCCACGTTATTTTAGGCTTTGTTCACATTTCTTGTGCTATGAGGCTGAGAGGTATGTCTACTGTTGCTCTACTGCAAAATCTCTTGTGCGTTGCTCTGTCTATATTATTGTTTCTTTCAGTCTTTGTCACATATGCCATTTTGTCAGACAGGAGAGGGGCAGGATAGGCAAGGATGATAGATGTCTTACAACGGGTGTAGTTTGAAACATCTAAAACCCATAACATCTAATTTCATAACATTGAGACCAGAACACCTAAAACGCAAAACATCTAAAACCCATAACATCGAATTTCATAACATCTAACGCTACAAATCACAAGAAAATAACATCCCCTCAACATATAACAACACCAAACTACCAAACACACTTTTTACTACGTTTCTGCAGGGGGCAAGCCCCCCTGCACCCCCACACCACCCATAAATTAAATATACCAACTCTAATATCACACTACAGTGGGAAAAAGTTAATTTCCTAAACCCATTGTATCAAGCCCCCCTGCAGAAACATAGTAAAAAGTGTGTTTGGTAGTTTGGTGTAATTATATGGTGTTATATGTGGAGGGTATGTTATTTTCATGAGATTTGTACTGTTAGATATTATGAAATTCAGTGTTATGGGTTTTAGATGTTTTGACGGGGGCACCTTACAACAGCATATAACTCAGAAATAGAGGCCAGAAAGGGTAAACAATAGTTGGTACTTAATGAAAATGTGCAGTTATTATTTCTGTAATGTACAAATATTGCTTCTTTAGCAACAGATAATGAGACAAAGGCATGAAAGTTAATATTTATTAATGATCTTTGTCACTTAAAAGTGTCTTTGTCATCAAGAGATTGGAATTAAAAGAAGACCAAACTAAAACACTTAGGGGTAATGGGAAAATGATATGCAAAGATCCAAGTGTTGAAATGTTGAGTTTCCATTCATCTTTGGGTGCAGCATGAGAATGAAGGAGCCTTAACAAAGAAAAAGGTAACAAGTAATTAACTAATAGTCCAAGCTGAAGGTAGCTAAACTGTCCAATTTGAATGGTTTCAAGGCATCACTGAAATGAGACTGGCTTAGCTGTAAGTCTTGGGAGATAAACCAAAAAACATTGTCAAGCCATCCTTTTGATTTGATTAATAAAAGCTTCATATACATGCAGATGCATTTGTCTTACTACAGAGCTATTTTTGAACCTAAGATGGATGAATTACTAAAACAACTGAATTCTTATTTTAACGTATCCCTCAGACATACATCTGCATGTACATGCGTGCACCCCCCCCACACACACACATCATCTTATTTGTATACTATCCATTGTTAACTGGTTTGAAAGGCCTTGCATTTCAGACCTGTTTCTGTTGTCTGCTATCAGCAACATTTTAATGTGTCATTTTAATAGCACACATCCTTTTGGGAATAAATATATCTCTGATAAAACAGGTAGTTTAGCTGCAATCCTTCCTTTTTATTCACCCCTGACCAAACATAATACATAACAATGGCTTGTTAAACATTCTTTTAAAAAGAAAATTCCATTAATTTTACAGTTGAGTACTTTACCGCTAATTTCTTGTTTCACTGAGATGCATATTCATTAAATTAATTTTTAAATGTACTTGAGAAAGTTGATTCACATATTTCCATGTTTCCTTTGATAATAACTAAGAACAGTACATACACACATGCAAGCAACCTCAGGAAAACACAACATTAAGATTAGATCTTGAGCAGTTTGCCTTTTTTCAGAGAGACAGACATACAAAGAAGCTTTGATGTGTAGATTCAGTTTACCCCAGGCTGGGCATTCTGTTCATCCCTCACAAAACCAAACATTTTGACCCTTGCCACCTTCAGCGAATCAGTTCCAAAGCACCCCATGGCTTGCACAATCTGCACTCATTTTGTACAAAGGAAACTCAATTTACTGTGAGGTCCTTCAAAATAAAACACTCAGCAATCTCTCTATTTGGTAGGGTTATTATGCCAGTTGAATGTGTGTTAAGACAGGGAAATGAGTAAGGCTTGCTGTAATTATTCCATTGACTTTACTTCATTCATCTCCTACTGGGAATAGTGATTTTCAAAGTGTTTTCTTCTTTCTGAACACAATAACAACACACATACCCAGGAGCTAATGAGGTACTGAGATCTAAATAGGGTAAGCTCTTTAGTATGAGTGTTGCTATCATCAGACTTCAAAATCGTAACATCTAAACAGCAGGTTTTAGAAAATGCATTCAGTAAGTGCAGATGGTCAAAAAGAAAATATGTCAAGGTCATAACAAAGTTCATATTCTACCTTTAACACAATACTGTGCTTTTTGGACTGTGCCCTGCCTTGTAGCTAATAGGTAATGATTTGAAAAGGCAATAAAAGATGATTCATAACATTTTAATACCATCTGCTGGTACCGGGAAAATAATTTGCAAGAGCTTGATAAGTGAAACTCATCGCCAAGGAAAGTGCTCATTTAGGATGACCAGATATAAAGATGAATGCACACTGACAGAGGAATAAAAGCTATGGGTTAAATCTAGAAAGTTTGTGAAGAGCTCAGTGATAGCCTGCTCAAAGCTGATCTTGCTATGCGTATTCATAAAATGAGGTTGGGATGGAGGGATCCATTTAACTAAGGAGTTCAGCATGCAGTGCTAACACAAGGTGGTTTAATAGATCCATACTTGGCACAGTGTGTCATGCTGCACTGCAGTATGCAATATCACTGACATCTAGCCCAAAGCATGGGCATATGAGCAGTCTGGCACATAGCCAGGTAAACACAGTACCATTAAATCACTGGAGGAAATTAATAAGCACTTCTATAACTTTTTGCACTGTGCAATATAGCTACAAATATCAGCTTAAGTTGTTCTCTCCACAGTCATTTTACAAACTTGATTTGGTGAGCTAAAAATGAAACAGGTGGGTTTATATGTCATTTTGTAGTCTGGATATTTCTTTAAGAATTGCATATTTAGAAAGTAAGTGGCATTACATGCAAGCAACATTCACTTATTAGCATGTTTTTTTTGTACTTAATATTTTCGTGAAACAGCACCTGTTCTTACACTTAGCTCTTACCTTTAAGGTCCCCTTGGGGTTAAATGCAAGGTTTTCTGCATCACACCATGTTTACCTTTTCCTTCTGACAACTTTGGTGCAATTTCCTTCTCTATATTAGTAGCAGTCTGGCTTTGACAAACTAGACTAATGCTGAATAAATAAGTAATTAAGTTCATAGGTGACTACTAAGCTAACAAACCCAAGGGGCCTTCTTTTAAGCCTAGCCAAACTTCCAAAAGTGAAAATCAAATCCTGTAACTCGTTTCTGTGGGGTGAACACCTTTATGCCAAATCCCAACTTCATGTAGGAATAAATATGGTTACTTATAATAAATAAGTATAACTTTAGCAAATATTGGCATAATATGCAAATGCTTTTATAAATATCTCATCTTTATTTTCTTTTGTTTTATATAGATAGATATTAGATAGACAGATTAAAAATAAAGATATTTGAAACACAACAGACAGCAGCCACATATTTAGCGAAAATAACCAGAAGCCAGAAACTTTTACACAACATTAACTTTCTTTACATGTCAAATGAAACTTTAAACTTATTAGCATTAAACTCAGCGAGAGAAGTTTGATGTGTTTTGTTTTGTTTTATTTATTTTCTTGTTGCACTGTTGAGCCTTTGAGGTGAGTTCATATTTTAATTTGCACACACACACACACACACACACGCACACACACACACACACACACACACACACACACACACACACACACACACACACATATACCTTATGGATATTTGCACTATAATACATATTGGTGTCATGTTAGTGAGAAGAGTCACCTAGTTATGAAATATATGAATCTTACAATCTGACCTTTGATTTAACAACTATCAAAGATATATATATATATATATATATATATATATATATATATATATATATATATATATATATATGGTATTGAATGTCATGTTGCTGGAACCACTGCTTTACAAATGACAGACTAATCATTCATTATGTTGTATTCAATTTGCATGAGGGGTGTATGAAAGTAAGTAGGCTTGCTACAGACATTTAAAGAACTTACACTGTATGTAGAAGCACATGTAAACAATATCACTGGCAGCAAACTAAGTATGCAAAGTGTTATTATTTCAACAGTACTGAATTTAGCATGAAAATGGCTTCACAGGTACTGCTTTCTCCCTTTAAACTGAACTTTGGTGGCTCTGTACAGGCATTGCTGGCCTTAGGTGAAATAGAGCCTTAGGCAAAAGGTTCCATGGTACTTCTCCCATTGGCCAACAGTAGCCTCCACACAGACCTAACTCACTGGCTCCATCTCCCCCACTTCCCCTATCATGACCTCACTTCATAATCTGGGTTACCATTTCTACATTTTATAACATTTTGTCTTGTTCTTCAGCTTTTTCCTGCATCCTATTATCCTATCAATGCACACTAACCTGACAAGACTGCACTGTAATAATTGCAGCAAATAAATGAATTAAGCTGGAGTTCTGGAGTTAGTAGAATTTCATAAGCAATGGGGATTCAATATATTCCTAGGTAAATTTTATATATATATTTTTCAGTATTTCCATTGAACTATGTCCTACTTTCATTTTGCTGTCACTCTAATGCATTTTAAAAGTATTTTAAAAGCAAAAAACAAATTAAACTTGACAAAATAGAATACTACACAGCTATGCAAAATAAGCATCAGAACAATCCTCAGAAATTCTGGTAAGCGATCAATAGTCTGCTAAAACCAGGTCAGACCACAACTCCAGACCTGACCACTACTAACTCCACTGTTAGTACTGTCTCACAGTTCAACTTTTACTTCATCAGTTCTATCCTATCCCTGGTACATAATAACAATAACACTCCTCTATCCTTACCTACTCAGACTATAAATAGGCTCAACTCCTACTCAATTAAACCTATCCAAACTAAACCATTAAGAAGCTGCTGTCTAGGCTAAAGTCCTCCAAAAAAGCCACAGACCAACTTCACAATGACTTCCTCACAATATCATCAGATGTAATCTCTTTCCCAATCTCCATCCTAATCAACAGTCCCATTAGACAACAATGCATACCAAAACTATTGAAAATCTCTTATATCATCCCTCTACATAAGGGTGGCACATCAACAGAACTCAATAACTATATGCCAATAGCCATTCTCTCCCCCTGTGCAAGGATTCTGGAAAAATGCATACATACATACACATCTACTCTGATATCTGCTCACCAACAATCTTCTTTCTCCATCCCAGCATTGTTTTAGGCCAGTGCACAGTACTACCACTGCTCTTGTCAGTTGTACCAATTCTATCAATCAACTTAGAAATATCAGCCTCCATGTATTCTCCATCTTTCTTGACATGCCAAAAGCTTTTGATAGAGTTCCACATCAGAAACCTCTGAATGAGTTAGTCTCTTTAAACTTATCCCAATCCACACTCTCTTGGTTTCTAAGTTATTTATCTGACCGTCAACAGGCTGTAAAATGGCACAATAAACTATCATCTCTTTTACCTGTCGTTGTCAATGTACCTCATGGATCCATTCTTGGTCCACTACTTTTCACAATTTTGACAAATAAACGCTGCGGTGCAACTCAAAACACGACCATCATACAATATGCAGATGTCTCCACCCTTATTTGCCCATCTCCCTCTTTACCTGCACTTCTAAAAACAACTCAGTGCGCCTTCAATGACACTGAAAACTATCCGTCTGACTCACAACTTATCAAGCCCAGTAAACCAAGATCCTGCTCTCTGCTAGCAGCAAATGGTTTCACTTTAGAATCCTGAAATATCCTGAACTTCATAATCCGGAAGCCCCAAATCCTGAAAATTCAAAATCCTGAAAACTCAAAATCCTGAAACCCAAAATACTGAAAATATACAGGACACAAAGAATGACAATATTCCAGTACAAGGAATCACAGAAACACATACAAGACAAAGGATAGCAGTTTTCACCAAGTACAGGCAGGGGGGCAAGCCCTCCTGCACCCCTCATGTGGGAGCAGCACCCCCCACACC
Source organism: Protopterus annectens (assembly GCF_019279795.1). Taxonomy (NCBI): domain Eukaryota; kingdom Metazoa; phylum Chordata; order Ceratodontiformes; family Protopteridae; genus Protopterus; species Protopterus annectens. The sequence goes on along the minus strand of NC_056731.1, from coordinate 1,233,290,198 downwards.
CCCTGCTAATTAAATATATGAACTCCAAGATTGCACTCCACAGAAAAAAATGGCAAACATACCATTACATTTCATTACTGCCTGTTTTAACCTTAGTAATGTTCCCTTTTAACTTGCTATACTACAACATAACTCATGATAGTGTAGTGAAGTGCAATTTTGGAGTTGATATATTTAAGTAGTAGGGGGTGTGGGGGCACAGCACCCCACATAGGGGGTGCAGGGGGGCTTTCCCCCTGCTTGTATTTGGTGGAATGTCATATGGTTTCTGTTGTCTATAGTCAGTATATGTATCCTGTGTGTTTTCAGTATTTTGGGATTCAGCATTTTGACTTTTCAGGATTTTGGGTTTCCGGATTATGAAGTTCAGGATTGTGATATTTCAGAATTCTGAAGTGAAACCATAGCAAACTACTAGACCACCTTCTCCTTTCACCATCTCTTCATCCAATAAAGCTACAATAGAACCAGTGGAACATACCGAGAGCCTAGGGGTGACGGTAGACAACAACCTTAGATTTGACAAGCACCTTGCAATAACTATCAAAAAGTTGCACATCAGGCTAGGTTCCCTCTATAGAATCAAGCCCTACCTGACTCCACCAGAAAGGCCATATCCAGAACTCACCTTCTTTCCACTCTGCTATACACTACCCCACTTTCACAAACATTAGAAAAACTGATTTAAAGAAAATTGAGTCTTGTTATAATAAAATAGCAAGATTTGCCTCTAACCTTCCATATAGATCACACCATTGCACTGTTCTGCACCTACTAAAATGGCTTGAACTTCCCAATCTGCCAACCTTTAACCAATTAAATTTTACTCATACTATCTTTCACCAACCAAACAACTACACCTAGTTCAGTCCTATTCCTGCCCCCAATCACTAAGGTCCTCTAACAAAAAACAACTAAAAGTAACTAAATCCAATAATAGCTACAGAGATTCCATATTCTCAAATCAGGTTTCTAAATTATGGAATTCCTTACCACAAGCAATGCTAAATACTTCCAACACTTCCAGATTCAAACAATTTTATTTATTTAACATTAGTTTACCGGGAAAGTTAAATAAATAAACTACTAAAGGAACACCTAACCAACAATTGACTTTGCTCCTGTACCAAACCAGGCTGACATATGTCTCTCTAGCAGGAACACTTTCTCACTTTGACTGTCTATCTAACGCTATTCAATTTTACCCCTATACTTTCATCCTGATCCACCTTTAATCCAATTGTTCTCTTCCCTGTCACTCGTATCATTTAACTTTTTCTTTACGTCTATAGTTCATGTCACTCTTTCTGTTTCAAGTTTTATTAATGTCATCTCTTATACATGAATGTATTATGCTATCTGTTATAGCCTCCTTCTTTACATAATTTCTTATTAAAAATGTTTTTTTTTGTATTGTTAAACTTTATTCCATTTCTGTAAATTTTGTTCTATGGAGCTTTTCTCTCCGGGTCCCTGCTGAAAATGGGCCTTTGGCCCAGTCAGACATTATCGGTAAAAAAGTAAAATTGATAATAAATAAATGAGTGTGATATTGTATTCTGAAGAAATCATTACTGACAAAAGCGTGGATTAAAGTTTTGTGTACACTAAGTTCTTCTCTGGCTTTTATTGACCATCAGTAACCTTTGCCTGTTTTTGGTAAATAAATGAGTGTTTTCAGAATCTGGACAAACAACCTACTAAAGCTGTACTGATGAACTGATAAAGGGGTAAAACATGTCATACCTTCAGCTAGTGGTGTTTAGCTTTATTGTCCTGAATTCAACAATATTGATTTAAAAACCCCAGTGAATGTTCAGTAGTAATGTAGCTGGAACACCTGCATGTCTCTAAAGGGTCCTTTGCAAATTTCCATAGGTTCATAGGTGTATACTAGGCTAACTACCACTACGGCCCTTAAAAGCCTAGCTGTGCAATGTTAATGTGGCACACAATTTTGATTTATATTGATATATAAGTGGTGATTTACTGTCTGCCTCTGTCCATCAGAGACAAAGGAGTCAGACCAAAGTTTAATTTCTGATTAACCATCCATTGGTCCAAGTTGCACTTAAATAGTGTTTGGGAGGAAGCCTGCTTCACATGGATGGGGAACCTGTTACGGAGAATGGGAATTCTCTGAGAAACATATCTGTCTTTCCAACATGCCCTATTTATGTTGCAAGTGAAATTTAGGTCTTTTAATCTAGTAGTTATGAAGATGTTTGACTTGCAGATGTACAAAAGATTCATCAAAACAGGGTTCAGGGATGCCTTGTATGCCAGAGAAAGATAACCTCTCAGAAGTCTGTGTGAAGTAAAGAGGCAATGCTTTGAGGTAATTAACGTAAGTCATTGTGTTTAACTCCTTGTATTTTTTTTTTGTAAGGAACTTTTGTGGGCATTCCAATTGTTGCATGTGTCTGGTAAGGTACATTAACAAAGAGGGAATTGTACTCTGTGATGGGCCTGATGAGGGCCATGTAAAGTGATAAGATGACCTCTCTGGACCTAGATACCATGCTCTTGCTTATATGTTGAACAGCATAGAAAGATTTCCTTACTAACTTGGATGCATTTAGCCCAATGTGCCTCCATCAAAGGAGGTCAAAGTATCATACAGAAAAGACTCAAGTTTGCTATTTTTTATGTTTTTGCCATTGTGATTTGGCTGCCTAATATTATTGAAAGCAAAATGGTTACATATAGCCCAGCAAACCACTTTTGTGCAGGGCCGTTTGCTATTTAAGCTTATAAAATAATTCCTGAGAGATCTTTCCCTCCTACAATCTTAGATCTCTGTTACAGTCCACTCCGTATTTTCACACTTCACTCACAAATCTATAATGCAACGAAGACACATCATTCTCCATTCTAGCACAAATACTATGGAGATTCATTTGCACCAATATAAAGTCCATCACCTCCTTTAGAACCATTGCATAATTAAGAAAATAAATATACAATCAGGCTCAATTTAATTGCTTCCACGCTATTGCCGTTACATAACCACCAAAGTAAAATACTACAGCAAAGATCCTCACAATTTAAAGTATGCTTAACCAGCTGACCACTCAGATTACCGAAAAATTAATCCTAAATAAAACTATATTATTCTGCAGCACTGCTCACCCTCATCTCCTGAATGTTATGCTTACATATAGCTGCTCTGTTTACCTTTCCATCACATTACCCTTACTTTTTACCCACCTCTTATATCTAGCACTAAAGGAAAATATTTTCTCTTTCTTCCTAACTTCCTTTCTGGCACAAGCCAATTTCTTCCTAAACAGTATAAACATAATTGCTTTTAAAAATAATGGTTTATGTAAATATCATCAATATATTTTACATTCTGGTGGGAATTTAATAAAGCCTACATGTATTTTTTCTGTGTAGGCATTGGTCGGCACTGCTTACATGGCCGCAAATATTTTTATATGCAGTAAGCAGTGCTGAGTGGCGCACACTCATGCACCAACACGGAAACTTCCATGGTAGGCAAATCACCTCATAAGCAGGTGAATCTCATGCAAATGAGGCAGGTAGAGTGATCTAGAAAGCAGAGAAGCATTTCTTCAGACCCTGTGTCAGTGTCTGTAGTGTACATAGAAAAATTCCATGCATAGGAGTGTAAACAGACAAAAGGGATTATAAAAAAATGGAGATATTTGGACAGAAATATCATACCGCAGACACATATGAGTAAAACTATCATCCTGTATGTTGGAAAAATTAAAGGAAATAAGTTAAATTAAATTTTTTTTAATAATCTGGGCATGTTTGCGTGGTGTTTCACAGTGCACAAACATGCCTTATAGAAATATAAAAACAAAATTGAAAAAAAGAAATTAATTATTATGCGACAGAAATATATTACAGGACTGCACGTGGAGTCACTGCAATGGTGCATTGGTGCTGTTGCTAACGTGGTTGGGCTCTGAAGTGTGCAGTTTCCAGGCTGTGAGCATGGATACCATGCAAATGAGGTGGAAGTACTGAATAGCAGAAAGGAGTAATTGTGTTCACATATGCCCTTGGTGTAGGCTTAGACCCATGTTGCTGTTTACACAGGTGATAATTGACACCAGGGGGGGGTGTCTACTGACTTCTAAGCTCATTTCAGCTTAAGTGCATGTGTTTGCATGGCGAACCACCTTGCTGAGCGTGTCCTTTCAGTGGGGAGTGTCTACTCACTTCTAAGCTTTGTTTACCTTCCCTGCTTGTGATTGCATGGCATGCTGCCTCACTCAGCGAGTTTTAAAAAAATACATGTATTTAATTGGTTTTGACCCTTGTTTAACCTAAAATAGGGCCATGAAATGATGTTAATGATATTATAGGCAGGTGCAATGCATCATAGTTACCCAATCACACACTGCACATACAGCAGAGATCTATAAAGTATGCTTACACCCTACATTCTGATCTTTCTCCCAATACTCTGTACCACTGGAGTAGACATGGACATTTTAACTGAGAGAATGCTAGAGGCTGCTGCAGGTCTGGTACATCTGTATGTGCTAGATGCTGAAGTCAGTTCTGCTGCTGCTGCTGACAATAGGCCTACACAGAGAAAGAGAAGAATGTACAGGCCCAGGGTAACCTTCCAGGAGCTACATGAGCTGGAGATTGTAGCCCGCTACAGGGTGGACAGGGACATACTACAAGAACTCACTGAGGTCTGCCACCCTCAACTCAGACCCAGAGTCAACAGAGGGGAACCCATCCCACTGGAAACAAAAGTATGTGTAGCTTTTAGGATACTAGCTACAGGTATGTTCCAAAGACAAACTAGGGACATGATGGGGGTCTCACAGGCATCAGCAGCCAGGGTACTCCACAAGTTCCTGGATGCCATACTATCACATGCCAGTGAGTACATTTCTTTTCCCCTCACCTTTGAGATGAGGACAAGAAATATGCAACATTTCTACTGTATAGTACACTATCATGAAGGACTAGGTGCCATAGGTTGCACATATGCACACATCAAGGCACCACCAGATGAGGATGGTAGAATCAACATCAACCTCAAGAGGTACCACTACATCAACTGCCAGGTTGTGTGCAATGCCCAGGGATTATCATAAATATGTATGCTGACAGCCCTGGCAGTTATCACAACTCACATATCTGGCACACATCACAGCTGTACTAGATGTTTGCTAGGGGGGCATCCCACATGGCCATTTACTGGGGGATGCTGGCTACACCCTGGAACCATGTATGATGACATCCAGCAGAAATGCACACACACGTATGAAGAATGCCATAATGAGGCGCACACACAAACTAGGAATATCAAAGAGCATGTGTCTGGGCTTCTGAGGTCATGGTTCCAGTGCCTGTATATACCTGGTGGAGCCCTGCAGTACTCTCCAGCCACATGTGCACATATGTTCAGAGTTAATGCTATGTTACACAATATAATCCTGTGGAAACAGCTGCAGCAGGATCAGCAAAGAAAAGGGACACACAGCCCCCTGTCACCACAACCACAGTCACAGGAGGACTCAGAGGAGGAACCCCCTGATGATGTCCCTGGAGGAAGACGTAGGTGTGCCCAGTACACTCTGGCTTTGGCTAAGAGATAAAGCAGAGCACATTCACTGACAACCTAGGGCCCTAGGGACTGACCCCTTACTCCTACTTACATACATATAATAAAATTGATGCCAGGCAACCCACACAAGCTGTACCTATACATGTATTGGCTGTGTACTATTTGCATCAGACAGAGTTAGCCCTGAACTACAGTTCTGCCAACTACTTCATTTGCAAGGTAAGTCCCTAACCACCACACTACTTGTAAGGATTATTATAATATGCTATTGTATGTATGGATTTGCTGCATTTATGCAAGGAAATATAGTGGGCTATTTGGACACAAGCAACATCCACATTAGACTACAATTACCAAGTCTACTAGTGTGTGTTCCTTAATGCTCACTACACCTCATGGTTGGAATATGCACTACATCAGGCAAGGGAGATGTTAAACAGTGGGGGTCACATGATAGTTGGACTACGGTGTATGCCAGCAGAACATGTGGTGTTGCTCCCCCACAGCCAACACAGCAGTTTCCCCATATAACGACTTTAACAGTAGGTCATCAATGGTATATCAGCAGTCCAGGCAAACTCAGGGCACTAACATAGAAACTGAGCACACATTGTACGTCTCACATAATGCAGGAATAACAACGTACATATGTATGCTTTTGATTGTGTGATGAATGGCTACAGCATGCTAACTTCCCTAGTCCACTGGACCACACAAGCTTGGAGGGCAGCTTGTGTAACTTAGTGGACTAGGGAAGTTAGCACGGGTGATGCCATTGATAGTTCAAATTTGCAGATATTCACATCTTTTGCATGTGAGGTATTAGTATTTTGGTGACTTTCAGTCTGTGTGTGGTGTAACATTATGAACCTCTGTCACATATTATTTACATCAGACAGTTGGAGAATGCCATGGACATTTTGAGAGAAGTGCAGTACTGCAGAAACATGGAAAGATGTCAGTGTCTGTAACACACAAAATCCCAGACTGGAGGGCATGTAGGAGAGGCCTGGAGTCACTTTATAAGTACTGACAGTCCCACTGGGCATGCCCATGCACTTACTGAGCACAATTCTGCTGCCTCTTAAAAATGACCTGTTATGTATAGATATGTATATACATACATACGTACATGTATACATATCCATCTGTCACTATCTCTCACATACATAGTATATGTATCTCTATGTAGTTTAAAATAGATATATACCTATATATATATATCTATCTATATATATATATATATATATATATATATATATATATATATATATATATATATATATATTGTGAGAGAAATATGTATTCACATATATAGTAAAACATGTATTCATATATGTATTAGCATTATGCTTGCTGCATTAGAAGCCTAAAAGGATTAACACATTTATTCTGCTACAGGCTTGAAAATAATTGCATGCACTTTCTGACTTTGCTTCTTGTCAGCTCAGTGAATGACCTTGTTCATACACTGAGAAACAGATGATTTTGCTAACGTTAGGAAAAGGAACAATACAGTATTCTGAAATGTTACTAGACTTAAGCAAATAACCTTGTTCATACTGCAGCTGTAGATAAGATTATAGGCTGAAATCAGAATATGCGTTATGCTCAAAGCAGGAAAGAATCACTAATTGCAGCACTGAAATATGAGTGAATTGTTACAGACTGGCAGTTAGCGAGGCCACGTTGATATCTTAGGAAATTTTCACATGGGAAGTTTATACTTGCTATATCAGCAGAAAAACTTAGTAAACACCTGTCTGAGAACAATGCTAAGAGTTGTATTTTATTACATCAGGGCAATGGCTTACAAAACAGTATAATAATGAAGTATTTCCTGTATAATGTCAGACAAACTTCTGAACTGCATTTTTGTCTCCTTGTACAAGAATAAAGGAATCTTAACTGAACCTTGGCTGCATTGATCTTTGATTTTTCCTTTGACAAGTTGGTCCTTCTTTGACCGGAAGCCTCTTGGTTGACCTGGATCAGACAGGCCTGGTGGCTGAAATCCGTACGGAAGAAGTTACCGAAATGGTTCTTCTTATTTGAAAAGACCTCCGACTGAATTGTCGTATAAACAGAGGCCGGCCACTTTCTGATCTGCGGCTGATGAGCAGGTTTCAATCGGACCAGGGTGATCAATTGCTGGGGCTCAGGTAAGGGGATTCTACTTTTTTCCGTTTTAGACCAGGGACTTGATTGTATTTGTTCAGTCAGGTTTTTTATGTAAATCCAGGGACAGAAAAGTTGCAATCTTGTCCTAGATCAGGGAAGCAGAATAAGTAGGCAGGTAGTCTGAAGGGACTATAAAATCTTCGTGGTACCACGTTAAAAAACAGGAAAGGTTATGTAACATTCATAAGGTTAGGTCAAAATGGGTAATAAATGTACAAAACAACCCCAAAATCCACTGTTAACCGAAGACGCAGAATACATGCGGTCACGACGTGCCGATAACGTTAAATACTACACAAAATGGGTTAATAAATATGAATTTGATGGTAAACTAGAAAAATCCTCAGAAAAATTTGTCAGACAAATAGTAGATCCAGATTGGCAAATGATCAGTGGCAACTGGAATCCCCGTGACACTGCGCTTAAGCCCCTCCCACATAACAGCACAGAGTTAGACAACAGAGTGAAGGGTCTAACAGACCGAATTTCTGAAAAATGGAAACCCTAGGGCAGACTGGACTTACATTAATCAATGCATCCAACAAGAAGGTGAAACTGTTGATAGGTATTATGCCAGAGTAATAGAATGTTTTAATAGCCATTGTGGAATGCAGGGTCCTGAAGACCAGACACAAGATTCCCCATATGAGCAGCAGTTAAAGAATGCATTTTTAAAAGGCAGTATTGCACCCATAAGTAGTTTTATTATGAAGCATATGATAGACCATCGTACAAGCAGATTACAGTCACTACTTGAATATGCTAGGCATGCCAAAAGGCATTTTAATAACAAAAAGAGAAAGAAAGCCCAAGTATTCGCTGTAGATGACCGAGAAATTTATTTAGTACAGTCCGGAAAGAAGGGCAAGAAGAATGCCCAGGGAAATAAACAATCTGATCAGCGATCAGAGGACTTTGAAGGGAGAAAGAAAAGGGGTGAATGTTTTAAATGCAGTAAAAAGGGACATATGACAAAGGATTGCAAGAAAAATAAGAAGGCAGCAATGAAGGATAAGAATGAAGAAGGTGAGGACTGACTATATGGTAGTCAAGAATCACTAGATGGGAATAACGGAGAAAGGACAAATGAGAATGTGATAGAGAGAGCAGAGAATGTCATAGGAGAAATAGAGGAAGTGCAGGAAGCTACCGATAGTAAAGAAAATGAAATATTAGACTTGGCCTTTTTGAGCTTGGAGCTCTATTTGGCAGACACGAAACCAGAAGTTACACTCCTGGTAGAGGGGAGGGAAGTCAAGTTTCTGTGCAATTCAGGGGCATCATGAACCCTGGTACACCCCTCCAAACTACCAGAGAAGTCAGAATCACATGATTACATTTTGGTGAAAGCAGCTAATGGACAGCTGTATCGGGAGCCTCTCTCCCATAATATTGCAATAACAGATCCTGTTTCAGGATTAACCCAGAAAAGCAAAATTGTTGTTTCTGCAAAATGCCCAGAGAACCTTTTGGGCAGAGATCTTATGCAACTATTTGGCATAGCAGTAGTTCCAACCATGCAGGTTATGGAAGCACAATGACAAATGAACACTTTTGCAGAGCAATCGGAGGGTAAAACATTTTATTGGTATAGCCAGGACTTGGTTACAACCGGTCCTGGGGAAATGACTGAAGAGTTAGTGAATGTGGCTATCAGTAAGTTCCCCTCCCTTTGCATTGATGTACAACACCTGTTGCACTGTAATACATCAGGACCTGACAGAGAATATGAGCAAAAATTGTTTAAAAACCATGCGAACAGATTAGTATTGCGTAATCTGTACTGGGACATGAAAGGGAACAGTGTAGTTAGTTGTTCATTGCCCCAGGAGTTCTTTGCACTTTATAAATCAAATTGATTACCACATGTTAGTTTAACTAAAGACAAAGATGTGAAATGGGCAGACCTAGAAGAAAAAGTCACAAAATGGGAAAAGCAGACAGAATTAGAACTGTCAGAACAAGGAGTACATAGACAGAAATTAAACTGGAGCACACAGACACACCCAGCTGTACACTTGCAGTCAAGTGAGGGCAGCTGAGAAACACTTTTACTAGAAGAGGAAGAAAAAGCTTTTTTAGACATACCAGAGACCCTCTGGTCAATAGGGAAATCAGATGTAGGACTTATTCGTACAGCAGGACCAGTTACCATCACGCCAAAATCAGCCTTTAGACCACAGAAAAGACAGTACCCCTTAAGAAAAGATGCAGAAGCAGGTATTAAACCTATCATAGCAGCTTTACTTAAGGAAGGATTACTGGTGGAATCTCCTGATTCACCATGTAACACACCCTTATTTCCAGTTAAGAAAGCAAATGGAGAATGGCGTATGGTCCAGGATTTGTAAGCTGTAAATGACGCAGTAATATCAAGGGCACCTACAGTGCCAGATCCACATACCCTATTAAATGATTTGAAGCCTCAACACAAATATTTTCCTGTGGTAGATATTAGCAATGCGTTCTTTACAATACCAATACACCCTGACAACCAGTATTGGTTTGCATTTACATTTCAGGGGAAGCGGTATACATATACATGACTACCACAGGGATATTGTGAAAGTTCAACGATATTCTCACAAGAGATGGCAAGTAACTTGGTGGGGTTTACCCCACTGAAAGGTGGTCAGATTTTACTTTATGTTGATGATATCCTGCTGGCCGCCCCTACCCAGCAAGATTGTAAGAAAGACACTATAACATTATTGAAATTCTTAGCCGTTGAAGGACACAAAGTAAGCAAAAACAAATTGCAGCTTTGGAGAAAACAAGTTAAATACCTTGGATATGTAATATCCAAAAAGGGTAGGACATTAGATGAAGACAGGAAAATAGCAATCTTACAAGCACCAAAACCCACAACCAAGAAGGAAATGATGTCCTTTCTTGGTACAACTAATTTTTGTCGGAGCTGGATCCCAAATTATGCTTTGGAATCTGCACTGTTGAACAACCTGATCTTTCAGAAGCCTATGGCAGCACAAGATTTGATATAATGGACACCAGAAGCAGAATTAGTTTTCTGTAAACTGAAACAATTGATAGCATCCTCATTAGTCTTAGGATTACCAAACTATCATAAACGTTTTTTCCAAACTGTAGATTGTAAGCAAGGTTATATGACGTCAGTGTTGACATAACAGCATGGTGACAAGCAACGCCCCATTGCTTACTATTCATCGCAACTGGACCCAGTGGCGCGGTCTTTGCTCCACTGTGTACAAGCAGTAGTTGCTGCTGCAATGGGAGTGCAGGCTTCAGCCTCAGTAGTATTATCTACTGGTAAACCGATTAATCATGCACAGTTTATTTCAGATTTGTTAAAATCAATTCAGTTACCTCAAAAAGTAGCTATTTGTAAATGCATAGCTCATACCAAGCAACAAGATAGGATTTCAAAAGGTAATGCTAGAGCTGACACAGCTGCAAAGCAAGCAGCCTCAGAAGCATTTCTTTTGAATGAGGAATTACAACCTTCTGAGATTTTAGACTTAGAAATGTTAAAAACAATGTAGACACTTACTACACGAGCTGAGAAACAAAAGTGGGAAAGGCGAGGAGCACTCCTCAAGGAAGGACTGTACATCTCCAAAGAGGGAAAACCAATATTGCCATCTAATTTATTTAAATATGCAGCTTTGTTGAGCCATGGGCAATGCCATGTCGTAACAGGGGGGATGGTACAGTTAGTCAACCAGGTATTCACTACATACGGATTAAAAAATTATACTAAAACATCCTTTTGCAGTTTTCTGTTTCAGGTAAAGAGTCAAATCAACCGTTGGAAGTGACAGTAGTCCCAAAAAACTGAATCTGGGTAAAGACTACAAAACGTAAACATTGGAGTTCGCCAAAGTGGGAGAGACCATACCAGGTCCTCTTGTCGACACCCACGGCAGTCAAGATTGATGAAAAATCCTCTTGGATCCATTTGATACACTGTAAACTTTGCAAAAACTTTGAGCTAGATAAAAATCTTGCTGTTCCACAAAAAGACTAAACATGACAAAATCTAGAGCAAACAGGAATGCAGAACAACCCCAGAAGTATTGCATGGTTATCCTGTTGATTGTACTGATGACAATAATCTTTTTGCTGTGGCCTATCCTTTTTTCGGCCACATCAGCTGAACTGAATAAACGTGATGAGTCACCCATAGGCTGGCACCCGACCTTTATCAGGCGATTACACGTGTATATGCTAAGACTTTTAATGTTTCAAATTGCTGGATTCGTACAGCCATACCAACAGCATACAGGGGGTTATTAATGACTGCGGTCCCCCTAGGGGTCAATGAGACCTGGGAAAACTTGGTTTATGAGACTGTACATTATAAATGTTATACCAAAGCAAACAAAATGGGTACAGTTTGTAATTCAAATTATGACTCATTTCTTGAGTCCATGCAAAAGACTGTTAGGGATATACATCATAATCCTATTCTTTTTAAGCAACTGTCTATAATAGATAGGAAAATGTTTCATGCAGGGCAGCCATATCTCAGTAAAGTAACTTATAAGGTAGAGGATTGTTATTTTGTGTGTAATAAGAAAGCATATAAATGGTTACCTGAGAATTGGTCCGGCAGTTGTTTTTTGGGGTACCTGGTTCCGGCCATACGACACACTGCAGTTTTGCCTCAGGGAAATATTCAAAACACCCAAGATGTAGCCAAGAAACCTGTCAGAAAGCCTGAGAATCCAGTGGGACGAATCAAGGCGGGCTGGAAGGACCATCATACCATGGGTACCAAGCTGACGCACATGGACTTGAGTGATGCTGTCATATCGTGGGCAGGCATATTACCAGCATATGGAGCGGCAAAATCAATTTGGGAGCTGCAAAAACTGTCCAAACTTCTCGAAGTAATGAGTAATGCAACTTTTTCTGCTCTTGAATTGATAACTGATGAACTGAATGCTATGAGAACTGTAGTACTCCAAAATCGTATGGCTCTCGACTTCACCCTAGTGGCGAGAGGTGGTGCGCTTTAATCAAAAAAGAATGTTGTGCATGTATCCCTGATTACCAGCACGAGATTAACGACCACCTTGAGGTGATACAGCAAGTGTTGACTATGACCAAACCAGGCCCCAACCCACTGACGGACTTTTTCCAGAATCTGTTTGGGGGGTGGGATACCTTCATAATGAACATATTAATAGCTGTCTGTGTGGGAATACTCCTGTTGGGAGTGTGTGCACGTTGTGGCATACCCTGCATGAAAAAACTGATTAAAGAATTGATAGACATGTCAGTATCTGAAACCTTGTATCAAAACACTGAAGTTGATAAATTGCTGGAAAATGAAATGCTTTCAGAAGTTTAAACTATATGACTTACCTAACCGCAAATCCCACGTGGAAGAGGTTGGGTGAAGAAATGAACTGTTTATGCTTTTGAAGAGAATAAAAGTGTTAATAGGGGGGAAATGTGAGAGAAATATGTATTCACATATATAGTAAAACATGTATTCATATATGTATTAGCATTATGCTTGCTGCATTAGAAGCCTAAAAGGGTTAACACACTTATTCTGCTACAGGCTTGAAAATAATTGCATGTACTTTCTGACTTTGCTTTTTGTCAGCTCAGTGAATGACCTTGTTCATATACTGAGAAACAGATGATTTTGCTAACGTTAGGAAAAGGAACAATACAGTATTCTGAAATGTTACTAGACTTAAGCAAATAACCTTGTTCATACTGCAGCTGTAGATAAGATTATAGGCTGAAATCAGAATATGCTTTATGTTCAAAGCAGGAAAGAATCACTAATTGCAACACTAAAATATGAGTAAATTGTTACAGACCGGCAGTTAGCGAGGCCACGTTGATACCTTAGGAAATTTTCACATGGGAAGTTTATACTTGCTATATCAGCAGAAAAACTTAGTAAACACCTGTCTTAGAACAATGCTAAGAGTTGTATTTTATTATGTCAGCTTAGAGGGCAATGGCTTACAAAACAGTATAATAATTAAGTATTTCCTGTATAATGTCAGACAAACTTCTGAACTGCATTTTTGTCTCCTTGTACAAGAATAAAGGAACCTTAACTGAACCTTGGCTGCATTGATCTTTGATTTTTCCTTTGACATATATATATGTATATATATATATATATATATATATATATATATATATATATATATGTATGGGTCCTCTTCGAATGGTCAACATTTCACAATGTCGACATTCAGATGGCCAAGACCATATGATCGACATTTGAAATGTCGACCATGGGGAAACAGCATCTCCCTACAGTGCAGAATGGAAAGATTTCCACTTACGCACTGCAGTGCGATCTCAGAGTTGGTATATTTAAGTTCCAGGGGGATATGGGGGGCAGTGCCCCCCATGGGGGGGTGCAGGGGAGCTAAGCCACCCTAATAGCAGCGTATTAAGGTAAGTTTTTTTTCTGTTTTTTTATGCTCTACTTGTATGGTCGACATTTCAAATGTTGATCATATGGTCTTGGCGATATGAATTTTGACATTGTGAAATGTCGACCATATCAAGTAGACCCATCTGTTTATATAGCTATATACGGTTTGTAATCACAGTGTTGGAGTGGATTTGGTTGAGTCCACTTCAATGAAGTCCAGAGGGTGAACACTGACAATGTCGAACCAGATATTGTCGAAGTACAGATCTCACCCCTATCTTGACCTATGTTATCGCTTGTTCCGAGGTCGAATTCGAGTCATATTTCGACAATGTCGGAATTCAACATTGTCACTTTCATGGATGTGGTTTGATTACCATCATTCGACCGAGTCCTCTTCAACATTGCCATAGTAAACCACTATATACATATATAAATACATATGTCTCAGTCTCTCCTCCTATATCTACATAACATGTATACATATCATACACACACACACACAGAGCTACATTTATATATACATCCCTGTTATACAGAGAAATGTGTGTGTGGATGTCTGTATTGTCCTACACACCCTAATACTGGAGAGTAAAGCTGCTCTATCGCACATCTATAATGTTGCTCAAAGGAGGGGAACCCATCAAAGTGGAGACAAAGGAATGTGTATCACTTAGAATTTTAGCTACAATTACTTTTAAGAGACCAACAGGGGACATGGTGGGGGTGTCACACGCATGCCAGTGACCACATATATTTTCCTCATACTCCTGAGGACAGGGCCAGAAATATGCAGGAGTTCTACCCTGTAGCACACTTCCTCGAAGTACTGGGTGCTATCGATTGCACACATATAAAAATTAAGTCACTACCTAGGGAACAAGGAAGGTTCTACATAAATAGAAAGGGCTTCCACTCTGTCAACTGTCAAGTTGTATGTAATGCTAAGGGAATCATCCTGAACATGTTTGCTGGCAACCCAGGCAGTTATCACGGCTAACATATCTCCCACATCTCCCAACTGTATCAGATGTTCACTGGGGGGCTATCACACAGGGTCACTTGGGGGATGCAGATTATGCACTGTAACCGTGGCTAATGATACCCATCAGAAATGCATACGCACCTGCTGAAGAACACCATAATGAGGCACATGCTCAAACCAGAAATATCATACAGTGTGTGTTTGCTGAAGTCTTGGTTCCAGTGCCTAGATACATCTGGGGGAGTCCTGCAGTAAAATCTAAGTGCATATACTGAAATCTTCACTGTATGTGCCATGCTTTACATCATCCTGAGAAAACAGCTTCAACAGGATCAACAAGGAGAAAGGGCACACATCCCACCACTAATGGCAAGGTCACTACAACCACACACAGGTGAGGAGTCAGAGGGAGAACTAGTAGGCATAGGTGTGCTCAATATGCCCTTGAATTGGCTAAGAAACAATATATAGCACACTTACTCACTACCTACGGGCCTAAAACCTTCTTCCTATGCACATACATATAGTAACATTGATATTCTGCAACACTCACAACCTTTACCTGCCCATGTAATGGCTGTGTACTGCTAGCATCAGACAGAGTCAGCCCTGAACTAAAACTGTTGCAACTGCTGAATTTATAAGGTAAGTGTTGAACCTGGAGTGTATTGTGTAATAATATGAATGACTGGCATATTCTTGCATGTTGTTACTTGGTAGTGAAAGCGAGTAAAAGGTGTGTGATTTGTACAGAAATAACCTTAATGTGTGACAGCAGAGACTTATGTGGCTTATGTGTCCATTATTAAGTAGGGGACCTCAGGCACACAGTCATATCTCTCAAAAATACTGATAGTCACTGCATGCATTCAGTGTAGCACCATACATTTGTACTGAAAAATCATTAAAGAGAGAAGCTGGAAAATAATGTGCCACATTTCAGTTTCAGACTTCTCAACCCTCACAAGCTCATTATCAATACCAATGGAAAAAAGTGATGTGAAGTTGTTCTATCTCGCCGTTTTGTTCTTACACGTGGGTCAGAGCCGATCCCTCGGCTCCGAATCGGCCGCTTTTCAAGCTCAGACTCTCAGAGAAGCTCGAGACCTAGTGTATATCCCATGATGCTCTACTGTACATCCCCAGATCTAGTTTGCCGCTGCAACGGATCAACAGCTCATCGGAGTTAGCTTGGGCCAGTGACTAAAAATTTTTTCTATTATTATTAGTATTTCTCACTAAATTCTTGAGAATTATATATATACTTATGTGATAATAGGATAGCGTGTTCTGTTTCTTATATATATATATATATATATATATATATATATATATATATATATATATATATAGTGTGCTAGTTTAGTAAACAGTTTAGCAAAGAGATTATTAGATACTTAGACTTTATAAATATATCCAGTGTGGTTTAGTACTGTGTTTAGATATATACATATTTACATATAGAACGTGTTGTGTTACTTAGAGTTAAAAGATGTCAGAAAAGCAGAAATCAGGATTTAAAAGGTGTGAGTGCGGTCAAAAAATGTCTGTTACAGACAACCACTCCACCTGCGTGTACTGTTTGGGCTCTGTACACCTACAAGAGGAGTGCTCTATCTGCCATTCCTTTAGCACCAGGGTTCTCCTGGAAAGGTGAAGGAAACTGGTAGATAGAGGACTCCTGAAGCCTGATTTTCAGGCTACTTTAGATAAGGCTGATACCTCTTCCAAGGCTTTGAAGGGGTCAAAGTCTTCCAAAGGATCCTTGGAGCCCAAGTCTTCAGCTCTGAGTTCCTCAGGTATGGTCCGTGCATCGGCTCCACAGTCCTTGGAACCGTGTGTCGAGTCCTTAACTCGGGGCCCATCTTCAGGCCCCTTCGACCCATCCTTCAACACATTCATCGAGGCTTTCCGATGTGGATCTGGACCGAGTGGTTAAGAGGCTCTTAGAGAACCCGGCCCTAGCCAAAATGCTATCTGCTTCGAGCCATTCGGCTTTGAAGCCTGAAATCCCTTCCATGGCTTCTCCACCTCCTCCTCTGAAGTCAATCAAGCATTCGGAGCCGGGGCAGATGGAACCAATATTGGTAGAACCCTTGGAGCCAAGGTTCGATCCACCTCCCTCGGCTCCATCGACCTTGATCTCCTCGGTCCCGACCGAGGAATCTCAGGGCCCGACAGTCCCTCGCTGGCTCCAGGGTGGAGAGTCGAACCGATACTTCAGTGCCGACTCTTCCACTTGGGGCTTCGGTGCAGGTGGCCTCGGCTCCATCCTCTGGATTGGAGTGGAGGGTCTCGGTCTGGGAGGAGCAGCCGGTCTCTTCGGAGCTGACTGACTTCTCGGACTGGGATTCTGGTGCCTTCGATGCCATGAGGAAGGTCATGGCTGCCAAAACCACTACCTCCTCGGATCTGTTCTCCCCTCCCCCTAAAGGGCCTCATTCTACCTCTTCACCACAGATCCCCACAAAGCATCGAGATCCAGGGTCTCAGGTATCCCCATTGGGTGGCCCCTCCTCTCTAGGGACTTCACCGGACGCCCCCACCAACGAAGTACCTAGGAAGAGATTGTGCAAGAGGAGGCACTTGGATTCCCCATAGGAATCCCTGACATCGGATACCGACTTGGAGGAATGAGAAGGGTCCCCATGATCCCCCTCAGAGGATGTCTCATTTGCAGACATATTGGAAATCTTAAGGCAGAGGGGTGATTGGCAGTCCCTTGCCCCTTCTGAGGACGAGTCGGTTCTCCTGAAGGCCTTTGGATCTCAACCATCCACCTCCTGGGTTACTCTGCCCTTTGATGAACTGATGGAGCTGGTTGCTCGTAGGGCGTGGGAGTCCCCTGACTAAGTGGAACCGGTCCCTCGGAGGCCCAACACATTTATTACTTCCCCCACTGACAAGGCCTTTCTTACAAAGGGAGTCCCAGTTGATGCCATGGTGGTGGCAGCGGCCACCAAGAAAGAGATGTCAGAAACCTCTTCTGCTGTCCATCCTCCTAATAGGATTCTAGGACGATGGACAGATACGGGAAACGCATATTTAGTTCTGCGGCATTTTCCATGAGGTCGGTCAACTACCTGACACATTTTACTTGCCTTCAATTAGATCTCCTAAAGGAGCTGGGAGATACTCTCCAGGGTAACACAGCTGATGCAGTCTCTGAAAAGGTGACTGCACAACTCAACACCCTTAATTCAATAGTAAACTCATCCGTGCGACTCATTTCGTATGCTGCCGATGGATCGAGTAGGGCGGCAGGCTCAGCGATAGCTCTTTGGAGACAGTCCTGGATATGCCTTTGCTCCTTTGCGGAAGCCTTTAAGTCTTCCTTTGTCAACACCCCATTCAACGGGTCCGTCTTGTTCGGACCCAAAGTTAAGGAGCCACTTACTAGGTGTGAACAAGAAGAGAAGACTCTGTCTGCTGTAGGAGTCCATTTTTCCACTCCAACTAGACCGTACCCCAAAGGGCAGCGAAGTGGGAAAATGTGGTTCTGAAAACCTCAAGGAGCCTTCCAAAACACACCTACTGATACCCCCTCTAGAGGCAGAGGAGGGGGCAAAAATGGAAGATGCCGTCCAAACAGCAGAGGCGGTCCACAAAACCAGGGTGACAGGGATCACTTCTCTGGTAAGCCCTATCAGCGTTCCTGAAAGGAAGCCCGGCTGTCCTACTCTGGAGGCAGTCGGGGGTCACTTGGCTTTATACCCAAACACCTGGCTAAACATTACAATGGATTCTTGGGTAAAAAGCGTCATTGCCAGAGGTTATTACATTCCCTTTACAAAACTCCCACCCATATGTACAAGGATTCCAGACGTTCCACCCAGTCTGAGAAAACTAGCAGCTATAGAAATCCAAAACCTGCTAGACAAAAGAGTCATCCAGCCAGTCCCGGCGGACCGAATAGGATCTGGAACTTACTCAAGGTTCTTTTTAGTTCCAAAGAAAACAGGGGACTGGAGGCCCATACTAGACCTCAGCAAACTCAACAGCTTCGTCAAGAAGGAAAAGTTCCGGATGGTTACGTTGCAGTCAATTCTCCCATTCTTATCAATGGACGATTGGATGTGCTCTATAGATCTCAAGGATGCTTACTACCACATCAAAATGGACAGATCATCCAGAGATCACTTGCTTTTCTGGCTGGGAGCCAGTCATTACCAATTCAGAGCCCTGCCCTTTGGCCTCACCACAGCCCCCAGGGTGTTCACCAAATGTATGGCAGTGGTCACAGCTCACCTGAGATAGTTGGGATTCTGAGTGTTTCCATATCTGGATGACTGGCTCCTCACCACCACCTCTAGGCATCAACTAATCCAAACAAGAGACTACACCATAGACCTTTGTTCCCAGTTGGACATAACCCTAAACTTTGAAAAATCTGCATTATCACCCTCGCAGCATATTACATTTATAGGGGCAGAACTGGACACTGTCAACGCAAGGATCAGGTTGCCCCAATCAAGAATCGCAACTCCAAAAAATCAATTGTCCAGTCTCTTAGCCCACAACAAAGCTCCAGCGTCCCAGATACTACAACTCTTAGGAACTATGGCAGCCACATTGATAGCAGTTCCGTTAGGCCACATGCACATGCGAATACTCCAGTGGTTACTCTTCGCACAGTGGTCTTACCAACAACTGCCCATGTCTCACAAGATCCGGATAACCAATCTTTGCAAGAAGGATCTCAGTTGGTAGTTGAACAGCGACCAAGTGATAATTGTATGTCCCTTCATTCTTCCCCAACCCACAGCCACAGTGACCACGGATGCTTCCCTGACAAGGTGGGGGGGGCTATTTCAGGGAAAGACAGTCCAAGGCACTTGGTCAGTCATGGAAACACACTTCCATATAAATGTCCTAGAGCTGAGAGCAGTGTTCCTAGCATTGCAACACTTTCATGACTCTTTTCCTCCAGGCACAATTGCTATCCAGATGGACAACATGTCGGTTGTCTGGTATATCAACAAACAAAGGGGAACCAGATCGTACCCTTTATGCCAGGAGGCCCTAAGGATTTGGCAATGGGCTGTATCCACCAGATGCTTTCTGATAGCAATGCACATCCTGGGGTCATCCAACGTGATGGCGGAAAAACTAAGCAGAGCCATGCTGTTGCCCCATGAGTGGTCTCTCAAACAACAGGTGGCGGAAAACATTTTCCGCAGATGGGACCAGGCTTGCTGCGACCTGTTTGCATCTCCGATGAATGACAAATGCAGCAGCTACTTTGCCCTTTATCCCCCACCAGGGAATGAGTCCAGGGATGTGCTCGTACACGATTGGCCCCCGGGCCTCCTATATGCCTTTCCGCCAATACCCATAATTCCCAAATTCATGCAGAAAGCCAAAAGTCTGGGAAGGACTGTGATCTTGATAGCCCTGTCTTGGCCTCGACAGATTTGGTTTCCTTTCCTGCGGAAGTATCAACTGGAAGAACCATGGATCCTGGACCCAGTGCTGGATCTTCTGACTCATTTGTCGGGAGTTCTCCATCCCTCCCTCACTTCCCTAAAATTGACAGCTTGGCTGCTCCAATTCCCACATTAGCCAGGTCACAAGATTTGTCTGCTGCGGTCCAACATATTATAGTTTCCTCTCATAAACTATCCACCAGGAAACTATATAATAGCAAATGGAAACGATTTGTTCACCGGGCTTCTCAACATGACACTGATCCTTATGTAGCACCTGTCCATACCATCTTAGAGTTCTTGTCTTCCTTATTCCATGATGGCGCGGCAGCTGCCACCATTAGAGTTCAATTGGCTGCTATCTCAAACTTCCATGTAGGCTTTAACGGCTCCAACATCATGTCACGTAGACTATATAAAGCAGTCTTAAAAGGAACCCACCATCTCAGGCCACCTATTAGGCACCCTGTCTACCCCTGGAATTCGAATCTGGTTTTATCCCAACTGATGCTCGTGCCCTTTGAACCTGCTTCATCTTGCCATTTAAAGTTTTTGTCTTGGAAAATTTTATTTCTGGTAGCCATTACATCTGCACGTAAGGTCTCTGAACTTCAAGCCTTGTCCTCCAAACCCCCATACTTGATTTTTCACCCTGATAGGGTATCCCTCAGGACTAATCCTACCTTTCTTCCCAAAATCTCTTCAGAAAATAACTTAAATCAGCCCATTGAGCTCCCAACCTTCTTCAAACACCATACCAACAAACTGGAATATATGTTACACAAGCTTGATGTACATAGAAAACTGAGGTTCTATCTAGATAGAACGAAGGATTTCAGACAAGCGGATCAACTCTTCGTTTCTTATGCAGAGAATAAGAAAGGTTTCACAGTGTCAAAAACCACACTGTCCAAGTGGCTCTCTGACCGCATCAGATTAATTTATGCTTCCACTAATCAACCATTAGAAACCAATGTCAAAGCCCATTCTACATGAGCTGTTTCTACATCATTGGCTCATGCAGCTCGCTTGCTTTTAGATACCATCTATGCAGCTGCCACGTGGTCAAAACCTCACACGTTTATTACTCATTACAAAGTGGATAGGACCTCCAGGGGCAGGGCTATGTTTAGTTCCACTGTGCTTAGGAATGTTCTCCCATGCGCCACCCAGGATTAGGGTGCTTGGGATGCTACCCACGTGTAAGAACAAAACGGCGAGATAGAACAACTTCACATAAAGAAGTTATGTCCTTACCATAACGTTCCATGTGAGTCGTTCATCTCGCCTTTTGTTCTTACATTCCCGCCCACCTTCCCCCTCCCATCGAGAAGATGGTTGCCTTGGAGGATTGGTTCAGTTGTCTGTCTGTTTCATACATTCCTGCTCTTCTTGTTTCCTTCTACTTTTTTAGTTATCTAAGCAGGTAGACTCCATAGTCTTATTCTGTCAGTAGGCTGTCTTGGTTGCAGCATACTAGATCTAGGGATGTACAGTAGAGCATCATGGGATATACACTAGGTCTCGAGCTTCTCTGAGAGTCTGAGCTTGAAAAGTGGCCGATTCGGAGCCGAGGGATCAGCTCCGACTCATGTGAAAGAACAAAAAGGTGAGATGAGCAACTCACATGGAACGTTATGGTAAGGACATAACTTCTTTTTTGACCCTATCAACTGTCTAACTTCTTAAGACCAATATAAGTCAAAGGTACAATTACCAATTCAATATCATAAATGCAGATGTACTAACTACTAAGTCAGCTATGCACTCTGAGAATCATACACAAAGCTTATGTATCCCTGAATCCAAAAGATAGAAAACAGGGATGTGGCACAGTTATCATCACTTGCACAGGGTGTTATATGTGGGGGTGGACAGGAAGCCTAGACTGACACAAAAGGTCAGTGAGTGTGTGTCTCAGTAAGAAAGAGAAGGAGGCAGGCATTCAGATAATATAACAACTGGCAAGTAAGACAAAATGAGTTTTAAGCTTCACGGCTGAACCATGTTACTGTTGTGTGTGAGTCTGTAGGGGTCCTCCAGGTGAAATTGGTGTGTGAGTGTCTGCATGAACACAGCCAAGATCTGTGCTAGCTATTTGTCTTGCTATGTTGGACAGGTATGAGCCATGCATGCTAGAGGTGGCAGTTCATAATTGTCATACCCGGCCATGAGAACTGGCTCTGCCAGGAATTGCACTGGTACATCCATGCCCATGATCAGATGCAGTGCTGCTACCTAAACATGACTGATGTCTGCTGGATGAGCTCTGCTCAGGAGGATACCTAGGACCACAATCCCATGAGCTGCCACATCTGGGTCTGGACAGCTCAACCACTGATGGAATGGTTGAGGTACTGCCACTATGGGAGCATGATCAGGGATGGCCACATTGGCTAACAGCAGATGATGTGGCTGAAATACGCCCAAGAGGATGTCGTCCCCCTCCCAGTAGACCTTCCATTACAGGCACCACCTGTTCCAACATGTCATTCATCCAATCTATTGAATAGGCAACACAGTGGAGGCAGTCGCACATGCCAGCCTAAGCCACATCTACAACCCTAAGCATTTCTATGCAGGACCTATGGGAACATGCCTGTGTGTCCATGACAGCCCTAAACATATGTTGAGTATCACAGGGAGAGACACCTGAATCAGGTGGAGGATGGGCAGCAGGCCTCCAAAATGTACCCCTAACAACCCTCCTACATGGCACCTTGCCCACACTTTGTCTATAGCCAGAGTCAACAGGCACTGATGCCATGGTAACCACACTTTCCTGATTGATTGTCTCACCCTCCACCTGTCCAATATTGGAAGACTTACTGGAATGAGTAGGCATAGGCCTACTGGCTGTGTCTGATGAATTACAGGGAATGGCTATATGTCAACCTCAGTGTCAAATTCGACCTCTGCATCCCATGACTGTGCCTCTGTTTGGCCACCTTCATCACCAGAGTTGGCTGATACTCTCACATCTGGTGGTAGAAGTTCCACACCTCCACTGTCAGGAACATCTGTAATAATAAGCAACAGACATGGGAAAAAAATAATATGTACACTACTATAGTCCACTATATGCTAACAAACTAACAGTTACAGACAGTACAGCAATACACACAACTTAACACAAACATCACACACACTAAATGTTTCTTTGAACTGCTCATCAGTACTGACATAAAATGTTTGGCTTACCAGCTTACCCATGTGAAGATGATAGTCTGCTTCCTATGCTGGATGGTCCTGGAAGAAGTTAAATAACAGGTAAGGATAACATCATCACAATTAACAGTAACAGAGGAGGTAAAATTTGAACTGCTCATCAGTACTGACATAAAAATATTAGGCTTACCATTTTATTTATTTTATTTTTTTTATTTTACATTTGTTGACCGGGCTAGTCTAGCTGGATATATGTCCATTTTCAGTAGAGGCCCGGGGAGAAAAGCTCCAAACATTTCAAATAAAGTTCACATCTACAGAAGTACATATTTAGAATGCAAATACATTCACCGTAAAGAAAACAGAAATTTTCAGTGGTCACACATTTATAAAGTATATAAAAAATATATAAAATATTTGACTAGACTTAGTACAATTACTAATGAAGTTACAAATTAAATGTTGAGAAAGAATAATAGCTAAAAAAGTATAGTATAAATGTAGATAAGAAAGGAAGATAAAAGGAAAGTGAAATGGAGAAGCAGTTGAGTAATACATCTAGTAGTAATATATGTCACTTTTTTGAGAATACAGTAATAAGTAAGACTATGATGGGGAGGTAGAATAGTAGTTGTTAAGATGACATTATTTCAGGGATGAGAAGGTAAGGTTGAATCAAGTAACAAGAGTAAGTTGGTCAGTCAGCTTTAGTACAGGGGCACGTCCAATGTGTTTTGAGGAAGAGCTTAAGTTTATTTTTAAACAGAGTAATAGAGGGAAGTGTGGAAAGTTCAGAGGGAAGTAGGTTCCAGGTTTTTCCAACAGTATTAGAGAAGAGAGAGTCTCCAGCTCTATTGTTTGATTTATTGATATATACAAGAAGTTTTTGTGAAGATCTTAGGGACTTCAGATTATAATAGGGGTGAATAAGGTTAGATAGGATAGGTGTCTTGGCAGGTTGATAAAGTATTTTATGGGTGATGGCCAGTTGATTAAATTTCAGCTGCTGCTGTAATTCAAGCCACCCTAGATGCTTTAGATTAATACAGTGGTGTGTTCTGAAAGGGTTACCTGTGGCAAACCTGGCTATACTATTGTAGGAGTTTTCTAGTTTCTTAAGGTTATTTTTTGACAGATTAGTAAATATGGGTGCGGCATAAAGAAGGGTAGAGATTAGATGGGTGTGGGCAATAGTTATTCTAGTTGCAGGAGTGAGGAAGGGTTTGATCCTATAAAGAGAGCCTATTTTTTTATTAGTAGTTTTCAAAATGTTGTTGATATGGGTGTCAAAGTTAAGGTTGTTGTCTATGGTGATACCTAGCAGTTTGGTAGTAAGATCTTGGGATATGAGTGTACCATTATTGGATGTTACAGTGAAGTCTATTGGGGGAGATTTACTGGTAGGTGCAAGAAGGAGAAGTTTAGTTTTTTTAGGGTTTAATAGGAGACAGCGTTTTGTAAACCATAGTTCTACAGAGTTAAATACATCTTGAGAAAGGGAGTGAAGTTCTGATACAGATGTGGCTGAGCATATAAGTGTGGAGTCATCAGCGTATTGTATACATGTAGCTTGGGGAACTACTTGGTGAAGGTCACTGATGAATATAGAAAACAGGTGAGGGCCCAGTATGGACCCTTGAGGGACACCAATATTAACAGGTAGATGGGTAGAAAGAATGGCGTTCCAGAGCACAGCTTGATGTCTGTTATTTAAGTAGGACTGGAACCATTTTATAGCTAGTAGGTCAAGAGACAGAAATTTGAGAATGTTTATGAGTATAGTGTGATTTACCATGTCGAAAGCCTTGGACAGTTCAATGAAAAGTGCAGAGGAAAGCATGTTAAGGTTACGTTTTTTGTTGATGGTGTCAATAAAGGAAAGGAGGGCAGTAGTTGTACTATGGGAAGGTCTGAAACCATATTGGGAGTTGGAAAGCAGGTTATTATGGAGAAGGTGGTCTAGCAATTGCCTGTGGATACATCTTTCCATGATCTTAGATAAAGGAGAAAGTATGGCTATGGGACGATAGTTGGAGAGTTCAGTGGAGTCTCCACCCTTATGAAGGGGAATAATATGAGTGACTTTCCAAAGTTTGGAGATATATCCTTCAGTGATGGTTCTATTGATGAGAATGGAGATGGGGTAAGCAATAGATTTGGCTGCTAACTTTAAGTATTCTGCTGGTAGTTGGTCAGCAGAAGGAGTGAATGGTTTCAATTTTTGGATAAGGGTGAGAATAAATGCTGTTGGGACAGGTTGGAAGAGAAATGGAGGTGGTGGGTTAGAGTCAGAATTAGATATAGTTACGTTTTGAGAAGAGAGCTGACTGGCAAGAGTTTGAATTGCTTTGGTGAAAAAGGTATTAAAGGCATTAGCAGTTGTTTAGGATTGTCCTTGTCAGTGCCTTGTGGGTTAGGTGTGATAGATTAACCGGGATGTAATAATTGATTAATACTTGACCAGAACTTTTGTGGTTTATTATGGTGTGTCTGCTGAGATTGTAGGTAATATTTTTTTTTATTGGACAGTATAGCTTTTTTTGTTTCATTTCTCAGTTGTTTGTAGTTTTGGAGGTCAACAGGGTTTTTAGTTAAGCGTGATTTATTCCAGTATTTATTTCTGAGATGGATTTTTTGCTTGGTTCCTTAGTAAGCCATGGAGCAGATTTAGTTCTTATCCTGATAGAGCGGGTAGGAGCATGGTGGTTGAGTATGTCAAGGAAATTAGCATTAAAGTAATCAACAGCTTCATCTAGAGAAAGGTGTTTTAAGGGGGACCAATTGCATGCCATAAGTTCACTTAGGAATAGATCCAAGTTGAAGTTTTTCTTGGTTCTAATTGCCCTAAATATGGGTTGAATGGGTGGATTGGTATTGAGCCTGATAATGTAGGTTAGTGAGTGGTTGCTTATGTCATCAGGGAGGGTTCCAGAGTCATAAGTCTGGGGTTGATTATTAATGAGTATCCAATCTAAGGTGCTTTCTTTCTTATAAGTCTTGTTTATTCTAGTAGGGGAGGTAATAGTTTGGGTAAACCCATAGAGATTAATATGGCTAGTAGGGTAGTTGTCGCAACATTTCCAATCAATGTTAAAATCACCTAGGGGGAAGGTTTTGAGATAACCAACAAAGGATGTTTTCGATGTTAGTAATGTTATTGCCTGGAGGAACATAGATGCAGATAATATAGATAGATTTGACTGGGTTTAGCTGAAGCTTGGTAATAAGTATCTCAGCATTAGAGTCTTGAAGAGGTTTTTGGTTGAAGATGGTTATTTGAAAATCAGATTTGAATAGAACTGCTACTCCACCAACTTTCTTGGCTACATGATCAAGACGTAAGATGTTGTAACCAGGTGGTATAATTTCATTGTCTTTAGTTACCAGTTTTAACCAAGTTTCTGTTAGACAAATAATATCAAATGAGTAGAGTTCCAAGAGAGCATGGAGTTGTGTTATTTTATTATTAATGCTACGTAATTTAAGGTGAGCTATTAAGAGTGAGTTGGATGTTTTTTTAAGTAGGTGAATGGCAGAGGGGTTTGGGTTGGTGAGTTGAGTGGTGGTGGAGGTGTTTGGATCGGGGTTTGGGTGAAGATCTCCATCCTTTAGGCAGAGGAGTAGTGTCAGATATCTAGTATTAGTATATTAACTGAGAAGAAATTGATATCTTCTGGTATTAGGGAAGTTATATCTAATGTGTGCTGTCCTATGGTATTTAGGTAGTAGATAGCTGGGTGTGGATGTAATGTTGAAATGGTCAGTGTGAGAGGCTAGTGAAGAGGAGGTAGATTGTTTAGTAGGGTAATAGAAAGTTTGAATATACTGGGTGTTCATAGGAGGTTAGCAGGTATGCTAGAGTTAAAGGAGGTAGAAGTGTAAGTATGAGTAACCTCTGTAAGTGGATTAGGGTGGAGGGTTTATTCCTTGACATGGTAGATATAAATTATTACTATAGATACAGAGGTAAAGTCGGTGTGGTAAGGAAAGGTAAAAGGGAGAGGTGCGAGAGATAGGAAATGGTGGAAAAAAAGGCAGGAAAATAGAGAAGATTGTTTAATGGAAATGTGAATGTGAATTGTGGAATGGAGAAGGGGTGTGGTTTGATAGGTATAAGGGTAGGACCTTTGGGGGTGGGAATTGGGGGTAGGGTAGGGGAGCGGAGTGAGCCTGCAGGGCGAACGGAGCGGGTTAGAGCAAATAAAAAATGAAATCCCAGAGACGATCAGAAAGCTACAGATTGTAGAGGAGCTATAGGTAATTCCAGGTGAGTGGAGAGTACTATTACAATAAATAGTTTACAGGAGATAGTTGAGAGGGGAAAGGGAATAGAGCTAACAGAGGGGGTGGTAATAGAAAAGAGGAGAAAAAAGAAGAGAAAATAATAAGTAATGAGGGATATAATACTAGAGAAGAGAATAAGGGATATTAAAAAGCCAAGTTTAGGGTGCCACCTAGTAGACAACAGCTTGATTACAGCAAGTTGGCAAAGTAGAAATAAAGCAAGAAAAAGTAACTCAATTAATAGAACCAAAGGAGAGAAGGGTTAATAGTTAGGGTGAGAGCTGGGACTGGCTGCTGGGATCCTGGCTCAGGAGGGAGACTTAATACATACACTACCTATTTTTATGTCATAAAGAACAATTCTGTACACAGTTTGGTCAGAGGGTCAAACGTACTTTCTTTACTCCTTTGTAGGGAAGGACTTTGAGCACAGGACAAAGGTTTCTTAGGGATGCAGATGAGATAGTAGGACTTATTTGATGGGAGCCCTTATTGACCAGGCAGGTAGGTTCTCAAATTCTTAATGCAGGGAGGAGGTTGAGAGCTATGAAGGTTAGAGAAAGAAAATAACAGTCAGGCGAATTACCAACAGTGATTGCAGTACAGAGCTTATACAGTTAAGGAAGAGTGCAGACAAATACATTGTTAAAAAGCACCTTTAACACATACATTTACTGAAGTGGTAACAATGTACTCAGTAATACAACAGTAGCTAGGTGTATAAAAAATAAGATGTGGTCTTGTGTTTTGATGTTAGGTGTATCTATACACTACTACAGAGAGACACAACCAATTTGTTTGGCAGAGGCAGGTAGTATACATATATAAAATCATCAAAAGCCAGTTATGTACTCAGTCCTGCTGAGCAACTCAGAAAAATTATTAGTAGGTATTAGGTGTGCATATCCCCCTATGCTGGATGGTCCTGGAAGAAGTTAAGCAAAAGATAAGGACAACATCATCACGATTAACAGTAACACAGGGAATAAAATGTTTTGCCCTCTATATGTCCATTAACTATACTTTTAACAAGAACTTGGATGAGAAGTCCAGTCTAAGCCCCATGTGTAATCAATCAGAATGTGTTGTTAACTGTAGCAATTTACAAAACCCCCTCAAAAAAAAAGAAAATTCTTGTTAAACAGACCTAATGTATTGATGTAAATATTTTACTATACAAGAGTATTTAATAATGGAGAAGCATAAGCCTACCTGTAAGCTCCTTCTGGCACACACTTACTGTCCCTGAAACAGTAGCACCAATGTCAAAGACTTGCTGTTCTGCACTTTTCTGGGAGCTGTCCGGATTCCTGACAATAAACAGGAACTCATCATTTGCTGTTAGTAGTGGCTCTGTAGCAGCCCCCCCCCCCCCAGCATCCATCCGATCATGGGTCACTGCAGCTGCTCTCCTCCATACAGATGAGATTATGTCAGTGGCATTATGGCATGCCTGGTCATATGTCCTGTTGTGGCCACCTACTGCATTCACATCTGCAATTATCTGCTGCCAAATCTGCATTCTGCCTGACATATCTCCATGTCCTGTCTCAAGCAGAAAGGCACCATGTCACCTAAGGGCTGCCACAATGACCTGATTCTCAAGGTCACTGAAGGGTGTCATTTGGGGGATTGAGACACCTGGGTGCCATAGTCCTAGGTATCCTAAAACAGAATGGAAGAATATTACACATAAGTACCACATAACTAAAAAATACCTGTTCTCAGATATAACAGAAAAGGTAACATTTCAGTAATACCCACTGGAGACACATAAAACAGTCTAGATATTTGAAATATGAACAACAAGAATTGGGTGTTTTTAACATATACCATCACACACAAAGCAAAGCTGTATGCAAAACAAGAGCGATTAACAGTAGCAACATATCCTTGTTTGTACCAAAACAGAAATGCAGCTTTGGTCCCCCACCCCCAAAAGAGCAGACAAATGACACATTTTGCTAACAAACCATCAGTGAAATGCCAAAAGTGCTATCAAATGAACTCTCCCTGAAACATGTGTACAGATTTAATACAAAACATTTCATTTAAGGTATTACCAATCACATATACCTGTAAAATACCCTGACAGACATGCCCATGCCATCAGTACAACTCTAATGCATACAGATAACAGTAGCATTTGCTAATTAATATATATTATGTAAATATGAAACTGATTTTTTCTTTAATGACATTTCAGCATCATCAGTATGTAGCTGAAAAATCCAAGCATACCTTCTCAAGTTCAGTAGCCTTCTGCACAGATATATTCCAAAGTAATAGCCTCTTCAGTGTTCTTCACATAAACAAGTCTCCTCACCTTCAGTTTTCATAGCTGCACAGTTGCCTTTTTTATGGTGTAGATTTAGGGCTGTGAGCACAGTAAAGATGTAAATGAGATGTGAACCCATTAGAATTGCTGAATGCCAAACCTTTGACTATGTGTAGCAGATGTAAACAGAGGGCAGGCACTCCCTCAGTACTTGTTGCTAATGGATTGCAACAATGAATGACTAATGTAGGGAAAAGGAAAATGCAATGGTAATGTAGACTGCCCTACCTATAGTGGGTGTGTCAGGTTAGACTGACAAAGTATATATAAGTAATTTTATCAAGGTTGGAAGTGTAAGTAAGTAGCATACAATTCACAGACTGCAGATCTCAGATTACTAGTCAATTAAAGGGTGAACAGCAAACACAGAGAGGTATGACAGCTGCATTTTTGCAAGTAATAGTCACAAATGGTTGTGTGATCAATCAGTGCACTACATCTGACATTCATACATGTACAGATAACTGTTATGTGTTTTTTTAGTACTGTGGATGATGTTGCAGTTGGTTGTATGTAGAATGATTTCAGTTCCCTGCTGTAAAGATGTTTGTGTGGCAAAGAGGGATAAGGCATCCTTATTGTGTTCTGAAGGTTTATTGGAGTGAGAGTTGAAATCTAGACATATGTAGGAATATTTCATGTGTACTAACAAACATTTTCTAGTTTTTATATCATAGATCAGCTTTCATTATTTCAACTACTTTTCCTTTTTTTTAATTTATTTATTTATATTTCAGCATTGTCTGCAGGGTGCATGGCTCAGTGCAAAGAAGGGAAATGGAGAAAATGAATGTTAGGTTTGGTTGTGGTTATCTTGTTTGTGCAACGCTAAGCAGTGCACAAACTAGATTACTAGCCCACATAGGAAGCAGACATAACACCTGCAGAACACCTATAGACATGCCTCAGGATTCAATAAAATATGTGCAGGCTCTGTGTAGAGCCTACATGGAATGTATACGTGTACACAGCCATGGTTCCTCCTTGGCAGCATACCATACATATTAATTATGGCACACTGCCAGAGATCACAGTAACATGGATATTGAATCTGTATAAGCAACACTTTACAGGCTGTCCCTTAGTTGTGGACTGTCCAGAAAATTTCTGGACAGTTGGTAGCACATAACTTTTCGGCCCATAAACCTGGACCAAAAGGAGTACACCAGATTCAATTTAATTAAATTGCAATTTATTTATTTATTTATTTTTACGTTTATGTTCTTGTTTGTATGGTGCAGCATGTTGCTTAGCTATGCTTAGCTCTGCTTACAGATACAGTAGACATCCGCTAGACATCTTAAAATAGAAACCAGATATATTCAATTTTATGACTGCATGGTGCGGCATGTTGCTTAGCTATGCTTAGCTTTGCTTAAAGATACACTGGAGATCTGCTAGGCATCTAAAAATAGAAACTGGATGTATTTAATTGTTATAGTTCTGCAGTGCTTAGCAAAGAGCAAACCCAAGCAGCGAAGCTGCACTATGCTTACAGGCACCTTTGTAATACATGTGAAGATATAGGTGTTCCCTTCATTAACCCAGTGGCTAGATAGGTTTAGTCATGACCCAAAATGTAGGAGGTCCTGGGCTTGAGTCCTGAGCTGTCATACCTTTTACATATATTGCTGTGAAAATGTGTCAGGTCACTGAAGCATTGCTTTAGTTTAAATTAAAAAAAATGGTACATTTAGAAAAGCTGAACAATGCTAACCAGTGCTTCTCCAGTTTGCACATTGCTAAGCTTCTCTTAAACATGGATTGTGTGAGTTTGTACAATGCTAAGTGATGAGGTGCTTTTTTGAATGTTACAGTATGATGTGCACAGGTGGGAATGCATCCTAAATAAAGGCTAGTAGGCAGGAATTTCACATCATTCTTTGGAGTCTTGCCTTGGCTGTGGATATGGTTGCTGCTGTAGGTTAGGAAGTGTGCTTTCATGTGCAAAAGTGAGAAGTGCAGGAGTATTCCTGGTAGAGCATTATGATCCCTGGCTGCTGCAGAGTGACTACCAGGGCTCACAGTGTAAGTCTGAGGGCTGGGATAATTTGGCCCAGGACCTAACCAGTGCTACTGGTGTCCCCTGCACTGGTAAGCAGTGTCATCACCGCTATGACCAACCTGAGGCATAGGAAGAGGGGAACCTAAACATCTGGGTCCAAGAGGCCAGGGCTGGGCACACCCCATAGATATGTAAGCATGTTTTCAGTAATTTATAAATATACAAGCTGAATCTGTGCAAAGCTGGTATGCATAATAGTTTGCTTCCCTTACCAGAGCTGAAGAAGAGAGGACTGGCAATGCCCAGTCCTGTGCAGGGTGCTTGGCTAGGATGAGGCAATCGTGTGGTAAGTAGAAAAATCATCAAGGTAATAACTTAATGCATAACTTAATAATATGATAAAGTAAATACAGATTTTGCAGTATTAATGGTCAGGTATGTCATATCTGGGATATTACTTCTTTATTAATCTGTCACTGCCTAACTGAAATGGTAAAGCAAGTTAAACCAAGTAAGCATGCAGTACTTTGTAGCATAGCTTCCAACCATAAGTTAATGTTGAAGTCTACCCAGATTGAGTCACTGTTCTAGTCTGCTCATTTTCTGAAATATGCTGTAGATTGCACTCAATAAATGAACATGGTACATGGGTAAGTTAGCTGAAGTCTTGGACAGCTATCCATGTGTCTAAATGCCGGAGTTTAAGCAACATTATCAATAAAGTTTAAAAGGAGATGGTGATTTCATAACTAATCTTTTCAAAAAAGTGTTGACTATTCCTGTATTCATGGCATGCATTTTCTAATCTGATACCAGTCAACTGTTACATGTAAATGAATAAAGAATGCAGCAACAAATATCTGCAACAAATGTAGTGCAATACCCTGAGTAAAGTTCAAGCCTGTGTTCTGCTAATTTTTCTGAAATAATGATGCATATTCTACTCAGTAAATGTACATGGTATATGGCTAAGTTAACTGAAGTCCTGGAGCTATACATGTGTCTAAATGCCAGATTTTAAGAAACATCATCAATAAAGTTTAGAATGAGATTGTCCTTTGATAAGTAATCTTTTCAAAAAAGTGTTCATTATTCCTATATTCACTGCAATTGTGTTTTAATCCCACACCAGTCAACAGTTACATATTAACTAATAAATAATGGCCCTGGGGCCCTTACAAGCCTAGCCAAGAGTTTATCCTCAAAAAGAAACCTCAGTCAGCACCTGTCACCTTTGTTAGTGAGGTACACAGATGGAACCCCCTGGACAAATTTGTGGTTTCCCATCCACTCATTAAGGCTGTGCTTGAAGAGGGTCAGTGAGGTGCTCTGTTTGACATGTACGGAAAGTTTATTCCAGAGACAGGGCAGCATCTGGGAGACAAAACTGTCTCTCCAGCAGGTTTTGTTGATGTCGCATATTAGAATCAGGGCTTTCAACAGGGTAATGTATGAGGACTTAGACTTACAGATATGGAGCATCTCTAGAAGGGCAGGGTCTGAGATTGCCTTGTAGGCAAGACACAGATCATCCCTGAGCAATCTATAAGATACTGAATAGAGTGATGGTGATTTGAGCCTGTCCACATAGCACAGGTGTTGAAAGCCATGGATTCTCTTTGTGAGGCATTTCAGTGGCCTTTCCAGTTGGTGCAGATGTTTGGATAGGTACATTCCAAATGGGACATTATACTCAATTATTGGTCTAATGAGGGAGGAGTATAGAGAGGTAATAACCTCCTTTTTCTTGATGCAATCCCTTTGCTTATGCGATAAACCAAGTAAAAGGCTTTTCTGACCACTGCCATTACATGATGGTCGAATGTGAGGTTGTTGTCAACTTGAGTGCCCAGGTCTCTCACCACAGGTTGTGTGCTTAGGGTGTTGCTGTTGATGTAATCAGTAGGGGCCATGTTTTTGCTGAATGATATGATGATACATTTTTTGCATTTAACTTGAGACCATGACTTTGGTACCAGTCATTAGTTGCTGTGAAACCCTCTTGCAGTATGTTAACATCATTTGGGGAATCAATGACAGCACCCAACTTACAGTCATCCACAAACCTGGTCAACCACAGGCCTTTTGTCTTTGCTTGGACCTCTGAGAAGTAGATGCCAAACAGCAGGGGCCCCAGGACAGATCCCTGGGGAATTCCACTAGTGACAGGTCTGCTATCAGAGGTGGAGGCACCTATTTTGACTTTGAGGGTCCTGTCAGTGAGCCAGTTGGCCACCCACCTGATGAGAAAGGGATTCACACCAAGTTGTATTAGCTTTTTGATGATGCTCGAGTGGGGGATTGTGTCAAAGGACTTGGCCAAATCAAGGTAAGCTTCATGTACTGACATTCCCTCATCCAGGGCCTTGGTGACACTCTCAAAGAAGTCAACCAGGTTCAACAGGCAAGATCTGCCCTTGATGAATCTGAACTGGGTGGGGTCAAGTGCTTGGAGATTGCCTATGTCATTGTTTATGAGATCCATAATAATACGCTCCATGGCTTTACAGATCAGACTTGTCAAGCTAATGTGGAGATAGTTTCCAGGGTTAGTAGTGGCACCACCTTTGTGCAAAGGGATGACAATGGCAGTTCTCCACTCTGCTGGAATAAAACCTGTACTTAGGTTGCGGTTGAATAGGTTGCAAAGCCAGTTTTTGCTGGCGCTGGTATACAGAATACAGCCTGGGGTACTATCAATTCCCATAGAAGCTGTGTTCCTTGCCTTGGATAGGGCCTTTAGCACTTGATCTACAGAGATGTGAGGTGTGGGAAAAGTATCAGGGATGTTGAAAGGGCCTTTGGGGGGACAGGGGGTGTAGTTTGGGTTGAACCTATCTGCTAGCAGGTTGGCTAAGTCAACAGGATCAGTGTAAGTGATACTGTTAAGTATTAATTTGCAACAAACCTGGGCTTTGCCATGGAGGTTCCAGATGTAACAGAAGAAAGCTTTGTGGTTTCCCTTTGTTTTGGAGGCTAGTTTCAATTCATATTTAGCTTTGGAGGCTTTCACTAGTGATCTAATTTGCTTGTTGAGGCTAAGGAGCTAGTTTGTCCAGTTTGGAATACGTTCCTTTTTACCCTTGGACAACAGTTTCTTCCTTTTGTTGTAAAGCCTGTTGAAAAAGGATGTCCACCAAACAGGTTTCTGTTTCCTTGAGGATCAGGTTTTAGTTCTATTGGGTATGGCTGAGTCCATGTAGTTGTACAGGTGCTTGTATACTGCATTGGCATACTGTTCTGCATAGTTGTCTGCATCCTTTTGATGGGGCTGGTGGTGTGAAGCTACAGATGCCCTCCCTTCGTAGGTTGTAGTCAGCTTTTGAGAAGTTTTTTAGCTTGATAATGGTTGGGGGTGTATGGGTGGGATGGAAACTTTTAGTGAGACAGTCTGATGACCTAATCTCATCAAGGAAAAACATACTATGGGAGTGGTGCAGTGGTTTCCTGTGTTGGTGAGAACCAAGTCCATAATGTTATCTCCCCTTGTGGGAGATGAGGCAAGCTGGTCTAGTGCATTAGAAGTGATGAAGTCAAAAAATCATTCAGTGAATGCATTACTGCAGGAATAGTTCATCCAGTCTATGGTGGAGTAGTTGAAGTCACCAAGGATCAGGGTGTTAGGGGGTACCTTAATGGAGTAAAGTAGATCCAGGTAAGAGGAATGAGTATCCTGAGTCAGAGAGGGGTGTCTATAGCTGGCTATATTGTGTATGGGTGTCTTGCCAACTGTCAATTGCACCTGGAGTAGTTCCAGTGCATCATGTTGGCAAACCAGTCTGGAGGTGTGCCTGTCCTTAATGAAGATAGAGACTCCACCACCTTTAGTCTTCCTGACCTCATTTTGGGGTCAGAATGTGTGGAATGAGGTATAACCTGGTAAGGCAGGCTTTCTCTCTGCAGCCCTGAACCAAGTTTCTGTAACTGCATAGATATCAGTATCTTCCAGTGCAAGGAGAGCCTCCAGTGAGTGCATTTTCAAGGCTCCTAGCATTAAGAAGTATGACCTTCAATTTTCTTTTTGACAGATCTTTTATGTTGGAAGATTTGTCTTTGGGACATTGCCTAAAAAAAGGCACAATGGTGGAGGCAAATGCCTTGGCCAGGATCTGGAAATCCAGTGGTGACACATGGAAGCCATTTCTGGCAAAGCATCAAGGCCTGTCGACCATGTCATTCCAGGCTGACAGATACTGGATCCCCTTGGAATGACAACAGAAGCCAATTGTTGAAGTAAATTTTTTTTATTGGTATTGTGGTATCATTCTTGGTGAAGGTAGGATGCTTCTTAGGGCTAGGGTCATACTTGCCTGGGACACATACTCTGAGAGCTCAATCATGTCTCTCTTCATATAGTCCAGGGAGGTATGTCTCAAGTCATTCACACCAACATAGACAGTGACAGAGTTGTATGTGTACTTGTTGTGGAGAGACTTAAGTGCATGCATGATGTGGTGGATTCTGGCACCAGACAGACAACTGACCATGACCTTATAATTGTCAAGCCTGGTGAGGGGGATATCGCTGTGTCTCACAATTGAGCCAACAATGACTATTATGTTTGGCTTATTGTTATGTCTTGTGGGCTGTAATTGTTTATAGTTTTGCCTTATGGGCTGTGTTTGTGAGACACTGGTGTATTGTCTGCTGTATGTGATGTGTTTGGTGTTGTGTCTGGAGTATTTGTGGGTGTATATTGGAGGTCTCTGCTGTTTAGGTAAGGTTTTATTGAGGACCTCTGCATAGGTGTGTGTGTGTGTGTGTGTGTGTGTGTGTGTGTGTGTGTGTGTGTGTGTGTGTGTGTGTGTGTGTGTGTGTGTGTGTGTGTGTGTGCGTGTCTGTGTGTGTGTGTGCGTGCGCGTGTGTATGTGTGTGTGTGTGTGTGTGTGTGTGTGTGTGTGTGTGTGTGTGTGTGTGTGTGTTGTGCTTGGCTATGTGATGTGCATGGTGTGGTGTTTATGCTGGCAATCTCCTCTTTGTCAGGAGTACTGGCTGTGGAGCAAGAGAGCATGGACCCAGGTTACTGATGTACATGCATTTCACACAAGCAGTCAGTAAATGAACAGGATACATAGTTGGGTTATGTGCAACATCATCTATACAAAATTAGCATTCACTGTTCTCATAACTGAAATCGGACATACATAGAAGTATGTAGTAGTAAACTGTGTACTTATATTATCTGTGAAGTTACTAATGTTCTTTTTTTCTCCCTCTCCCCACCCCTTTTCTTCTTTAATGCATTAATTACATTTATTATTATGATTTGATATTAATATATTATTTGTCATTACCTCTATTGGCCTTATGTATAATTTAATATTGCTTTGCTGTTAAAATACCTTCATTTACGTTATTTGTTGTTGTGTTCCTTATTATATTCCTTTCTATTTCTTTCCATTACTCATTATTATTTTCTATTATGTTATTAATTACATTTGATTGGTTATGTTTATTTTTACCTTATGTTTATATTTAATTTCCTACAGCAAAATAAGGTAGGCCGGATCAAGGTGATCCACCAACCTTGACTCCTTGGCCACGACACAGGATCCCAGCACGTCTGGGCTACAGCCTGGTGGCATCTCCTCTGCTGCCCCTGCACTACCTGCTCCATTGGGTAGTTTTGCACCACAGGTTGCAGGTGCCCCCCTCGGCAGTGGAAGTGGAAGGGGTGCATATGTCAATAGTGATGAACTGCCAGGCGTGGTGCATGGGCTGCTGATTTAAACTGCTGGTGCACACCTACACAGGATGGAGAGCATGCTATCCATCCTGGTGAGGCAGCCTTGCCCTGGGCACAGGTGTCAACCACTGCTTCCACAGGACCAGTGAAGGTACGGTGCTGACAGCCCCATAGGTGAGGATTTGAGTCGCACTGCCACTGTGTCTGACATCCATGGAACTAGTTTTCCACAACACCCTCGCCAAACAAGGTGTTCTCCCCCTCTTGTATCACACACCAACCTTGTCTGCTGTCTAGTCTGTCTTGTCTGTCTGCAAAAGCTGCCTCACCTTTACCAACTTTCCTCCTCCACACATACCTTTGTACCTTCCCCAACATTCCACTCTCACTTTAAAAAAAAAAGAAAATGGGTACCTGTCCCCACCAAAAACAATATCAACCCATACATAGCAGCAGCAACTAAAGTAGTCAAGACCAGGATAAAGGTGCAGTTCTAGTAAAAGAACTGAACATAAAAATAATAAAAGATACTGAACCAACACAGCTAGGCACAACACAATTTATTTTAAGTAACAAATGGAGTTAAAAGAAGTAAGCGCTTCCGCAATAATCACATTGCTTCATCAGACTGATTGCTTGCAAAAACACATTCAGTTTGAAGTAGAAGTCAGACAATCAGTTGGTAAGCATTCATTAACTAGCAAGGAACATTAGAGTAGTTTAAAGGTATAATATAAATGTATGGGAACCATTTTTTTTAAAAACTAAATTACAAATATAAAAACAACTGTTACAGAAGCACAGTTTAGCTAACAGCAGGTTAATGTCTGAGTGGACATGCTTTCAAAAAAGTTCTAAGGGATAACACACCATTTTATCCAGGTGGTTTGTCCACATTAAAAAATAAAATCCATTTCTGCTCAGCTGTCTCTGTCTGATTTTTTATATCTCCTCCTCTCATTCCTTCATCTAATATCTCAAGTACTAGAAACTTGAAAATATGTTCTGGTCCAAGCTGTGAAACATGTGCTAGAGTATTAGTTTATTTCTTATGCTTAATATCCCTGTAATGCTCCAAAATTCTTTCTTTCAGGGATCTATTGTTTTTTCCTATATAGAAGGCATGACATACCTGGCAACTACTGAAGTAGACAATATTTCTTGTCTTACAGTCTGCATAAAATTCCAGTTCTATTTTAAAGTTAGCATATGAATGTATATATACTGAACCTATAAATATATACTTACATGCAATACATAGCTCTCCATTTCACACACATGTCCACTGGACACACTTAATTTGGTCCAATTGACAATGCACTTATGCTGTCTTCACCCCTCTCTCTGCAGGTGACTGTCCAAATACAGCTACAATGTCTGTTAAAGTACACAGTTGTTGCTGTACAAGAAATAAATAGCTATGGTTCTTTCTTACACCCTTCCTGCACATACCTGCATGCCTTTCACTATGTTTTCCCCCTGCTTGCACCCCATTTCACCTATCTCCCATTTTTCATTCCTTTAAAGATTTTTTGTGCAATGCTATATAACACGCAGCATTGCTAAGCTAAGCTAAATGAGGGTATATTGATATAGTGGGAGGTTGGTGCTATGGTTAAGGTGCTTACCGTAGAAACGCAAGGTGCAGGGCTTGATTCTGACGTGGGGAAATTGGCTAGGCTAAAAATGACCCATAAGGGCAGTTAGCCTAGTACTAACCTATGAACCTATATATGTGTGAAATAATATTAATCACATATCTGTGCCCTATTTCAAACTCAGAACCATCGCACCTGCAGACTAGTGCATCAACCTGTCAAGCCACACAGCTGTTAATTAGCACAGGTGTTTTAAGCAAAATATAATACTATTGTCCTATCATTAAGTGTATTTAAGCAATGCTGCACATTGCACCACATTGCACAAATGTGATAAAAGAGTAATAGAAAAATGTGAATGCAACTTGGGCTCTGGTATAGGAATACATCACGATAAAGCCAGATACATAACAGGTAGGTACTAGGCTATTAGCTCTAGGGCCTATATAAGTCTAGCCAAAAAGGTACCCTGGCTTTCGCTACCCAAGAAAATTATTTTCCTGTGCCCCTGTATCCCTCAGGTGAATTTCCTATTTCCCATCCAATCTAGTGAATGTAAGTGAGATCTGTAACAGCAGGTAACTGTGAAATTATATCTGCAACATTTAAAAAATACAGCTGCTAAAAGATTAATGGAAAAAGGTGTTTAACTGGGTCTCTGGTGGAGAAATACATCCCCAGTAAGCCATACACATAATAATGGATGTAAATGAGGTATGTCACAGCATGTAAATGTGCAATAATTTATTAAAAAATACACCTGTTGCAATAGTGACTCAGTATCTCAGTCTGCTAAATGTTTTGAAAACATTAATGTTTGGTCCACATGGTCCTGTGTTTAAATCCAGTGGTGTCTACAATTTAAAATACATATATGTGTGCATCACCATTATGAATTCTGATATGTATGATTGTCACTTATTTATCCACCCAAAGCAGTACAGATGAAATATCTGCTTTTCAATGATGGAAGTCAAAGGCCTACAGATAGGAACACAGTTAACATATTCCCATTACAGCACTAGAAAGTACATACAGTGTCAGGTCATACATTAGTATGCATTCACAGAGGATTTTGAAGTATGTAATTCAAATGAGGCCCAGTAATATCAGACTGTAGCACACAATGATTTGCAACTGATATTACAGACATCGACAGCTGCACAAGTAACGTACACATATGGCAGGCATGGTAGAAGCAAGGGTTGCCAACACACATATCCCAGATGATTACCATAACTTAACACATGACTTAGCAGTTGTCCAAATGGTTGCCATAATGGTAAGTGTACCCCCTACCTTGTTCTAGGACACAACAACCATGCTGCCTTATACTTTGTTAATGATACCTTTCGCTAACATACTTATCTTAAACACATACCTGAATTTCCTGTGTGATGGGTTCATTGAATCACACTCTGGCTGTACACCAAGGCTGCCACAGGTCACACTGTTACTCATGTGTTGTTGTCCTCCACATTCTGCAGCCTATCTGTCTATGTTTATTGCCTACAGCAGCAGCAGCAGCTGTAACCTGTAGCACACACATCTGTATGTAATAAGTATCTAGTACAAACATTTTCTCTGTGTTGATGTGGTATCTCTATCCCAGTAATTTCCACTCCAACAAATGAGAAAGGGGGTGGATTCTACATTGACGCCTTATATCTTGTTGAATAGTTGCATGGCATTTCCTGGTTATACTGCAGATCAGCTGTGAATGCTGCATTTTGCGTTTCTGCGTCACAGATTGATTCAGAGGCAATCACCTGCTAATGAGAACCATCTTAAAAAGGGAAACTCTTAGCTAGGTGAACCATTGTGTATGACTTTCTTTCTATGGTGAACTCGTTGGCACAACACTTATATATCTGTATCTTTTAACAGAGGAATGTTGTACTCCATCAGGTATGTAACCATTTTGTTTCCAACATGATGCATATGTTTGAATATACTTAGGGGAAATGGCGATTACATCAATAAGTCTTTCTTAGAACTGTACAGATGACATGCCATTGATCTGCACCTGTGTAACACCTACATAGGATGTAGAGTACAGCAATGGTATAATGC
Organism: Protopterus annectens; assembly: GCF_019279795.1. Taxonomy (NCBI): domain Eukaryota; kingdom Metazoa; phylum Chordata; order Ceratodontiformes; family Protopteridae; genus Protopterus; species Protopterus annectens. The sequence continues at coordinate 1,233,248,494 of NC_056731.1, read as the reverse complement.
TGTCCATTAACTAGGGACACTGGTCTCCTGGATACTTCCTGTGTTAGTTGTTTGGCATTGTATTTCATACATATATTGGGGGGGGGAGTGGTTTCCTGCTATGGGCCACACTACAACTACCAGTGGACTCCTGTGTTGGTTGTGTGATCATATGTGAGTATCTGTCATGGCACAGACAGGAGTAGATCACTATTGCTTCTATCCTAGTTGGTTCCACACCATTTGTGGGTTTGGCACACTGTTGCATATGAGATGTGTAATCAAGCAAAGAATACTGATAGCCTTCCTTTATTGCTGTATTTGTACATACTGTACACTCATGTATGTGATCCTGACATGTATTTTCATTTTTTTTTGTATTTCAGGTGATTTCATGATCACCAGATGCTGCCCACCTTTCCCTGAGGCTAAAAACAATCGCATAATTGAGGCATTAAAACAACACTACAAAGTCCTGCTGTCCAGAGGGAGGAGAAATAGACAAGAGCAACAAGCCCTGTGGGACAAACAGGTCCATAACATAAATGCTGTGGCTCACCAGAATTGCACATATGAGCAGATCTGACACAGTGCCACAGACATGATTCTCTTGGCACACAGATGGGCAGTGGAAGTGGCCCGAGATTGACAGGTCACTGCTGGTGGCCCTGCAGTGGAACAACCTCTGTCAGCTACTGAAGAATTCCTGGTGAACTTTGCAACACAGGACAGCTCCCAGGCATCCACCACACAATATGTCGTGGATGTGAGTGCCACCATTTTCACACAAGAGGAGCATCCAGCATGCTTATTTGGATCAGCATTGGACTACTGTAGCACTTAGCATGTCAGGATGCACATAATTTTATGTGGGTATCAGGCATTTTATGGGGTGGGGGAAGGAGGTTAGCTGTAGTTTTAAGCTCATGCAGAGATTGTGACCTACATACCTGTTAACATAGTAGCTACTATAAATAGGAGATACTTGGACGTAGTACCAATGTTATACTGTAACATAATGCTGTTTACATTACCTCTCCCTCATATGTTTTTCAGCATCATCAGGAATAGGAAGAGGCTGTACTCCTGCTGCTGGTAAACACAAAACATTTTTGACAGAGATGTAAATTTACTTCAAGGTATTAGCTAAACTGTCATCCCAGGCCTGCTGGCTGGATTGATGTACTGTTTGTATGACTGACAAATCTACAGATATGTTCTGACTGAACACACTGCAGGGTCATACCTATGCCTTGTAGGTGTGATCTCAGTGATTGATTTCAAAGTATTGTCAGGACTTTTTAGATGGGCATACCAGTAAACTGTGCAGAGTTCTGCAGAATGTCAGCAGTGTACATTATTTATGTTTTGTTCATGAAAGTCTAGTTTAAAGATCTGTTATTTCAAATACTTACAGATCTAGGTTATAAAATAATGTCCTCACATCCTACTATATCAGATTGTGGATTATACAAGACAGTAATAGTGACAGCAGTGTATACAGCTCAACATATATTGCAACTTAGTACTGCAGAACATAGTAGTGCAGTTATTAATGTGATGCTTTTCCCTTTATATCACAGATGACCTGGGCGGTTGGTCTTTGTACCCTTCACAACCTGTTGTCAGTGTCTCTTCAGACTCTGATGATGATGGTGGTCAAAGTGAGGCACAGGTGGGGGTTGCAGGGGCTGAATCTGACACAGATGTTGACATCCCTTATCCGCACTCATTATCACACTACACAGCCAGTATGCCTATACATACCCAGTCCCCTGAGGCCACAGATATTGGACAGTCAGAGGATGGGGACATTGAACAGGGAAATGAGGCTACTGTGGCTGCAGTGAGCGTCGACACTGGCCATTGACAAAACAGTTGGCAAGATTCCACACAGGCAGATTGATAGGGATGCTCATAGGAGGCCTGCTGTCTCTCCACCACTTTTTGCAGGTGTCTCATCATGTGTCACTCTGCATATGTTTAGGGCCATCATGGAGGCACAGGCACATTCCAAAAGGAACTCCAGATGAATGTTTAGGGATATGGATGCAGCACAGTCTGACATCCGTGACTTCCTCCACCATGTTGCTGATACCCTGGATCAGTTGACTGGTGCAGTGGAAAGATGTTGGTCTGAGACAGATCACACAGTATCTGTTTTGGAACACACATTGCTTGTGATGGAAAATCTGGTGAGAGTCAACGTGAACATGCACAGTCACACTGCTGTAGTGGCAGTGCATCCAGTGCTCCAGAAGGAGTCTGCTGTCCACACCAAGATGTGACAGGTCATGGGATCATGGTCCTGGGTGTTCCCATGGAGGACACAGTTCCAGCAGACAGCAGTCACCCTCGGGTAGTAGCCCAGCATCTGACCTTGGGCATGGAAGTGCGAGTGCAACTCCTAGCAGAGCCAGTTCTCATGTTCAGGGGCAGAGATGATGTGCTTTCAGCTCTACCATGCACAGCTCAAAGCTGTTCAACATAGACATGAAGGCTAGCACTGAGCTTGGCTGCATTCCCACAGACACTCATACACCACCTATAGACATACACACCACATGTACATGGCTTGTCTTGCCTGCTTCCCTTTCTGACTCACACTCATGCTTGCAAACCTATTGGGTCAGCCTAGGCCTCCTTCACCCCCATACAGCACACTGTGCAAGTGATAATACTTGTGCCACATCCCTGTCATACTTCTCATCGATGCAGGGAAATTAAGCTGTGTATCTGATGCACAGGCTGATTATCTAAATTAATATGTATTTGTTTCTTCTGTTGTTGCCTTTGACATATTACTTTTACTGGTCAGTTATAGATATTGTATGCAGCCATTTGTAATGAGTAAACCACATTATTTTGTGTATGTTACATTGGATGTTGTTATAATGGCTGTGTAGTCACACAATGAATGGTGTCTCAAGGAACTGTTTCGTTTCACTTTCAGGATTGTGTAGGACACACCTATGGGTGAACACCTGCAATAAACCCATCAATGTCAGAGCACAGGATGGAATGACAGCACAGAAGAAAAATGTCATCTGAAAGGTAAAACAGTGTAGGTGCATGTCTCCATAGGTTTATATGTGTATAATAAGCTAACAAAAACAAGGGCTTCTGTCAGCCTAGCCATGCATCCCTAAACTTTGACAAGGTCTGCTACCCTTGATAAGTGTAAGCAGCACTTTGGGAACTGAGACATGTAAAAGCCGAGAAATGTGAGATGAACCACCTACAGTTTTCCTGTGTCCATTAGAGACATTTGTCCTAAAGCAGTTATCATTGTCGTGTTCCCCATCCTACCATGTAACTTGCACATGATTTGTGTTAAGGTGGAACTCTGCTTCACATGGATGGGGAGCTTGTTACATATAGGTTGTAGTCTCTGGGTTACATACCTGTCTCTCCAGCATGTCCTATGTATACCACAGTCAAGGTGTATGTGTGTAGGACAGGTAATTCTCGTGCTAATCCTTTCTTGAATATGCAGGAGGTACGCAGTGGGGTCTGACACCTCCCTGCATGGCAGGCATATACCTCCCCACCAAAGCATGCAAGAGACAGAATACACAGTTGTGGCTCTGATGCAGTCTGCATAGGACATGTTATGTACACTGTGTATTGTTTTACTGTGGAACCTCTGTGGAAGTTACAGTTGTTGGATATGCCTGGTTAGTTACATACCAAAGGTGGCATTGCACTCAAGGATAGGTCTGATAACTACCAAATACAGTTGAACAATGCATTTGTTGGATTTACATGCCATACCTTTGCTTATAGGTTGTGCAACATAGAATGAATCCCCAAATATTACTGACCCATGACAGTCAGAGGCTAGTGCAACATAGAATGAATCCCCAAATATTACTGACCCATGACAGTCAGAGGCTAGTGCAACATAGAATGAATCCCCAAATATTACTGTCCCATGACAGTCAGAGGCTAGATCACTATCTATGTATCTATAAGTCCCTAACTACTAGGTCAACTGTTGTAGGTGTGCAGCCAATATGATAGTTACCATGGGTGGAAGACTTCCCAAGGGATTGTATTGTGCATTCCTTGGCATTTAGTGCTAGTCCATAGCTCTGACAATAACTGAAGGTCTGTGTCAGCTAATCCTGGATAACTGATGAGTCAGTGTGGGATTCAATGGAAGCTCGTAATTCGCAACCATCTGCCTCAGTCAGAAGCAAATGACAGTGGCTGTGACTGCAGAGAAATAAATGCTTAGAAGGAGTAGTCCCATGAATGATTTGTGAGGGAGTCCACTGGTGACTGGCCTCATTGTAGCAGTGGACTCCCCAATGCTATTGTCCTGGATAATGTCTGCCAGCCACTTGGCTAAACACCGGCTGACATACAAGTTTGTAACTAACCTTTTCAGTTTGTCAACAATGCCTGATGGCCTAATAGTGTCAAATGCCTTGCCAGGCCATTGTAGGTGGAGTGAATCATTTTCCCTTCATCCATTGCTTTGTTTACCACTCAGTGAGGTCTACCAGGTAGGGTAGGCATGATCTGTCCTTGACAAAACCAAACTGGGCTTAGTCCAGTGTCTGTAGGTGGACTGCATCTTTAATGATCATTTCCTTGATAATTCTTTCATGGCTTTAAATATCAGACTACTGAGACTTCTGGGGACAGTGCTTGTCACTGCACGCTGGTTGTCCTGTGTGTAACTTGGCATTGCAGTTGATTCCATCATGGCTTACAAGAAAATTGTCACCCAAGGTGTTCTCAGTCTGTACAGAGAATAGAAAATACTGTAAGGGAAACTAAAGTGAAACTCAGACCAAAACCAGGACTAGTAGATAATTCAATAAAAAACAAAAAATCATCGGTTAGACAGCTAAAGCCAAAGTACTCTTTAATATAAACAGCATACAGCTCCACAGTTTAGCACACTCGTCTTAAGGAGACTTCTTCAGAACTGTGGAAATCCAAACTAAAAAGCAAGTTAAAATAATGAGTTAACCTCCTCCACCCCCACCAGCATCAAACACTGAACGACAAACTTCAATTATTGCCATAAAGGAGTGTGTCTAAGGCTTGAACAACAGAAGCTCTCCTTAATTAACTAATAAGAGAAACACTGTCATTAAGTCCTGGAATATTTGAACCATCAAGTTTCAGTTGCCAACACATTTCTGTGTGCAGAAGCCTTTCCTTGATAATTCTTTTCATGGCTTTAAATATCAGTCACCACAGTAAATAGATCTCTGCACCTGTTCTAATACAAGAAAGGTGGTTTGCTCATTTTCTGTAGGTTGAACTTCCATTGTTCCGGTCGGTCCTCTTCATCCCCTTGGGGTGAGAGTGGGTCACCTGTTGTGAAATGCCCCCTTGTTTCTTCGCTAAACATTCAGATCTCCTAGGAATGTTCCCGTCTAAAGGGCAGTCTTCCTCCTATTTTTCCTCACTCTCAACCTACAGGAAATGAGCAGACCACAGGTATTAGATAAATCACTGGTGATGGACACTGCTACTACAAATACAGGTACTGTCAAGGTTTCATCTTATTTTTAATTTTTTTATTTAGAATTTTTCTGATCTTCAAATTGGACCTGGTCACCACCAGGTATGTCTAAAGGGGTTTAACTTTATTCCCTCTACAAGGGTCAATGTGGACGACACACTTCTAGACTTAAAGATTTTTACCAGAAAATTAAATTTACAATTGCTATTTGGTGACAGTTCTGTTCCCACTCATAAGTAATTGAAACAAAAGAGCACTATGAATCCCCCTTTCCACCCTGTGGTATATCTATTTAAGAGGAAATGTGAAAAGGAGATACGTGGTATTATTGGTGGGAGAGAGCAAAACTTTTACAACCTCCCTGCACATGAAAGAGAACTATTGCATGAGTTTATGAACACCAAAGAAATTAGATGTATGAAACCAGATTGGGGGGGGGTAGTGATTATATACCACTTGGACTATGTTGGTCATTTGCTTGGACATCTAGAAAATGATGACATATATTCACTGGTGTCTATTAATGAAATTAACATCACATATCGTGGCATCAAGGTGGTACTTTATGAGTTGCTGCTTTTCGACAGGGTTTCACAGGGCCTATATGATTACTTAAGAGTAGATTTTCTGGTGATTTCTAGGATTTTTGGAATCCCCAGGATTCACTCAGCCCTCTACAAGCCTCCACCCCCCCCCCGTGTCCTATTGTTGCAGCAAGAGGCTTGTTTAGTGAGCCTTTAGCCAAATATGTGGACAACAAGTTAAAACATTTACTTAAGGGCTTTCCCCATATTCTAAAAAGATTCATGGGACTTGATGGATAAACTGAGAAAAGTGCCATTGACCCAGGAAAGCATGATGGTTACCTGTGATGTGCATAGCTTGTTTATAGTAATCTGCCATGAGGTGGGGTTACAATGGTTGAACAAGATTGTTGGTAAATATAGACAGATTTCTGACCTAGAAATATCTATTGTTGGTGACTTTATGTATCTCATTCTTAGTTGTAATTTTTTGTCATTTGAGGGGAAATTTTACAAGCAAAACACATGTGCAGCCATGGGGGCAGCCTGTGCCCCTCTATTTGCCAACACTGTGATGTTGTGGTGGGAATTGAAATTTTTATTTCTTCACCCACTGTATAAGTACTGTAAAGCATATTACTGATTTTTGGACAATCTTTTTTTTTTATTTTGGGAAGGTACATTTGACCAGTTTGTGGTGCTTTATGAGACCATGCAAACAACTACTGATTTTCTGTCTTTTACTTACCATCATAACTATCAAAAAATTGCATATTTAGATGCTGAGTTGTGCAAGGAGATAAGCAGCAAGTTTTTTTTACCTCAGTATACAGAAAACCTACCTATTGTAATTCTTTCCTGTTTTATACTACCAGTAATCCCACGCACCAAAACAGAGGCATTGTTAAGAGGCAACTTATTTGGGTATCAAGACTGACCTCTGAGGACAATATTTGTCTGTTGGAGTTTAATAAAGTTACAAGGATGTTAACTGAGAGGGGTCACCCCAACGACCTCCTGGAGCAAGTAAGTCATGAGGTATGGCTTGAAAGACAAATAAATTTGCACCAATTATTTTGCTTGGACTTGAGGGTGTTAGAGAGTGTAAAGACACTACTCCCCCCAAGCTACAGACTGACATGGTCATACAATATAGTCTTGATGTTAAACAAATAGAGAAAATTATTAGAAGAAACTGGTGTATATTTGAATATAATGATGCTACTAAGGCACAGTTTGATAAAAGTGTTGGTTTCACTTATAGAAACAAATCTAACATGAAAATGTTACTCAAAAAGTATAGTAGTAAGACCAAAGCTGTGCCAGTTACTAGAAAGTGTGGGTCATGCTACTTTTGTCCTTACACTAACACCATCTACACTGGTGTCTTAAGGGGAATTTTGGGATAAATTGACATCTGCATGTCCTCCCCGTGTTTGGAAGGGCGTTCAAAAGACATGCGTAAATGGGTGTGCCTTCGTTGAAGGTTGAAAGTCAAGCTGGCACCTCGGCGTTTGTGAAAATCTACTGCCAATCATTAGCGGACCAGAGTTCCGCTGTGGCAACCCCTAAATGGGAAAAGCTGAAAGACAATCAAACAAACAAATGTTTGTACTTCTAAGGCATCTAGAGTTGTATACGTGGCTTCCTGTGAGGAATGTTCTGCCTTCTAGATAGGCAAAACTAAAAATGCCTTTTAAGCATATTTATCAGCACTTGTACAGTATTCAGAAAGGTGATTGTAAAAGTGCACTTGTAAGACACTGTTTGACCTTTGAGGGATTTTCAAAATGTACCTTTTTTGTATTAGAACAGGTGCAGAGATCTATTTACTGTGATGACTGGGAAAACAGGCTTCTGCACACAGAAATGTGTTGGCAACTGAAACGTGATGCTTCAAATTTTCCAGGACTTAATGAGAGTGTTTCTGTTATTAGTGAATTAAGAAGGATAGCCTCTGTTGTTTAAGCCTTAGATACACTCCTTTATGGCGTTAATTGAAGTTTGTCTTTCATTGGTTGATGCTGGTGGGGGTGTAGGAGGTTCACTCACTGTTTTAACTTGCTTTTTAGTTTTGTTTTCCACAGTTCTGAAGAAGTCTGGTTAAGACGAAAGTGCTAAACTGTGGAGCTGTATGCTGTTTATATTAAAGAGTAATTTGGCTTTGGCTTTGGCTGTCTAACTGGTGATTTTTTTGTTTTTTACTGGAATAGAAACTAATACGTACACCCTATGAAGGTAAGGATGGAGTATTTGCACAGTTATTCTGCAGTTAGACACTAATCATGCAATGCGTACTGAAAACAAACAATTAACTTGTAAAGAATGCTGAAAAGTAAGGAGTGCCCTGAAATGCTGGGGCCTGGCTACTACTACTGCTTGTCTCACCAAAGTCACACTCTGCTGGGGTACAAAGCTCCTATTCTTTTACTCTCAGTAGAAGCCAAATGTTAGTACCAAGCTCAAGATGAGAAGCAGGCCACAGCATGTCTGTTGATCCACACAGTTGCCCCACATGATGCAAGGCTCTGTAGCCTTGACATACCCTTTTCTAGGTAGATGCCCTGATTAGCAACTCGAGCAATCATTTGACTTTTTCATGTACTATGCCTTGTGTTCTGAGCCTCATAGGATTTGACTAGAGTACTGACCTGATAGTGATTAGGAGCACAGCTACTGTCACAATACTATGTTCAATGTTGTGTAGCATAGATGTCCAAGGTTGCTCTAGCAAGTTCCACAGCAGCAATGATCCATGTTAGTTCACAATTTCACAGCAATTCATGCAGCCCGCTCTTCAACAGCATATAGGCGGACATCTGCATTTCATGGATGTGAGGCCTACTGCAGAGGAGTGGACACTTTTGGCCAATGTGTTTTTCCCTTCCACATGTCATAGGTATGGCATACTGTACATTTATGTTACTGTAACACAATTCTGTGTTCCCACTTCATTTCACACAACATCCAGTTCTCTGGTTACTTGACAGCCATTGTAGACTTGCAAGGCCAAAGTACTGGGTGCAAAGTTGAACAAGTTTTGTGTGCATGCACGGGCATCCGCATCTTCCCTGTAAAGAGTGCCTACAGACAGTGTGTTGAGGCTGTCAACCACAGGGGTGTAGCAGCATGACCCTAACTTTGCTGGAGTTGTACATTGTCACATTTGTAGTTATGCTATTGCGACCCTGCCTAATAACAGTATCATAGTTAATGCAAGTGCCACATGCCTGGCAAAGCATCATACTTGATCTAGCATGTTATGGCACACTGTCAGGTACTGTTTTACCTTAGGATGAAAACATAAAGGTGATAATATGTTAAATGTAAGCATCTGTCAGGCCACTGCCTAACCATGGCCTGCTGTGATGCTAAACACATTGCATCCATGCTCTCTCACACACCAGGCAGTACACATGACAATGAGTGGGTTTCCAACATGCAAACCTCACCTCCTACCCCACTCAAACCCACATCACATATATCTACATGTGTGGAGACCCTTACCAGACATGTAAGTAAACACCAGACACCTCAAAAATATATACACAAGCTTGCTACACATAATCGTACCTCTGCAGAACACAGTACACATAATAGCTCACACACCACTGTCTCACCAGTCAAAAACCTAAGGCAAAACACAAAATCAAACATATTACTCATAGGTGATTACATCATGAGACACATCAATGTGCCTCTCACCAGGCTACATAAGTGAAAGGTCACGATCAGCTTTCTGTGAGGTGCCAGGATATGTCATTTCACACAGGCACTCAAGTTTGTCAACATCAGGTACTGTTGTGACAATGTCATCATTCCTGTTGGTGTGTATGACTTGAGACATAACTCTTTGGACTGTATGCAGAGACATGACTGAGCTTACATACTGTGTCTCAGGCAGGTATGCCATTGGCCTTGAGCTGTATTTTACCATCACCTAGGATGATGGCACAATACAAATGGAAAATTATTGACTTCAATAATTGCTGTAGTGTGTGGTGTCATTGTAAAGGGATCTACTATCTGTTAGCCTGGGATGACTTGCACAACAGACCTCAGTGTTTTGCCAGAGATGGCCTTCATCTGTCACCCCTGGCATTTTGGCTACTGGTCAGAACTGTTGCCACCCCATAGTGTGCCTTTTAGGTGGTGTCTCAGGGGAAAATTTTCCAGTGAGAAAATGCCATCTACAAATGACATCACAGTTATGTTGCTAAATGCTTGGAATGTCACCACTAAACTGCACTCACTGGAAGCTGTCCGCACAGTGGAAGATGCAGACATTGTGCAATCACAAGCAATTGGGTCAAGGCTGTGGAGAGCACCACAGCCATACCAGGCTACACTTCCTTCCACATGTTCAGACCTCAAACTTAAAGCATGCAAACTAATGGAGGCAGTGTGTACATACTCAAAGATGGGTACATATCCCGCTTGGTTAGACAGTATGATTCCCTGGAGAAACTGCAGGTGCTATTGAATGCTTGTTGGGCACCTAATCAAGCCATTTCCAGCTACAGGAGCATGAATCAGGACACCCACTGTGCTTATATGGATCTACTGAGTCTATCAAGATACACCAAAACAAGATGGTTTTGGTTGACTTTAACTACTCACCAACTGGCAAGTAAAAAATACAATCCCAAGATGATAAAATGACCAGTGCAACAAAAGGAGAACAAATAATAGAAAAATGCTGGAAGCAACACAGCAGATAATCCAAAGACAGTATCCAATTTAATGAAAATAGTAATCACTTTTGAGGGTCCACCTCTTCATCAGACTAAAAACAAATAAATGAAAAAACAGAGTCTTTAAATACCCCTCCCTTCCATCATTAAATACATCAATTAATGCATCAGTTAAAACATTTAAAAAGATAGCACATGATTTACCTTAATACATATGCTAATGCTTAAGTTGCCTAGCGAAAGGTTCAATGGAAACCCTACTATTTAAACCTGGTGCTCTATCTGCATGTAGTAATATTATCCTTCTCTGTTCTGCGGCTTCAGTGATATTTTTCATATCACCTCCTCTTTTCCTATCTGCAACCAATTTCAAGGCCTGAAACTTAAAAGTGTGTTCCCTACCTTTGTTCTTTACATGCATGGCTAATGCACTATTTTCTTTCATGTTTTTTATATCTCGGACATGTTCCAATATCCTGTCTTTGAATTGCCTTTTAGTTTTGCCAATCTAGTATGAAAAACACTTAACACAACAACTGAAGTACACCATATTCCTTGTTCTGCAATCAGCATAGTATGAACACTCTACCTTAAACCCTAATACTGGATGTGTAAAGTGTGTGCCTGCATGTATAAAGACACAGGCACTACAATTCCTACAGGTGTACGTACCTGCTCTGGCAGATTTATCAATAACCTTAGGCAAACTGGATTTATAGCAAAGGTGACCCTTCAATGTCTTGTTATTCCTAAAACTGAACTTAGTTTTTTCACCTACTACACCCGTTAACTATTCCACTGTTGAGAGTATATCCCAGTTCCTGTCAATAACGTCACATACAATATTTATATTACTTGCATATGTCAAAGTCATCCTTGGGTAAGTGTTATCACAGCCTTTCCTCTCACTCATGGACATGGGGCTCTCACCTATATCAAACATACCTTCTATTAGATTCCCATTAAAATATGGTTTACACCTGGTCGCCTTGTCTCTCCATGCTTTTTTAAAACATTTATCCATGTCCTTACCTTTATAACCTCTTTCTATTAAATCTAATTTCAGAGATGCCACAGCTGACTCCAATTACAAGTCATCATTATGTAATCTCATTAGTCTCACCACTTGTCCAGTTATTATGTTGCATTTGCATTGATTGGGGTGCATACTCCTACTATGTAGAAAGTTATTTTTCCTGACCGTTTTCCTGTACAAGCTAGTTCTAATATTAGTCAGAGAATGTTTACAAACAGTCACATCCAAAAACTCTATTTTTTGCGTACTGTAATTATATGTGAATTTCAAAAAAATATACATCTTCAATCGGTTAAGATCTTGCCAGCAGTGAGAATCAAACCCTGCACCTTGTGGCTAAAAAGCATACACCTTAAACACTACACCATTGGCCTTTTCAAAAAAATCTCTGGATGCATTCAGATAACCAATAAAAGCTCGTAACAATTGTTCAGTCCCTTGCCATAACATAAAAACATCGTCCACGAATCTTTTATACCAAATTACTGAGTCTGCAAACACCATATTTGAAAATATATGCACTGTTTCCCATTGTACAAGCGAAAGGTTGGAGTAGCTGTTGGCACAAGCTGTGCCCATCGCCATGCCAACCTTTTGAATGTAAAAGTCATCCCCAAACATGAAAACATTATTACTCAAAATAATGTCTAGTAAACGACTAATCAAGCATATCTTATCTCTTCACATACCCTTAACATGTAGTAATTCACTAACATTATCAATTCCCCATTGGTAAGGAATAACAGTAAATATAGACTCTATGTCTAAAGTGATGAAAAAAAAGTCTGCATACTCTGGTTTCCATTTCTGTTGCAATAATTGCAAGAAAGTTTTAGTGTCTTTCAAGACTGTTCCACATTCTTCTAGAATGGGTTGCAAATTCTTTTCTACATAAATTGACACAGGTTCCGTTGACAAACCTCTGCTCGAGACTATCAGGCGCATTGGTGGGGTATGGATATCTTTATGGACCTTAGGCAAACCATATATTATGGGAACCTTCTGGATGTTCAACTGTGAAATAATCAAATAGTGGTTCAGATACCATATCAGTTATTAATAGATCAAAACCTAAAAATGACACTTTATCAGTAATAGCTTTAACTTTCATCGCTGTTATACATTCATAAGTACCTCTATCACTCAGTAGATTCAGCATCTATGTATTATAAAGTTGTTTATCTAAGATAACTATACCCCCACCATTGTCTGCTGGTTTGATCTCGATATGGGATATCTCTCTATGTTGTTGTAATGCATCATACTCATCTTTTGACATATTATAATACTGCTTGTTACCTATATTATTTGCTAAAGCATCCATAATTTGTTTATCACATATATCAACAAACGCTTCCACAATGGTGTTATTGGGTGGCACATATACACTGTTTTTTTTAAAACATACATTGAGAGGAAGCCACATCCTTAAACATCGTATGCAGTCTTAATGTTCTAGCAAACAGTGTCAGATCAGTCAGAACATCGGTAATATTAGCTTGATTTGATGGTACAAAACTCAGTCCTTTCTCTAACAGCAACTTCTGTGTTTCTGTCAATTCATATGTAGATATATTGAATATCAAAACTGCTTTTGCCTCTTGCCCTCCTTTCATATCCTCCACACTCTGTGTTCTCCTTGTTTTCAAATTCCTTGTTCGACTCCTGGACCTTCCTCTGATGGGGAGTAGTTTGTGCAATAAAAAACGACTCATACTGGTCGTCAGGGTGTTATAGAATCAATATTACTATTGATATGCTCTGGACATTGTTGCTTGAAATCCTTAGGTTTCACTATCAGTTCCTCATTTCTATACTCTTCGATTGTGAAACCACATGTAAATCACTTGTGTCAACACCAGTACAATCATTCCCAGATACGGGTTCAACATCAGCTAAAACCATAATTTTTATCTGCCTTTGATCCGACTCAACTCTGGAAGGAAGGGGAGGGAAATATTCATTAGAACCAATCAAATCCCCACCATTGACGTCGATAGTAGTAGCAACAGCCATTGTATATTTGCATCTTACTGAGCATGCACTATCCCTATTCTTCACCCATGAGAAAACATTACCAGCTTTGAAGTCAGAGAGATCCTTTGTAACTTTCTGACTTTGACAGTTTACAGTCTTTTCTCATAGTTAGGGATGTTTTCATAGAGCGTTTCCATCTTGTCACATATGACAAAATCTGTGTCCTCTAATGTTTGGAATCCATTTATCCAATGTACAAATGCAAAGTGAATGTCTGTAGCTGAGAAGGTTTGTTGATGCCTGCAAACTGTCATAGACTCTGTAAATTATGTCAACATCCTACAAGAGAGTCATACATGACAAATGATTGTTGCCACAATCATGGCCTTAAACTCCATTCAAATATATGTAGTATCATTCTTTTTGGTACCATCAATGTTCCTACTAAGTAGCACATCAATAGCAACACCTTAAGTACATACTCAGGAGTGAAAGACCTGGACACACGGTTTACACCTACCTTACCTTAGATCACCATTTCTCCACAGTGGTAAGAATGGCATTATATCTCGCTCATGTCATAACTGAGGGCAATCTCACCTGAATATAAAGTAGTTATAGCCTCAATGTACTCTTCCCTCATCAGGCCACTATTTCAGTCCAATGGCCACTTTGTTATGTACATTTCCAAGCACCAGTGGCAATTGCAGAGACAAAGGTTTCTTACAAGGGAAAGTCAAGTCTTCAGCATCTGTCTTATAGGGAGCATCTGAAAATACTTTCACTTTAGTTAGTCTCATACAGAGTATTCAAAGGTGACCTCTGCTATGCATGCAAGGCAATCTGTGACCCTGCTTTATTGGAAATGCTGCATAGCCATAAGTCAAAACGTATACAGATTACTCGCTGTAAGGGCCTTAACCTGGTATGTGATCTTGACACAATATACTGGAGGGAAAGATATGTCTACCAGAGTTTAACAAACCTTTGTGGCAGACGTCCATTTAATGTCAAACAGAGCACCTCATTAGCCCTCTTCAGATGCAATCAGTACAATTGGAGGGGTGACCATAATTTCACCCCTGGGGTTCTGCCTGTGTCACTTTTGGACAGTGGCAATAGGTGCTGATTGTATAAATAAGGGTAAGAACTTGGCTAGGACTGTAAGGGCCCCATGGCCATTAGCCTAGTAAATTCCAATGATCCTATGATCCCGTAGGCTGATGTAAATGCTCTGACTAACATCCACACAAAACAACTTGGCTACAGTGAGAGAAGTACCACTAACAATTAATGTTTACAAAACATTGTACAGCACACAGACACCCCAAGTTGGCTGCAATGAGATTAGAAGTCCTGCCTATCTAGTCTTGCTCACTACAGATCACAGTAGGCCTGCATCACCTGCTACACCCAAAATAGTGCAACACTCTGCCTTTTTCTAAGGCAGGGTGGTAATCATATTTCTATTAAAGATCAATACACATACACACAGAAACACACCAAGTGGGCTGAGCCCTACCTATCTAGTCTTACACACAACCGATAACAGTATTTAGTACATGCACCACTGCTGGAGTCTGACTTTAAAATGGCTGTTGGTAGCCCTATGGTAGATGACATCTACAGGCCTTGTGGGAGACAGGGGTTTTAAGGACTGAGTAAACTGCAAAGGCAAAAAAAGTGCATATCCATTGCAGTTTGGAGTCAGTGGGAGATTCAACTTGTTTTGTAGGGAGATGCACATACACACTAAGTGGGCTGGAGTAAGATTAGAACCCCTACCTATTTAGTCTTACCAATACAGAACAGTACTTAACACATCGCCACAGCTCAAGTCTACTTTCATCGCTGTTATACATTCATAAGTACCTCTATCACTCAGTAGATTCAGCATCTATGTATTATAAAGTTGTTTATCTAAGATAACTATACCCCCACCATTGTCTGCTGGTTTGATCTCGATATGGGATATCTCTCTATGTTGTTGTAATGCATCATACTCATCTTTTGACATATTATAATACTGCTTGTTACCTATATTATTTGCTAAAGCATCCATAATTTGTTTATCACATATATCAACAAACGCTTCCACAATGGTGTTATTGGGTGGCACATATACACTGTTTTTTTTAAAACATACATTGAGAGGAAGCCACATCCTTAAACATCGTATGCAGTCTTAATGTTCTAGCAAACAGTGTCAGATCAGTCAGAACATCGGTAATATTAGCTTGATTTGATGGTACAAAACTCAGTCCTTTCTCTAACAGCAACTTCTGTGTTTCTGTCAATTCATATGTAGATATATTGAATATCAAAACTGCTTTTGCCTCTTGCCCCCTCCTTTCATATCCTCCACACTCGGTGGTCTCCTTGTTTTCAAATTCCTTGTTCGACTCCTGGACCTTCCTCTGATGGGGAGTGGTTTGTGCAATAAAAAAACGACTCATACTGGTCGTCGTAGGTGTTATAGAATCAATATTACTATTGATATGCTCTGGACATTGTTGCTTGAAATCCTTAGGTTTCACTATCAGTTCCTCATTTCTATACTCTTTCGATTGTGAAACCACATGTAAATCACTTGTGTCAACACCAGTACAATCATTCCCAGATACGGGTTCAACATCAGCTAAAACCATAATTTTTATCTGCCTTTGATCCGACTCAACTCTGGAAGGAAGGGGAGGGAAATATTCATTAGAACCAATCAAATCCCCACCATTGACGTCGATAGTAGTAGCAACAGCCATTGTATATTTGCATCTTACTGAGCATGCACTATCCCTATTCTTCACCCATGAGAAAACATTACCAGCTTTGAAGTCAGAGAGATCCTTTGTAACTTTCTGA
>NC_056731.1:1233186940-1233226940 GCF_019279795.1 Protopterus annectens | reverse complement strand
CCCACATGCTCTATGATGTTCTTAGGTTGTGTATGTTTCCTCATTATGGGATGCTTCCATGGGTGGGTGTGCATTGCTGATGGGTGTCATCATCCACAGTTACAGGGTGTAGCCAGCATCCCCCAGTAAATGGCTCTGTGGGATGTACTCCTAGTACAGCTGTGATATGTGCCAGATATGCGAGTTGTGATAACTTACAATCTGATGATGTTAATCCTCATTCATTCCTTACGTATGGGTATCGGTTCTGACCTCAGAACCGAGCCAGCCATTTTCCAAGCTCGCATCAGCCACAAACTCTCGAGCTAAACGCTTACCCATAATTCCCATCTCCCTGTTACCCCAGATTTCGTTTGCCGCATTACAGTTAGGTCGTGTCAGGCTACTTCTCTTGAGCTAAGTACACATTTTTGATCTTTTCAAAAATTTGACTAAACTTTTTGAGGAAAAAAAGTAGTTATTTAGTTATCTCTTAACTTCATGCCTTGTACATCAAGAAGCCATACCTGACCTTTCATAAGGACAGAGTGTCATTGAGAACTAATCCTACCTTTTTGCCCAAAGTGATTTCTGACATGTCCATTAAACAAACCATTGAATTGCCAGTTTTCTTTCCCGATCATTCAAACACAGGAGAGTATTGCCTACATACCCTAGACATTCACAGACAACTTTGTTTCTACTTGGACAGAACTAAGGCTTCTCACAAGTCAGATCAGCTTTTTTTGGCTTTTTCTGGATCTAGATTAGGATGTGCTGTTTCCAAGGTCACGTTGGCTAAGTGGTTGAAAGACTGCGTGACCTATATTTACAGCAAGCATAATGTTCAGTTAGCTACCACTGTCAAGTCTCATTCTACTCAGTCAGTAGCAACCTCAGCTGCTTTCCATGCTAGAGCTTCTTTACATGACGTGTGCAGCTGCTACGTGGGCTAGACCACATACCTTCATCAGCCATTACAAATTAGATCTGGCTTCCAGGGGAAGAGCATCATTTGGCTCTATGGTGCTCAGGAATGTCCTTCCATGAGGGCCTCCCAAGAAATAAGGTAACTGGGGACTCTGCCTCATGCATAAGGAATGAACGAGGATTAACATCATCAGATAAAGAAGTTATGTCTTAACATAACGTTCCATCTGTGATGTTGATCCTCATTCAGTCATTACGACCCTTCCTCCATCCCCTTCCTGGGGCTTATAATGGATCTCACCTTCTGATTCAGATAGGTCAGTTGACCAGAGGTAGCCTCTACCTTCTCTTGACTTACAAACTCAATCTGAGGTAATGGCGGAGGGGAATTATGGGTAAGAGTTTTGCCCGAGAGTTTGTGGCTGACGCAAGCTTGGAAAATGGCCGGCTTGGTTCCGAGGTTGGAACCGATACACATGCGTAATGACTGAACGAGGATCAACATCACAGATGGAACGCTATGGTAAGACATAACTTCTTTTTGTTGTTAGCACACACTTTCAGGATAACCCCCTGGGCATTACACACAACCTGGCAGTTAATGGAGTGCTGCCCCTTGGGGTTAACGTAGATTGTACCCTGCTCACCAGGTGGTGCATTGATGTGTACATCTGTGCAATCTATGGCATCCAGTAGTTTAGGGTAGTGTGGCACACAGTAGAAGTGTTGCATGTTGCTGGCCTTTGCCTCAGGGATAAGGGAAAAAGATTTGTGCTCACTGGCATGTGGAAGCATAGCATCCAGGAATTGTTGGAGTATCCTGAATGCAGATGCCTGTGACACTCCCATCTTTCCCCAGTTGGTCTTTGAAAAGTACCTGTAGCTAGTATCCTAAGGGCTACACATTCTTTAGTCTCCATTGGGATGGGTTCCCGTCTCTTAGCTCTGGCTCTAAGTTGAAGGCTGCAGAGCTCAGTGAGTTCTTATATGTCCCTGTCCACTCTGTAGTGCTTTCCAATTTCCAGCTCATGTAGCTCCTGAAACGTTACCCTGGGCCTTAACATTCTTCTCCTTCTCAGCCTAGGACTATTGTCAGAAGCGCCAACAGCATTGACTTCAACATCTAGCACATACAGGCATAGTAGACCTACAGCAGGCCCTAGCATTATCCCAGTTAAAATTCCCAAGTCTCTACTTCAATGGTCCAGAGTATTCAGGGGAAATCAGAATGTAGGGTGTATGCATACTTTATTCAGTTCAGCTTTAGGTCCAACACGTGGGATTGGCTAATTATGATGCAGTTTACCTGACCAGGATGTAACTGACATAATTTAAAGTCCCTAATTTAGTGCGCGACACAGCTCGATGTGCTGCAGGGTGCAGCATAGCTTATACAAAAGTCATAAAATATTTAAGATATTTGGTTTTAATTGATTGCTGCTTGCATCATTACTGTCACGTGGGTAGTCTGCTCATGTGGACACATTAAGCTATGTGGCGTGCCTTGCAAATATGCGCAATGGGAACAAAATTCTACAAATAATAAGCTACACCCCCCCCCCCCAATGTCATCCACATCCTCTGGGAATATCAACATCGTGTAGGAGCCTACACGAAATGGAAATGCGGACATGGTTGTTCCTTTAAGCAATTCAGGAAATCCACCTAATTTGCATACATACCCATGCTGACAGCCTAGAAACTAAATGGTTCATAGCCTTGTGAGCTGGGTAACAGCACGTATGCACTGTAGTAAAGACCCGACGTAAGGTCCTACAGTACATTTGTGAAAACAACCATATTAGAAATGTTATTTTTTTTTATTTCTGTTAATCATGTTTGCGCACTGCAGCACCAAGCACAAACATGCCAAAATTAATAACAAAATTATTATTAATTTTACATATTCCCTTCCTTTTTCAGACATCCACAATGTACCTTTTGGCTTTAGTGAATTCCCCCCATGGTGTCGATAAAGTGCAAAGGTCAAAAAGAATACATTGTTGCAGTTTTTGCTGTGGAACTTAGCAAGGTTTCCCAACAGCTGCAGTCATGGATCACCTGCAGATAAGGTACAGACCGCCAATATTGAAAATGGATGCATTCAATTAATTATTTTGGGCACAGCACAAACACACTAAGTGTCATTGCATGATGGTTAACACAGAGAAATTAAGAATGAGTAGGAAATTATGGGACTGTCATGTAACTACTCCTGCGGCAGCAGGTGTAAGTGTAGAGTTGGAGCACAGATGGTCCTGAGGAATAGTACAGGGTGTGACCTATTTTTACTGTTGTTGTGACAGTGCAGTTTATAGCAATGAACTGTAAGGTAGACACGTGCTGCTTCAACAGTCTTGTGGCAAGAGGTGTACGTGAAGGACTGCCATCATGTGGTCCTGGGTTCTAATACAGGACATTCCAGTCCTGGTTGCTGTTGTTCCATTTCCCATTATATTCACTCTCACTAATCACACTTTAGATAGTGGAGCTGCTATGAATATGTATGAGGGAAAAGACACCCTTAGTGTGTTTTCAGATGTATGACAAAGGGTACACTGTATACTAAATTTCTGTAAATATAATTCTGCTATCTGGACTTGTATGGCCTTCAAAATTAAATAAGACAAATACACAACTGGATCTATATACAAGAACCTTGTCAAGTCATACACATACACATGTAACACCTCAAAATGTCAGCTGTACTTATGAGTGATCCCTGGCTATGTCTGAGCAGCACTTCTTCTGTGGCAAAGATGAAAATTATCACTGTGGAAAAAAATGTTTTGCCCTTATGCCTAGATTTGAATCCCATACTTTAAAAATCTATTTTATCATTTTATAAAACAAAAAACAAATGTGTCAGGTCACAAAATGTATGCCCCCAATGCATGTCTTCAAACTTAACTCACCTAACAGTTATCTTCTACTTTTCAAAACATATTTCCAAACTACATCATCAGATACCCCTCAAATTAAGGTCAAGTGTCAGATTAACTGTCCTATTTCAAATATTTATGTCAAATTTTTATTGTATTAGGAAAGGCAAGGTTGAAAATGCATTAGCTGCCCACACTAAAACGAATTCCACACATAGCTTTTATTTTAGAGTGACAGATCACGTAACTGTAGATATAAGGGGTTGCCCGAGATCTTTGTTATTAGAAAAAAGAGAATTGATGTGGCAGATTTGTTTAGATGTGTGCCATTTCCCTGGTATTAATGATGGTTGCTCTATACAACGCTTATTGAAACTGAAAAGTCTAAACAGATAACATATAATTTCACAAGTGTTTTTGTCATGATAATTCTGCTAGGACAATGTGTTTTGGGTTGTGGTATATGGTTATTTTTATATCTGTAAATTTTATGTTGGCCTTATAACTATGGTCAATCTATTATGTACAGTTGTACAATTTATAGATGGTGGTAATCTTTACAGTAAATGTGGGGTTGAACAGTGTTAGTTTTGAATTCTAAGTATTAAAAAATACACATTAGGTTAGTTATAATTTTTGTTTTTAGAAACACATTATATGTTAGCTATTTCTCTTATTTTTTTAGGTAAATTGTTGTCATATTATGGTAACAGATGCAGTAGTTGTTTGAAATACTAGCAATGAACTAACTGTTCTTAAGGAATTAATATTATTCCAGTTTTATAAGTTGAAGACTTATTTGTAAGGTTAATTGGCTTTGCATTGAATAATTGAATAATTAGGGGGTGGAGGGAAATGTGTTCTAGTATATATATAAAATGATTTTGTGCCTGCTGTTACTTGTCTGAAGAAGTCTGGTCATTGCACCAGACGAAAAGTGCTTAACTTTTACAGTGTGGTACTGTGGTGTGTTTACATTTCTATTAAACAGCTGACTAGCTGAAGATTCCTGGGTGTTTGAAGTGCTTTCGTCTTGCATTTTTGTTTTTTCAACAGTTTGTGGAGTTGGTCTGATTTTTTAAATATTTATGTCATCCTAGCTAGGCACTGCTGCACTCTGTTTGACGTTTTATTATTATTATTTATTTTACATTAATTGACCGGGAAAATCTGACTGGATGCATGTCCACTTTCAGCGGAGGCCCTGGGAGAAATGCTCCACAGTTAAATTCAAGCAATCCTATAAGGTATACAGAAGCTTTCAAATTACATAAAATTAGCAGACTTAACACTGACAACATATTATTCAAGCTTAGTTCAGGTAAACATAGCTAGTACTAAACTTAACATAGATCATTACACAAACACAGTTGGACTCGTTGCTCGGGTTTGCACACTACCAGTAAATGTGATAACTGGAATTGGCAGGAAAGCATCATTTTCCATTGCTCTAGGTTGGGTGTTAGACATGGCTGGAATTAATTGGGAAGCTGTCAAGTATAGGGCACAGAGGTGGCATGTCCGTTACTCCACGTTATTTATTAGACTCCTGGTAAAGCACCACAGCCAAAGGCTTCTGCAAGGGGACTATTCTGATTCCCAATACAAGTCTTAGGTGGGGAGTAGTTTAGCTCAGGCTGTATCCAGTGCTACTGGCATCCTGCACATTGTAGAACAGTGTAGACATCATTTTAATGACCTACATACTGTAGGTGCAAAAGGGATATCCTCAACCATAGGCTGAATGACTTAGATCCTGTGGGAATCCCACAGCTGTGTAGGTATGATAAAAAGAGAGAATGTTTAATACTTAGAAAGCTAAATATAAGCAAGACTGGTATGCATAATACTCTTCTGTGCTTTTCTGTTCTTTCCCCAGCTAATGCTGACATGGAGTTCAACAGATGGGCTCATGCTGCTTGATTGGAGAAACTGAGGCAAGCAACTGGTATGTACGCAGCACCCAAGAAGCTTTATAAAATATTACTTTAATGTTTATAATTATTCAAGTTTTCCTGTAAATTAGCGTATTTGTGATTTAGGTACTTGTTTCTGTACTTTTGTTTCTACAAAATGGGCAAATGTAGCAAATACTTTTATAGATTAAATATTATACATCAGAAAGTTGAACTTTAATGTTTTGTTTGAGGAAGAGTTGACTGTGGAAACATTACATCCCTTAAGAGTCCCAAGTACATTTAACTCACCTATTCATTCAGTCTTAGCTTCCTATGAGAAAGTGTGTGAAATTGAAATATGAAATTCAAGAAGGGTGAAGTTGGATTTTCATAGTAACCTGTTCTAGATGCGAAAGTTTTGTTAGAGCAACTTCATAATCAGAATTTAAGGATGATGAAGTCAGACAAGGGAGGGGGGTTAATTATTATAAGTCAAGATCAATATGATTCAAGAATGTTGAAATTATTGTTAGATGAAACATATATTATTTCTTCATTAAATGAATTAAACACAACATATAGAAGGATTAAAAATGCCTTAAATGATATGTTCATTGAGGGGCAATTTAGTTTGGATGAATTTAATTTTTTACAAGTCTTATATCCCATTATCCCAACTGTTTTCAGTGTACCAAAACTTCATAAGAATTAAAAAAAAAACCCTATGAGACCAATTGTAAATGCTAGTGGTTCAATTACTTACACCTTAGAGATTTTCTTGCATGAGAAGTTAAGAAGTGTTATAATGAGTGAGACCCAGATATGTAAAGATTCTTGGGACTTTTAAAGAGAATCAATGAATTAGTTTATAGTAATAATGTTGTATTTGTAACTATTGATGTAAAGGATCTTTATAGTGTAATTCCTCATGATATGGGGACCTCTTGGTTCACTGAGTTCTTGTATGAAAAAGGAATGCCACAGCCTAAGATTAACACCTATGAGGCATTACTGAAATTAATATTGAAAAATAATTTTATAAGGTATCAGCACAAATATTTTTTTTTACAAAAAATAGGAGTAGCGGTGGTCTCACCATGTGGTGGCCTCATTGTTAATATAGTGATGGACCAATGGGAGAAAAAAAACGTGTTTAATTCTGTATATATGAAACAGTGTAAATTATATCCAAGTTTTCTTGATGATATATTTATTGCCTGGGAGGGAAGTGTAGAGTTATATGAATTTTTAAATTACATCAATTTTACAATAAACTTTTTGAGGTTTACCTACCAGGTGGAAGGGAAACATGTTGTTTACTTGAATATTAGCTTAGAGAAAGATACCAAATATAGGCAATTTTGGCAAAAATTCATCGTAAGCCTACCTTCTCCAATACTTATCTCCATGATAATAGTAGTCACTCAATGAATGAAAAGCGGGCCATTATAAAAGGTCAATTTGTTCAGGCAGCATGTATGGTGTCAGCATTTGAAGACTTTTTAGATGAATGGGACTTAATGAAGGGGATGTTTTTGGTGAAGGAATATCCAACTAGATTGATTAATGAGTTAATGTTGGAAGTAATAAATAAAAGGGAATGTGGCTTTTATATCCCTATTTTCTGGGATAAAAAATGAATATTGATCATCAAACAGATTTAAGTGTTATGATAGATACAGGACGTTTTAAAATGTACGAGCAAAATGGCCAAAATTA
Source organism: Protopterus annectens (assembly GCF_019279795.1). Taxonomy (NCBI): domain Eukaryota; kingdom Metazoa; phylum Chordata; order Ceratodontiformes; family Protopteridae; genus Protopterus; species Protopterus annectens. Next base: position 1,233,219,532 of record NC_056731.1, on the reverse strand, counting down.
CCGTAAAGACTATTTAGGTAAAGAATTCTTTGTCATGAGATGCAGTGTAGATAGTCCACCAATAAAAAAGTATTTTGGAGGAACATTGGATGATCTTAATGGAAGGTAGACCTGTGAGACAGATGGTAGGTGAAAGGCTTTTAATGGTTTATAGAAGGGAAATAATTTAAAATCTGTATTAGAAAACTTAAATGAATGTAGTACGGACAAAGTTTATAATATAAAAACAAATTATTGGTAGGCAAAGTGTGGGCATTGCTCAGCTTGCAGGTTTATTTTAAAGGAACAGTAGTTTGTTATAAATAATGTAAAGTTTAAAGCATGTGGGTACTTTGATTGCCAAACAGCAGGGGTTGTTTATGCAGCCCTGTGTGATGTTTGTTTAGTATTTTATATTGGAAAGACTCAACATAAATTAAAGGATAGGATACCGGAGCATGTAAATTATATAAAAAAGAAAAATGAATTTAATGTATAAACAAGACATGTTTTGCAGTTTCCTGATCATATGTTTAAAATTATTGTTATTGAGAGGGTATTATTGGATAAGAGGGGTGGACCATGGCCACTGGAATTGGAGAGATGGGAGTTATACTGGAAGTTACATTTAAATTCCGGTGTTTGGCTGAGTATGAATGAAAACATTTTTCAATAAACCCCCTCTTAAAATTAAAATCATTAAGTAGCAAACATTGTTTATAAGTGTATGTATTACATTATTTTTGTTTGTCTCTTTAAGTATTAATGAATGAATGGAGATGTATGAATTGCATTGAATGTTGATGGGGTCTTGGCTGTGACACAATTATTTGGATTTTATAACTAGGAAATGGTTGTATTGTATGTGTTTCTGAGGAAGTTTTTAGACATGAAGATGAAATCACTTAATTTAGATCTCTTTTGGCATTTTTTTGGCATTTACTATTTGTAGATTGACAAATAGAGTTATATAGTTTAAAACCTAGTACAGTGAGCAGCGTTCCTGTCGGTGGTCAAATTGTTTGGGTTTATAGCTGTTTTTGTTTTGTTCATATTAAATTAATGAAGATAAATACCCACAACAGCCAAAGGTCACTTGGTTGAATAAAAAGTTGCAATGAAGAAAAAATTACAATGAAGAAAAAGTTATCCAAATGACCACCACGGCTAACAGCATACAATTTTATTGTATATAAAAATGTATATACAATAGATTTGTATGCTGTTAATTGTGGTGGTCATTTGGATAATTTTTTCTTCATTGCAAGTTCATATTAAATTGAGTACAATGCTCCCTTCTCTATGTATCTCACAAGATACCTGCAGCGATTTGAGAAACCATAGAGGTTTTTGACCAAGAGAATCCAGGGCCTCCAAAACGTGACATACATGGAAAGACTGAAAGCCCTGTCACTGTACTCTGTATCATACAGGCTGCTGATAGGTGACCTCAGCCTGGCCTATAGAGCAGTATCAGATCCTGTCCCACTGTAAATGCTGTACATCTGCAAATCAAATGGGACAATAATAACTTGATCCAGGGATCTCAACCTAGCCTGTGACATAAACAGAAAATGCTGGAGAGACAGATATATCTCCCAGTGGTTGCTGCTTCTCTGTATTAGGTTCCCACTGCATGTGAAACCATGCTCCTCAATGACCCTATTCAAGCACAAATTTGACAACTGGATGGGTGATTACAAATTCACCTCAGGGGTGGCACCTGTGTCACTCATGGACAGGGTTAGTCAGTGCTGATCACAAAATTGCTCTGCTAACAATGAACATCTAACTATGCTCAATAAGGGTACTTGGGTTTTTACACAGATAGGCTTATAAAGGCCCAATGGCTATTAGACTAGTAACTTCCTAGGAACCTATGAAGCTATGACCCTATGCAGGCCTCCCAACATCTTGTCTCCTGCATCCAGTGCTGATGTCATGCACTATAAGTTGGCCTGCAGCCTTGTAAAAGTCAGGCTTGTACCATGGCACTTGTGTAAATTACTAAGCTCTGTAGTCTGTGTACTTAGGTAGGGGTTCTGTTCTTACTGCAGTCATCTGGGTGGTGTGTGTGTGTGTGTGTGTGTGTGTGTGTGTGTGTGTGTGTGTACGTGCACACTTGCTAGACATTACAGCCAGCTTTTAACACCAGCATGTGGGACACTATTACTGCCATATTCTCCTCACTAGATACTGATGATGTCATCAGCTATAAAGTGTTGTCTGAGACACTGCAGGTCAGACTTGAGCTATGATGCTTGCCTTAAATACAGAGTTTTGTAGTCTGTGTACTTAAATAGGTAAGGGTTGTCTCCTCAGTGCAGTCAACTAGTGTGTGTGTGTGTGTGTGTGTGTGTGTGTGTGTGTGTGTGTGTGTGTGTGTGCACTTGCTAGACATTACAGCCAGCCTTTTTACACCAGTGTGTGGGACACTGTTACTGCCATATTCTCCTCACCAGATACTGATGATGTCATCAGCTATAAAGTGTTGTCTCAGACACTGCAGGTCAGACTTGAGCTATGATGCTTGCCTTAAATACAAAGTTTTGTAGTCTGTGTACTTAAATAGGTAAGGGTTGTATCCTCACTGCAGTCAACGTGTGTGTGTGTGTGTGAGTGTGTGTGCGCGTGCGTGTGTGTGTGTGTGTGTGTGTGTGTGTGTGTGTGTGTGTGCATGCACGCGCGCACACACTTGCTTGATATTACAGAGATCTTTAACACCAGCATGTGGGACACTACTATTACCGTATTCTCCTCAATAGACACTGCTGATGTCATCAGCTATGTCTAATTCGTGGATGATCACTATTCTCATGAGGGCAGTGTCAGAGACTGGCCTAGAGGCCAGGCAAAAGTCACCTCATCCTATATAATACAGACTACAGTGGCATGGCTTTCAGTTTATCCACATACATTATGGCATGGTTTGTAGGCCCTGTGTTTGCTTATTGAGAAACCTTTGTGCTCTCTCCATCTGCTGTGTGTGTCTGGTGAGGTACATGCAAAAGGGAGCATTATACTCTATATTAGTGTTATGATGAGGTTCAAGTACAGTGCTGTAATGTAATTCTCAGATCTTAATACGATGGCATGATTTATGGTGTATACAACATAGGATTTAAATGCCAGTGTGGACAGATTGCTATGTATGTGTGTTCCCAGTGCTTGCATCTGTTTGTTTCAGCATAGTGGGACTGTCGGCAATGCTGCAATTGGCAGGGAATTCTACTTTGCAGAAGGTTCATAGGTTCATAGATAGGTACTAGGCTATCAGCCCAAGGGCCTAACTAAGCCTAGCCAACAAGGTTCCCTGGCTTATGCCACTCAAGAAAGTTATTTTCCTGTGCCACTGTTGAACAGGGCCACAGAAGTGATCCCTGGGGTGTATTTCCTATTTCCCATCCACTCATCAAGAGTTTTCATGAAGAGTGCTTATGAGAAACTTTGGTTGATGTAGATGGGTAGCTTGTTCCAGAGTATGGGAAATCTCTGGGACAGGAATCTATCACTCCAGCATGTCCTGTTTATTGTGGTGACAAGGTTTAGGTCCCTAGAGTGTGTAGCTCGGAGAGATTGGGATTTCTTTAGGTGTAGCATGTCCAACAGCTCTGGGTTTGACATAGCTTTATATGTTAGGCAGAGATCACCTTGGAGTAGGCGATATGCTTCGGAGTAAAGCTGGAGTTTTTTTGAGACAGTCAGTGTAGGGTATCTGTTTGAGACCAGTAATCCTTCTTGTGGGGTACTTCTGTGGCCTTTCCAGCTGCTGCAGATGTCTTGTGAGGTACATTCTAAAAGGAGCATTGTACTATATAATGGGTCTAATAAGTGTCAAGTAGAGGGGAACAATAACCTCTTTTTTCCTGGATGAGAACCATTTTGTGATGAGGTGTGCCATGTAGAAGGACTTCCTGACTACTGTGGCAATGTGATTATCAAAGGAGAGATTACTGTCCACCTGGGTTCCAAGGTCTCTTATCACACATTTGGTGTTAAGTAGATTGCTGTCTGTGTGGTAGTTCATGGGTACAGAGGTTTTTACCAAAGGGGATGACAATGTACTTTTTGGCATTGAGCTTGCGGCCATGGCTCTGACACCAGGCATCTGTCTCAGTGAGACCCTTCTGCAGGATGTCCACATCATTTGGGGACTTGACTATGGTTCCTAGTTTGCAGTCATCTGCGAACTTCATTAGCCAGAGGCATTCTGTGTTAGCTTGTACTTCCAAGAAGTAGATACCAAACAGGAGCGGTCCCAGGACTGAACCCTGTGGTACTCTACTTATCACTAGTTTGAAGTCAGATTTGGAGTCTGCAACTTTTACAGTGTGGGTTCTGTCAGTGAGCCAGTTGGCAACCCATCTTGTGATGTAGGGATTTATACCTAGTTTAGTGAGTTTAGCTATAATTCCAGAATGGGGGATGGTGTCAAAAGCCTTGGCAAGATCAAGATAGGCTGTGTGAACCACCTTACCCTCGCCTACAGCTTTGGTGACTGCCTCAAAGAAGTTAATCAGGTTCAGGAGGCATGATCTGCCTTTCACAAACATGGACTGGGTGGGGTCCAGAGTTTGGAGGTTACCAATGTCTTTGTTTATGAGTTCCATGATGATATGTTCCATGGCCTTGCAGAACAGGCTCATCAGGCTAATAGGGCGATAGTTCCCAGGATCAGTGGTGGCTCCTCCTTTGTGGAGTGGCATAACTGTTGCTGTGCACCACTCAGTGGGCACAAAGCCTGATGTGAGGCTATTATTGAACATGGTGCTTAGGTGGAGAACCAGTTCATTTTGAAGTTCATGTAAAACGTAGCCTGGGATGTTGTCCAGTCCCATGGATACTGTGTTTTGGCTTTAGAGACTGCAGCTTTTACCTGCGTATTTGTGATTACAGGGACTCTGCATTCTTCCTGTATAGATATGGGCCATTTAGGGGGTGAGAAGTGGGGAAAGTTAGCACTGAACCTATCTGCCAGGTTGTTGGCAATATCAGTTGGTTCTGTAATTTTCGTGCCATTGTGCTGTAACTCAGAGCAGATCTGGGTTTTGCCATTGAGATTCTTGTCATGGCTATAGAATGCTTTGTGGTTGTCCTTAGAATCAGTGGTGATTTTCTTTTTGCAGCTAGCTTTGGAGGATCTTATAAGGGATCTTGGCTTCTTACTGAGGCTGACCAGGGAGCTCCTCCACTCATGGGATTTTACTATCTTTTGCAACAGTTTCTTCCTTATGTTGTATAGTTTGTTTATGGCAGGGGACCACCACATTGGCTTCTTTTTTTGAAGGATAGGGTCTTGGTTTTGTTTGGGATAGCACAATCCATGCACTCGTGTAAGTGCTTATACAGTGTATTTGTGTAAGATTCAGCAGTCGTAACTGTATTGTCCATCTACATGGGTGTCATGAAGTTTACCACTTCTGTCTTAAGAAGCATGAAGTTGGTTTTGGAGAAATGTTTTACTGTGGTTTCCTTAATGGGGATGGGGGAGGGATGTGGCTATCTAGGGTGATTAGCTTATAATTGGATCGGACCAACGAGGGGTTGACTTCAGGTGTGGAACACCGGTCACTCATGTTGGTAATGGCTAGGTCTAGGATATTGTTGCCCCTGGTGGGGGTGTGGATAAGTTGATCCAGGGCATTGGAATTTATAAATTCCAGAAAGCATTGAGCAAAGGAGTTGGTACATGAGTAGTTTTCCCAGTTAATGGTGGGATAGTTGAAATCGCCTATTATTGGGGTGTTTGGTTGAACCCTAATATTTCCCAGTATATCAAGAAAAGAGGACTGAGAATCTTGGGGCATGGTGGGGGATCTGTAGCAAGCTACAGTTTGGATTGCAGTTTTGCCCAAAGTTATTTGCACTTGGATAACCTTGAATGCATTATGCTGAGCAACTAGCATGGAGGTGTGAATATCCTTAATGAATATGAACACATCTCTGCCTTTGGTGTTCTGGTCCAGGTTACAGGGCTGAAAAGTGTGGTATGAGTTATAGCCTGGTAGTGCAGTGGTGCTCTCTGAAGCCTTGAACCAGGTCTCAGTCACTGCACAGATATCAATGTTCTCCATTTTAAGGAGTGCCTCGAGTGAGTGCATTTTGAGATTTAGACTTCTAGCCTTGAGTAGCATTACCCACAGTTTTTGCTTGCCTGTTCCTGTTACAATGGTGAATTTGTCATTTGAACCTTGACTTAAAAAGGCACTATAGGGGCAGCAAGAGCCTTAACCAGTATCCGGAATCCCAGGGGCAACAGGTGCAGGCCATCTCTGGCAAAGCATCATGGTCTGTCGATCATGTCGTCCCAGCCAAATAATACCGGATCCCCTTAGAATGACATCAGAAGCTTAGCCAATTGTTGAAGTCCATCATTTTGTCCTTGTACTGCGGTATCATTCTGGGCAATGGCAGAATGCTACTCAGGGCTAGGGTCATACCTGCCTGGGCTACAAGATCAGAGAGCTCTTCCATGTCTCTTTTCATGTAGTCCAAGGATGTACATCTCAGGTAATTCACACCAATATGGACAATGACAGAGTCATATTTGTACTTGTTGTGGAGTGACCTGAGTGCGTGGGTTATGTGGTGGATCCTGGCACCCGACAGGCAGTTGACACTAACCTTCTTCTTGTTTAGCCTGATGAGTGAGACATCAGTGTGCCTGACTATAGTGTCACCTATGACTAGTGTGTTGGGTACATTGTTTTGCTTTATGGGCTGTGGTTGAGTGGCACACTCAGTCTGTGGGCTATTTGTCATTTGGGTTGTGCTGGGGGGGTGGAGGTTGCTTGCGTTTCTGCTTTGGCGGTCTCTGTTGCTTGAGCAGATTATTATTGAGAGCTTCCATGAATGTTTTTCTGTTTCTATGTGTGGATTTTGGTGGTGTAGATTTAGTGGGACTATGTGATAAGTGTGGTGTGGTGCAAGTGTTTACCTTCTCCTCTTGACAACTTGTCAAGTTCTGTCTTGGTTGGAGAGAGCTTTACCTCCAGTTTGGCTAGATAAGTGCATCTCTCACAGGTTGTAGTGTTGAGAGGTAGGAGGAGAGGACTGTCTGTGTACATGAGGCAATTGCTACATTGCCCCAAAATGCCAAGGTTCATGATATAGACAGAAGAGAATGCTGGGAGCTGACCCTTGGACATCCCTGAATAAAAAACTATTTTCCTCTAGATAAGTGAGGAAAGTGAGTACAAGAGCTGTTTTTCTCTAAGCAAGTGAGGAAAGTAAGTACAAAAACTGTTTTCCTCTAGGCAACGAGGAAGGTTGAGTGCTGTAGTAATTTATAGCTTATTTAGTGCTTACAATAAGTTCTGAACAAGTGCTGAGCATGAAAAAGTAAATTCAAGTGCTAAAACAAATGATCTGCATCTGCACTAGACTAGATACAGGAAAGGAACAAGTGCAAATGCAAGCTTTCAAATCAGAAAGTTGAGAGACATAGAAAAATTGCCCAAATGGCCAATAACTAGAATTTCTGGTCCAGAAACCACTCCTTATGTGGTAGATAGGTTACCTAGTGCTTACCACTCCCACTGATAAGCTAGAAGGCTTTCCTCCAACACAGAAAGGCTTGGGGGGCACAGGAGCTCACAAACAGTCCTGGATACAGCAAACCTGTATCTGGACTAAACTAGTTACAGGAAAGGGGGGAAACAAGTGCAAATGTGAGCTTTTAAATCAGAAAGTTGAGAGAGGTGGAAAAACTGCCCAAATGGCCATTAACTATAAATTCTGAGCCAGAAACACTCCTTATGTGGTAGTTAGGTTACCTAGTGCTTACCACTCTCACTGATAAGCTAGAAGGCTTCCCTCCAACACAGAAAGACATGGGGGGGGGCTCATGAGCTTACAAACAGTCCTGGATACAGCAAATCTGTATCTGGACTAGACTAGTTACAGGAGGGGGAGAACAAGTGCAAATGTGGGCTTTTAAATCAGGAAGTTAAGTGCGAGATGGAAAAAACTGCCCAAACTGCCAATTTCTGAGCCAGAAACCACTCCTTATATGGTAGATATGTTACCTAGTGCTTACCACTCCCACTGATAAGCTAGCATGCTTCCCTCCAACACAGAAAGGCTTGGGGGGCTCAGAAGCTTACAGACAGTCCTGGATGCAGCAAATCTGTATCTGGACTAAACTAGTTACAGGAAAGGTGGGAAACATGTGCAAACACAGGCTTTTAAAACAGAACTTGAAAGAGATGGAATAACTGCCCAAACGGCCAATAAGCTACAATTTCTGGGCCAGAAACCACTCCTCTTGTGGTAGATAGGCTACCTAGTACTTACCACTCCCACTGATAAGCTAGAAGGCTTCCCTCCAACACAGAAAGGCTTAGGAGGCTCAGAAGCTTACATACAGTCCTGGATACAGCAAATCTGTATCTGGACTACACTAGTTACAGGAAAGGTAGGAAACAGGCTTAGAGTTTTTTTTTTACAGAAAAGCAGCTAAAACAGCACTAAAAAGAATTCAAGTGCAGTGCAAACTAGCACACCAGTGTGTAGCAGTATTAAAGCAAATACAGTTTAAATAAATGCAATTTATTCAAAATGTATTCTGAACTGAATTCAGTTATTGCTTTATTCAACTCTGAACAGTTAAAAAGTGCCAAAATATACTTATCAGCTGAGAAGCACACTTAGTCAAAACACAGGGAGATTCTAGCAAAGGTTTTTTTATACAAAATACAACAAATAAAAAGCAAACTAACCTTTCCCTCACAGCAAAGTGTAGCAGAGTCTGGTGAGCCTTTCTAGTAAAGCTCTAAAATGTTTTATTTTACCCCTTAAATAAAAGGTTTAGTTTCTAGCTCTACCCCCTCAGTTCACAGATGATTAACCTTAACTGACCTGTTCTATCTTATGTGCGAGTCCTTAATTGATCTGTTCTGATTTCTGCCTGAGTCGCAAGAGACAGAGCTGTGGTCTCTTTTCAAGTTTTAATATGCAGTTAAAAGCAGAATACAAGTAAAACACAAGGTAAAGAAAACAAATCACAGTATTCAAAATAGAAAAAGGCAATAAAGTAATAAAAAAAATACAATAAATAAAAAGCAAACTAACCTTTCCCTCACAGCAAAGTGTAGCAGAATTTGGGTGAGCCTTTCTAGTAAAGCACAAAAAAAGACACATTTTTACATGTATTTGTAGACTGTGTGGCTTTTTCACCAGTCGTTTGTCTGTGTTAGCCCCTAGTGTAGTATGTTATCATCATAGGTGAACTCAATGATTGCACCTAGTATGCCAGAATCAGAAAACATGGTAAGCCAAAAGCAGTATACTTTAGTCTGAATTGTCAAGAAATTTATTCCAAACAGTAAAGGGCCAAGCACAGATTCCTGGGGAATGCTAATGGTGACAGCTCTACTGGTACACGTTGATTCACTAACCTTTATAGTATGTATTCTGTCAGTGAGCTAACTGGTTACCCATCTAGTGATGTGAGGTTTAATCTCCAGCTGGGTGAGTTTCTCAATGATAACTTTGAGGGAGATTGTGCTCAAGCTCTTGGCCAGATCAGGATGGCCAGTATGTACTGTCTTACCTTCATCCAGGCCTATCACACAGAATAAATGGGCTGTGACAACATCACAGTTTGCCTGTCACATGACTCATCACATACACCTTCCTGATCCTGACACAGTTGAATACACACTTCAACACACCCTCCACACAGGCCATGTTCCTGTAGAAGGAAGGACATCAACATGTATCCATTTGAGTTTGGGGGGAGAACACCTGATGCATGCATGTATAGACACATCCTAACTATCTTCATCTTTGAGCTAGACCAACATGTCATCATGAACCTTTTCTAAATGGACACTAGTAATATCTTGGCTGTGTGCAACAGACCTGTGCAAGTTTGTAATGCTACATCATGTCTGTTACATCTGTTAGATGTCCTCAGAGAGGTCATTGAGGGCATGCATGACAACAAAACTATCATCAAACATTAACTCCAGCTGTGATATTAGTATAATATGGACAGTATCAACACATCCCAAAGATTGCTGCCACAGCCATGACAACACCTGCAATGACACAAAAACATAGAGGGATTTTTTACATCAGGAAAACAAACACACAACCCAAGTATAATGTAGACATGACACCCTATAATCAGACCGATAGGTATGTGACCTGTGTTCTGGGGTAGATGGCAAGTAGTTCATTAACCAGAATGTGGTGACAGTGCTGACTACTTCCTTGCATGTAACACAGCTAATGAGTATGTTACACCAAATGCATGTGTGTTACCTGTTCCAGTAATGTACAAAGTACATATATTGCTGTTTGACAACATTAATGGCATGGGTAACAGTCATGATAGTGTGGATTATGCCATATATATCTGCCATGCACACCAATCAACTAGCCTGTATTGATCATAATGTGGCTTACAGGTATAGCAGTGTACCTCTTAACACCTCCAGCAGATGTTATAGTGCCCAGACAGTGTGCATGATTACCCTCATAGACTGCAGTTATGTCATAGTAGTTGTGCAAGTGTGTCTGTGCAGAATTATCTCTTATCACTCTAAATCACATATGTTATGTCAGAGACATGGGATTACTGCTGGTATTATTCTGATATTGTCCATGATTGTGCATGCTTATTTTAATGTTGTCTGTGAGGATTTACCAGTGTCCCACTTGCTGAAGACCTCTGCTGTGATTTCACAACTTCACAATATGCACCCTACCCCAATTGTATATCACATCCCTGATAGCTGTCCTCCCCATTGATCATGTAAGGTTGCTTATCTCAAACAGACATCTTCCCGATTGTGATGTCACCTTGTGTAACAGTTATATAATACACATTTTCACTGTACAGTCCCTACTGTACTATATTGGTATGTGATTGCTGTTGCTGCTACAAGTGTCTTCCATTGACACGTCCTCATCTGCTGTACATTAGGTTGTTTCACCTGTCCTGTTTCCATGGATCCATTCCTACAATTCATCTGTGTGTCCTTGTTTAATACACACATTTCCCTTGAGTGTTTATTTTACATGGCAGTCCATATACCTTTCCAGATCATTTACACAACTTTGATACAGAATGCCAGGAATGCAGTTTCACAATAATCTGTACTGTATGCACTGTCCTGTACTGTGTTTAGGCCATATACATAATCATACCTCTCAACTGTCCAGATTTTCACAGAATGTCCAGATCTTTGCCTTTTGATATAGTCCTTATAAAACCTGTGATATTCTGCCATATCAGAGGGATGATCGCAGGACTGATGTTGCACAATAATTACATATATTTGAGTCTCAGACTTCAAATATTTCAGAAAATATATCTTCACACAAACCCTTTTTTATTCTAGGTCATTTAAAGTCTACGATTAATTCAGTTACATCTACACTTTTGGAAGGTATAAAGGATAAACCTTTATTTAATACTGATTTCTCAAAATTATTCAATACATACTGTGACAAGTTTACTATCAGGTCCTTTTCACGTCTCAATGTCTTTCTTTGGAACTCGTGTGGTTCTTCCATGTTCTTTTGTTGTTTCCCCCCTCAAGGACTCCACGTCGATCAACTGGCTATCTTGAAAGGTAAAGGAAAATGGAAGTTGGATAATTCGCCAACATTAGTTGAGTTCTATAATTATTCTTTTTTAAGCTAACCCCTTTTTAAATATGGATTTTTTTATCCAAGAAGTCTTTATATGAGATTTTTTTAAGTTTTAATATATTCCTATATATATATATATATATATATATATATATATATATATATATATATATATATATATACATATACATTTTTTTATTATAGATATATATTTAAGCATGTGGTTGCACACATACACAATGTATTTTTTGTATGTCTAAATGTTAAAGTATATAATTCACGTTTTCTTATATCTTGATAGCTAGGAATATGAGGCTAAAATGAGATGTTTCTTTAAATCTGCAACATGCTTTTCATTGTCTGTTTCAAATAGAATAAGGGTGTTTATATGAACTTTTGAATGTAGAATGTAAAGTCTGATGAAGCGTTAGTAATAATGCAAAAGCATTTACTTTGGATGTTATTTTGGATGTTACTACAATAAAAGCCTTTTATCCAGTCAGCTTCGATAGTCGTGTTGTACCACCATTCTATATATTTTTTTGGATTTCAAGTTTTTCTTTGGGAGGAACTTTACCCTTTGTGTTTTCTCTCTTTTTTACTGTGAAGTTATGAGGACATTGGTACTGAGGACCTTACAAACCTAGCCAAGAATTTAGCCCCATGTTCCAACAAGTCAGCACCCTATACCACTGTCCAGCAGGGACATAGGTGGAATCCCAGGGGTCTATTTTCTGTTCCCCATCCAGTTATCCAGGTTGTCCTTAAAAAGGGTTAATGAGGTACTCTGCTTTATGTGGAGAGGGAGTCTATTCCACAAAAGGGGGAGTCTCTGGGACACAAATCTGTCCCACCAAGTCCTATTTATGTCACAGACCAGGTTGAGGTTGCGCATGTTGTTTACTTGAGTGGAGCTTAACTTGCGGATATGCAGTAGTCCCATTGGGGTGGGGTCTGAGATTACTTAGTATGCCAGACAGAGCTCACCTCTGAGGAGTCTGTAGGAGACTGAGTAGAGGGACAGGGTTTTTAACCAATCTGTGTAGGGTAGATGTTTGAGGCCCTGGATTCTCCAGGTAAGGAATCTATGTGGCCTCTCCAGCTGCTGCATCTGCTTTGTGAGGTATGTGCCGAAACGGGCATTGTATTAAATAATCTGTCTTATAAGGAAAGAATACAGGGATGTTATTACCACCTTATCCCTGGATGAGATACCCTTACTAATGAGGTGGGTTATGTAGAAAGATTTGCATACAATGGAGGCAATATGATGGTCAAAAATCAGTTTGCTATCAACCTGGGTTCCCAAGTCCCTCACAACTGATTGCATGCTTAGTGACTTGTTATCAATGTGATCATTTGTGGGAATGTCATCCTCCCCAAAAGGGATGATGATGCATTTTTTGGCATTCAGTTTAATGCCATGTTTCTGGCACCACTTGTTTGTTTGGGTGAGACCCTCTTGGTGGATGTCCACATCATTAGGAGCACTGATGACAATTGAGATAGTAATGGCAGTCATCTGCAAACCTGGACAGCCATAGCCCACTACATTTGGCCTGCACCTCTGAGATAGGTAGTCATGCAGACCCCATGTAGGTGTCTGAAGTGTACATGGAAAATTAAATGCACAAGAAAGCAAAAATAGAACGGGGCTGTAAAAGCCCATTTAGAAGGTCAATGACTGCATATTAGAGAGAGATATGTTCAAAACTATGCCCTATATGTGCATAAAATAATGCAAAATAATCAAAAATATATTTTTAGTAGCCATATCACATTTGCTTGCCACACAGCAGCAAGCAAACATACCATTATGCAAAAATAAATATTAAAAATGGTAAAAATCCAAAACAAGACACATGCAAGAATAATGCATTATAGGACCCTGCAAGCAGTATATACAATGGTAGATTTCAGTGGTTGCTAAGGAGGCAATCTCTGGAATAGTGAAGTATCCAAGTTGTGTGTATGGATCAGTATGCAAGTGAGCTCGAGTTACTGAATAGCAAAAATGGGTTACTGTGTCTGCAGATAAAAATGGTTTAGCCCCTGAACCATGCTGGTGTCCACAGAAGTGGTAGCTGACATCAAAAGGAGGTGTGTCACATTATGTTTAAGCGGATTGCAGCTCAGCAGTGCTTGTTTGCATACTGCACAGCTTAGCTAAGTAGGAGGGTGTGTCTAGTGCTGCTAAGCTTTGTTTAGGTGTGGGGCACATGTTTGAGCTAGTTTAAGCTATGCTAAGCATGCCCATGGATGGGGGTGTGTCCAGACTTCTGAGCATGTTTACACCAGTGCAGTGGGTTTGTTTGCTGCACTGCAGTGCTTAGCAGGAAAGGTATTTAAAAAAAAAAACGATAGCCTGAGAAAGCCAATCATGTATAAAGTACTGTTAAGCCCTGTTCCACAGACACTGGGCCATTCAAACCCCTCAGTAATATACCTGACAGGTGGAATGCATCATAGTTAGCCAATCACACAGTTTGCACCTGTAGCACACCGCCATAAAGTATACATACACCCTACAATCTGATTCTTCCGACATACTCTGCCCCATTGGAGTACACACTTGGGAATTTTAACTGACAGAATGCTAGGGCCTACTACTGCTCTGCTACATCTGTATGTGCTAGAGGCTGAGGGCAGTGCTGATGGTGCTGCTGACAATAGGCGTAAACTGAGAAGGAGAAGAGTGTTCAGGCCCAGGGTAGCCTTCCAGGGGCTACATGAGCTGGAGATTGTAGACCACTACAGGGTGGACAGGGACATACTACAACAACTCACTTTTCAGACCACAATGAGCAAACAGAGGGGAATCCATCCCAGTGGAAACAAAGGAATGTGTAGCCCTTAGAATATCATCCACAGGTACTTTTCAAAGACCAACTGGGGACTTAATGGGGGTCTCACAGGCATCTGCATCCAGGATATTTCAAAAGTTCCTGGATGCCATTCCAACATATGCCAGAGGGCACATTTATTCACCCTGCACCCCTGAGGAGAAGGCCAGCAGTATGCATCTCTTCCACTGTGTAGCACACTACCCTGAGGTGCTTTGTACCATAGACTGCACTCATGTACACATCAAATCACCACCCACTGAGGAGGGTGGAGTCAACTACAAGGGGTATCTCTCCATCAACTGCCAGGTTGTGTGCAATGCCTAGGGCATTATCATGAGTGTGAGTGCCAGCAGCCCTGGCAGCTATCACGACTCCCATATCTGGCACCCATCACAGCTGTGCTAGACATTTTCCAGGGGGGGGGGCATCCTGTATGGTCATCTACTGGGGGATGCTGTCTAAGCACTTGAACCATGGATGATGGCACCCATCAGAAATGCACACACACCTACCAAAGAACACCATAATGAGGCACATGCATAAACTAGGAACATCATAGAGCGTGAGTTTGGGATGCTCAACTCATGGTTCCAGTACCTTGATATATCGGTGGAACTCTGCAGTACTCTCCAGCAACATGTGCACAGCTGTTCACAGTATGTGCTATATTACACAATATGATCCTGCAGAAACAGCTGTGGCAGAACCATCACAGGGAAGGGACACACAGCTTCCCAAAAGAGCTTAGGTCCCCACAGGCACAGGGGAACTTATAGGAGGAACTCCCGAGCCTGTCCCTGTAGGCAGGCATAGGAGTGCCAAGTATGCCCTGGCCTTGGCAAAGAGGCAACTCATAGCACATGCACTGACAACCTAGGGTCCTAGGGACTGACACCTTACTCCGACTCACAAACATAGTAATAAGGATGCCAGCTACACCACACAACCTCTACCTTACTATGTATTGACTGTTTATTGTGTGTATCAGACAGAATCAGCCCTGAAACACAGGTCTCTCAACTGCTGCATCCACAAGGTAAGTCACTCTCCTTTTCTACAAATGTATGGGGTACTAGACTACAGTAGCATATGTACAGACCTGCTGCATGTATCCAAGAGAATAGAGTGGGTTGCTGGGCTACTTGCATTAAACCAACAGCTACTTTGGACAACAGGTACTCTGTCCAGTACTGGGTACCTCATAATATGCATGAGGTCACAGGGCTGGGAAACCCACTGCAGTAAGCAAGGAAAATGCCAAATAGCGGGGTCATAGGACAGACGCAACACTGTCAATACCAGAGTCCACTACCCCCAACACACCAGTGTTCCCATACAACTGTAGTAACAGTTATATGTTTGCAAGGATATATCTGCAGACCACACAATCCAAGGACCGTCACAAAGAACCTGCCCAAATGTTCTATTTTACACAAAACACAGGGGTCACAGTACGGCTCACACAATGTATGTCTGTCCATCTGCTGTCTATAGTATGTGGAATTAAACTTCACCTTCTGATGGGTCACTGGGCTAGGTACATTAGCCTGGTTAATGGTGTTGATGGTTCAAAGCTGGCTGCACCTACAACTTTTGCATGTGAGGTACTCCTATGGTAGGAGTCCTACAGACTGTCAATATGCCTCAATTTGTTCATGACAGAAAACTGGACAAAGGCAGAGACAATGGATGGAAGAGGGACAAACAGACATTATACATATGGTCTGAGTAACCTAGTAATTAGCTAGTGTAACAGCAAGTTGCAACAGGTCAAGTTAGCAGCAGGATGTAAAGGCCATCACTTAACTGTGTCAGTACTTTTCTGTGGGCTCCATGTATTAGTATATTACGAGAAAACCACAACTGTATGAGGAACAGAGCAAACATATGGAGCAGAATGCTGGGCATCCTGCAAAAACATGTACAGTAAGAGGTATGTAGACTGTCACCCTATGTCTGCTGTTACAGCTTGTACCCCAGTGACATCATACCCACAACCACTTACAGCAGGAAATCTGCAAAAAGTTATGTATAGTGGAGGGACAAAGGCCCAAATACAAGGGGAAGGATTAACTACTGGCCAGACAAATGTATAAAGCGCAGAGAATAGTCTGTGCATTAGCATGGGTTTGCTGATGTGTATGGAGTCAGTAACTCAAATGTGCCAGAAATAAGCAATGCTATGTACAATGTAACATACATTTGCAGAATTCCATATATTTTATTACAATCATCAGACTTGATAGGTATGAGGCATATATTATGTTCAGCACACAGCCAGGAAATGCCTTGGACAAAATATCAAGGAGGTGACTGTTGCAAATCCCGGACTGGAGTACAGATAGGTCTGGCCTGGAGTCACCTTGTAAGTACTGACAGTCATACTGGTCATGCTCTTACACTTAGCTGACTTGAGCCCATGTCTGATGCCTCATTTGCCTGAGGAATTGATATATGAAAATATGTGTGTGCATACAGGCAGCTATGTACAGATATCTGTTTCTCACTATCCCTCTCACACATGATTTCCCAATCTAGCAGTTTGTGCACAGATATTATATATATATATATATATATATATATATATATATATATATATATATATATATAGATAGCTACATAAAGGTGTAGAGTGATTTAGACCCTCCACATATATCTATATAACACAGTCACATAACACACACAAGCAACTACAGTTACAGCCTTTATACATATATATATATATATATATATATATATATATATATAAAATAGACATACATGTATAATATATATATATATATATAAAATAGACATACATGTATAATATATATATATATATATATATATATATATATATATATATATATATATATATATATTATATGTACCATTATGTCTGCTGAGCCACACACACATACAGGTGAGGTGCCTCAATTGCATTATACATACCACATCTTATTTCTGATCCCACACACAACACACAAGCAGACTACAACATACACAGACAAGGCGGGCCTTTAATAACATGCACTGCAACTATGTCTGTTTAATTTTACCAGTACTATACACCTGTGAGATAAGTGATATTTCAGTGTATGTGATAGACCTACACCTATAATACAGTGCACTTGTCTTCATCATACTATTGCCTCCTGTATAGCAAACTGCATAGACCTTCACAAAAATAAGTGCAAATATGTTACAGTTCCTACTACTGTGATTACCAATTCAATGCACTGCACTTCAAAATCAAACATACAAATGTTGTACTCTTTCTAAGCATAACAGTTGCGTCTACTGAAAACTGGCTGCCCTTAACATTCTTAGGGTATATGTGAGCCATACCAAAACAGTTCCACACTCACTGACTCCAGAATGTTGGACTCTGGCAACACCAGATGTAGCTATGGAAATGTGAGTGAGAGGTATTGTCAGCAAACACAAATGTGGCATTGTTACAGGATAATATGTGCGTACATCAACATGTACACTAGGAACTCTGATACTACCCACATTGCTGGCATTCTGAGTATGTGTGCACAAATGTGCATTACAAACAACCCCCCTCCAAATGCAGATTAACCTGACATCTGTGTACTGGTATACAAAGGCTAACACAATGACTGCTACAGTATTACAGTGATGAACACAGGAGGTTTACCTGGACGCTCCTCTGCTGTAGAAGCTGTGCCTCCCAGCTCCATGACATATGGGGTGATGGATGCTTGGGAGCTGGTGGTTGATATCAGGTTTGCCAGGAACTCCTCTATGGCCAAGAGTGGTTGTTCAGCTGGAGGCCCTCCACCAGTGGCAGCATGGTCCCTGGGCACAGCAGCAGCCCTTTGCCATGCAGCATTTATCTTATGTGTTGTCCGGTGTCAGACCTGCTCATAGCTTCTTTCCTGTGGGCCTAGTTGGTTTATTGATGTGATGAGGAAAGCCTACAGTGCAGCACATTGCTCCATATTCTGGCAACTCCTAGAAAGCAGGATGCTGTGATGGAGTCTGAGGCCATCCATGTTCACTTTGTTTTTAGCAGCAGAAAAAGGTGGGTGCCTCCATCTGTACATGGTTTCTGAAAGACAAGAAGAAGGGAACATATCACAGGAACACATACATTGCTCTCCACTATATACACACCTTGCACATCCAAACTGGCCAGCTCTATCCTTCGCTAACTACCAAATGATACCCCACCATCTATCAACACACTACATATGTGGCTATCAGCAACATAGTGGCAATACATCTTGTGTTTTCCTGCTCATCTTACTTTTTCCTGCTACTTGCTGCTTGTTCTCTAAAATGTTCAACTGCTTCCTTTCTGTTGCATTTATTACTGCTTGTTTATAGCCTGTCTAAATTGTAAGTGTTATTGTAAGCCTCATACTTTTGATTTAAATATTTGGGCTTTAGGCCCACCCCTTAAGTCTCCCCGGCCTTTCTCCCTCATATTCTGACAAATATGGATGGACACTGTCCTATAGTTTCTCCTGCCAGTCTGGCTGATATGGGCATCCTGTCACAGTGTCACAACTGCCTCATGTATACAGACAACCATGTTCTACCACCACCTAGGGAAACAATTTGTGAGAGATACAAGTACATTAGGAACATAGAGTCCATGGTCTCTCCCTCTCAAGTGAGTATATCTGTCACCAGAAAGGATGTCAACACAATCACTACACCTCAAACACCACCCACACCTACACAACATGCACCCACATATATGCAGGTCCTCAACACAAACATACCCAAACAAAGGTGACCTCCGAGGCAAAACACATGCAATCTCCACAGCCCTCAACACCATAAACCCAACATATTAGTCATAGGAAACTCCATTGTGAGACACACAAATGTGCCTCTCACCAGGCTGGATAAGGAGAATGTCAAGGTTAGTTGTCTGTCAGGTGCCAGAATCTGTCATATCACATACGCACTGATGTGTCTCAATAACAGGTACGGTTATGAGTCTGTCATAGTCTGTGTTGGCGTGAATGATGTGAGGCAAACCTCCCTGGACTATATGAAAAGAGACATGATTGAACTTGCTGATTATTTGTCGCAGTCAGGTAAGTCCCTAGCCTTAAGCAGTATTCTGCTGTCACCCAGTATGATGACTCAATACAAACAGGTAATGATTGACTTTAACAATTGGCTTAGTTTCTGGTGCCATTCCAGGGGGATCCAGTACCTGACAACCTGGGAAGATATGATCAACAGACCACGATGCTTTGCCAGAGATGGTCTGCATCTGTCTCACCTGGGCTTCAGGCTTCTGGCAAAGGTTCATGCCTCCCCCATCATGCCTTTTTTAGGATAAGTGATGAGGTTAAAACCACCAACATGTAAATGTCAAAAAAACACAAGTTAAAGGTCATGCTGCTAAACTCTAGGGGTCTAAACATGAAACTGCACTCATTGCAAGCATTCTTAAACCTGGAAAATGCTGACATCTGTGCAGTCACAGAAACCTAGTTTGCAGCTGTGGAGAGCACCCCAGCCTTAGCTGGTTACCCATCCTATCATACATTCAGACCCCAAAATGTGGGCAGTAAAGCCAAAGGAGGTGGAGTTTCAATATATATTAAAGACATACACACCTCCAGGCTGGTGCAAACAGTATGATGCACAGGAGACACTCAAGGTGCAGTTAACCATTGACAAGACCCCTATTCAAATCATTGCTAGCTACCAGCCCCCAAATCTGACTTAAGATGCCCATTCTGCCTATATGGACCTGTTCGACTCTATCAGAATTCAAACCCTTACCCTGATCTAGGGTGACTTTAACTACCCAAACATAGATTGGAAGAACTACTCCTGCCATAACACAAATGCACAGAGATTCATCAAAGTTGTCAATGCAAACACCTTTAAACAGCTACATAATACCCCAAAAGAGGTGAAAATATCTTGGACATGGTAACAAACAACATAGGTAACCACTGCAGCATCCCTACAGTATCATCCTCCCTGGTAAGATCTGTCCATAAAGCAGTCACTTTCGAAGTCACCATCTCCTACAATACCCATCTAGCTAGGGTCAAACATAAACATGTCTACAAAGTTGATTACAGCCTCCTGTGGGATGGTATAAACAGCTTCACAACCCCCTCCCTCTCTGTAGGAACTGGCACCATTACCCAAAACTGCACCAAAGTACTATACGATCATGTATATAGATGCCTGGAATCAGGAATCCCCGACAGGCCTACATCAATCTCTGCAAGGATAAGTAAACCTGTCTAGTGGCCATCTGCACTAAAGAAACTCTGTAACAAGAGGGAAAAAATCACTTTCCAAGACCAAGAAGGAGCAGGTACCCACTTGGAAGCAATGTCTCCTTAGCCTGAACAAGCAAATGAGAGCACTATTGAAATCCTCCAAAGCAAACTTCAACTTCACAATGGTAACATCTACTACAGACAGTTATAAGTCCTTCTTCACATATGTCTGCAATTTCAAAGGAAGCACCCAGATCTGTTTGGAAGTGGTGGTCAAGGGCACCACATATACAACTGCCATAGATATAGAAAACATGCTGGCTGACAGATTAAGTGAGAACGTCAGCCCTCTATCCCCTCATCAGTAGATCAGGACATCCTCACTATCTGCCCCCTTCACCTTATATGTAGGGAACAGGTCATCACTGCTCTCTCAAAGGCAAAACATACAGCCTCCATGGGACCCGATAATATCCCAGGCTGCATCCGACATGAACTCAAGCAGGAACTTACAGCACCATTAGGCACCCTATTCAACCAAAGGCTGAGACTGGCTTTGTCCCAGCACAAAGGTGGAGCATCCACCGATCTGGGAAATGATTGAACCATCATTTTAACAGAGTAGGCTGATCTGCAAGGCCATGGATGGCACCAATTATCATGACCTCATTAACATGGACATTCTCAATCTCCCAACACTCAATCCCACACAGTTTGGCTTTGTCAAAGAAAGATCATGTCTGTTAAATTTGGTCGACTCCTTTGAGAAAGTCACCAAAGCCATGGACAAGGGGAGGACAGTGCACACTGCCTACATTGACCTGGCCAAACCCTTTAACACTATCCCCCACTCAGCCATAATAGATAAAACTCTCTTAACTAGGCAGCAATCTGTATGTTACCAGATGAGTAGCAAATTGGTGCAGTGATAGAACCCACCTAGTCATAATAGGGGAAGCCACCTCAAGCAGTAGACCCATAACAATGGTGTACCCCAGGGTTCTGTCTTGGGGCATCTGTTATTTGGGATATACATTTCTGAGGTGCAGGGCAAAACCAGTGGGCTATGGCTGATCACGTTTGCAGATGAATGTATGCTTGGTGCAGTCACCACATCCTCTAGTGATGTGGACATCCACCAAGAGGGTCTCACACAGACAAATGACTGGTGCCAGATACATGGCCTCAAGCTGAACACCACAAAATGCATCATCATCTCCTTTGGAGAGAGAGTGACATCCCCACAAATTATCACATTAATAACAATGTCCTAAACACATAATCAGTCATGAGGGCTTTGGGTAGACAGGTTGATAGCAACCTGACTTTTGACCACCATGTTGCTTCTGTTGTACGGAAAGCCTTCTATATGGCCCTCCTCATCAGTAAGGGTATCTTATCCAGGGACAAGGATGTCATAATATCCTTGTATTCTTCCCTTATAAGGCCCATTATTGAATACAATGCCTCTTTCAGCAAGTACCTCACAAAGCACATGAAGCAGGTGGAGAGACCACAGAAGTTCCTCACCGGAAGAATCCAGGGCCTCAAACATCTACCATACACTGATAGGCTAAAAGCCATATCCCTCTACTTAACTTCATACAGACTCCTCAGACGTGACCCCTGTCTGAGATACTAGGCGATCACGGAAACCACCTCGATGGGACTGTTGCATATCCGCAAGTCAAGCTCCACTCAAGTAACCCACACACACACACACATCCTCAACCTGATCTGTGACATCAACAGGACTTCTTAGTGTGACAGATTTTTGTCCCAGAGACTCCCCCATCTGTGGAATAGACTCCCTCTTCATGTCAAGTAAAGTACCTGTTTACCCCTTTTGAAGTACAACCTGGATAACTGGATAAGAAACAGGAAATACATCCTTTTGATTCCACCCGTGTCCCTGTTGGACTGGGACATCAGCGCTGACTTTTATAAACATGAGCTAAACTCTTAGCTATGCTTATAAGGGCCTCAGGGCCAATAGGCTAGTAACCTCCTATGATCCTATGAGGCTATGAATACCGGTTATGGCTCTATGTGCTGTGACGGAGGGTGTTGTTATGTCTCCACTCCCATCAATGCCATCTACTGTGGTATGTCCCTTATGGGCGATGTCCCAGTACCATGTCATACAGCCACTGTCTGACAAATAGGTGAATGTTACTACAAGTATATGGGGATAGTGCGGCAACATACATGTGACACAATGACAGACAGCACTGCAAACGTGCTGTAGGATATCTTCCTTGTAGGTGTCTAACTTCTGCAGTACAGAGATGTTTGTGAAATGTGTACATGTGCCTGATATATGTGGAACCTCTGCCAGAAAATTATGGATGTCTGGCAAACAGTTGGACAATGCGTAATGTTTTTTCTCAGACTGTGAGGAATCTGGCTTTCCCTTAGTTTGTAAGCTCAATATGCACACTTACTGTCACTATTGTCTAACACACAATCCAATAACATTCGTACAGGAGCTGACCATTGTAGGAGAGATTCAGAGGGCCAGAGCTGTGATGTAAGTCACAGCAGGCAGAGTTGACAGGGAAGCTGGTAGGTGCTGGACAGCTGACTATCAGCAACATGTCATTCTAAGATATGTACTACTGGTGTACTGTTGCAATCCCTATTCCCCATAACTGCATACCATTACATGGGGACTTCTATTACATATGTAGTAGAGTGCAGTACCCCTTTTTGTGCAGAAATCCTGAAGAATATTGCTTGTGATATCACAGTCTGTCTTTGTAAAGAAAGTCACAGACGTGTTTACCATAGGTATCTGCTTGCCTTTTTTAGGTAATGCTCATGAAGAGGTGATTGCCTGTGCACCAACCTGTGGCTCAGACTTGCTAATTGCATCCAGAACAGCTGGATTGTACTTTCAATAGCCAATGGCATGGCACAGAAGTGCTATATTTAAGGCCTTCATGTAGGCCTTGGCCCCTTTCCTAGTCTGTGACATGGATATTATGGGGGTACAGAGACTGCAGCATCAAAGAGGGTAGGTAGAAATATTGTCCAGTGCTGGGATTTATGTGGTATGTCCACAGTTTAGCATGCTAAGTTTGGCTATTGTGAATAGACTTTCTGATTATGTGGCAGTTTAGTGTTAAACAATGTGGGTTGAGGTCAGTAAGGGGGAAGACAGATGTGATTGTCATACTTTATATGCATCAGAATATGCATGCTGCTGCAATAGCTGCTGGTCTGTCAGTTGTGCATGTTTGTAGGGGTAGACTGTGACACATGTCCCTGTAGCTTGACCTTTGCACCCCACCCCTTTATGTATGGGTGTTGAGTGGATCCCTTGTTTTAGGTGGTTGTGAAGTATGGTAGGTCTATAGCAGGTAGCTAAACATACTGCCACATATGTTGCAGACTCCAGCTGCTATGTTTTGCCCAGAAGTCATACTGGGGAGTGTGAACACATTGGAGGACAGCAAGCTGTATGTGTCAGTGAGGGATCATTGTCAGCTCTGTTGTTACAGCATAGCCAGGGTGAAGGTACCCATAACAGTCAAGGTGAGGCATGTACCTAAGGTACATATAGCTAGCCTATACACATTTGTGCAGTGTGTCCTTACCTACAGGCCTTTGATGTGCTAAGATGGGTAGCAGTGAATGCAGTAGCAGCAACCTGCTTCAGTTAAAATTGCAGGGCCCAGGCTTTATTTGTTGCATTCATAACCATGCGATTGAAGTGCAACACAGTGGATTTGAACCCAGGACTGTGGGTGGCAAAATGTACAGCATGCTAGGAATTTAACAGACTGAACTACTGAGTCAATACTACAGCCGGTGTATTTGTGAGATATATGTGCATGCATACAGTCTGTTACACAGGATTGGCATTAGCATGTGTGTTCAGATGGGTATTTATTTTTATTTATTTATTTATTTATTGACATTTGTTAACCGGGTTGGTCCGGCTGGGCTTCTGGCCCATTTTCACTGGAGACCCGAGGAGAAAAGCTCCAGTTACAAACATTTTACAGAGTATAAGAAATTTACAGTGTATACAACATTTCACAATCAAAGAATTACAGAAATCTAAAAATGTAACAAGTCTAAGATAGAAAGTAAAAAGCATGCAAAAAGCTAAGTATACAATAGCAATTATTTACAAAGAAAAATATAGATTCTTATAAGATTATTAATTTCTTCACTATTGTTAGTTGATCTTAGCAGGTAGGTGCCTTGAAAGGATTACTAGGTGAATTGGGAAGAGATTGTTACATATACAGGGGAAGATGGGTTAAGTTGGGTTGTCACAGTATGACGTATAAGATGTGTAACACTGAATTGTCTGTCATGAATTTGTAACCTCAATTTGTACTGACTTGCCAGTACTTCAACACACATTATAGGTTTTGTGACAACTGTGTCAACAGTAGGTGGCACAACTGTGGACATTCTGCAACAGGCTGGGCAGTTATCAGCTATATCTAATATCCTAGGCCTCATGTACATCCATCATTATTTATTTGGCTGTGTACTTGCTTGGTGTCTGGAAACACCTTTTTCTTTTCAGACCTGAGTGGCCTAGTGGGCTAATGCACTCTGCTGTACTTGACAGGGTCCTGGGTTTGAGACTTGGCAGGGGTAATTCTTTTGCAGATGTGCCTAACTGTGTCAAAAACACAGAAGGTGATTAAGGCAGTTTTAAGCCGGTTTGCATCATGCACTGCACTGCTTAGCTCCAGATAAACCCGCGCTAATTCCAAAAAAAAAAAAAAAGAGTGATAGGAAAGTGGTGAAATGGGGGCAAGCATGGGGAAAAACACTGTGAAAGGCAGGTAAGGATGTTCAGGATGGGTGTAAAAAGGACCATAGCTCTCCACGTCTTGTACAGCAACAGCTGTGCAGGTTGTAGACAATTTGGAATTTGGAGCCTCTGAGGATAACATAAATGTGTTGACTGATTCATGTAATGATTAAAGTGTGTCCAGTGGATGCATGTGCAAAATGGAGAGATATGTATGGGATGATCTTTTTTTTTTTGTCAGACAGATGCCCTTTTTTTTTTTTTTTTTTTTTTTTTTTTTTTTTTTTTAAGGAGGGAGTGGGATGTTGGGGGAAGGGATGTAGGTACTTGTGGGGATGTAAGTTGGGTAGGAGAGGTTGCATTTTCAAACAGACAAGACAGACAGGATAGCATACAGGGGCACAGTGTATGATACATGAGGGGGGTAAACACCTTGGATGGCGAGGGTGTTGTGGAATTGGAGAGCCATGTGCCCCCAGAAGGCAGCAGTGAGACTGAGATCCCCACCCATGGGCAGTCAACATTGCTCCTTCACTGCTCCAAAAGTGGCTGTGCTGGGGGCTGGGGCCAGGGCTGCTTTGTCCCTTCAGGTCTACCCTCAATCCAGTGCAGGCGATCTTCATAGCCTCAGTGCATGATCCTGTGCACCATCCCTGGTAGCTGTTGCTGGGTGACAACTCCCTCTCCATGCCTGCTCCTGAGGGGGGCAGGCCTTGTCCTCTGAGGTGGTTCCACCTGTAGGTGTTGCAGGAACAGCAGTGGGGGCAGCACCAGGATGAACCGGTGCCACGACCAGCTGAGGTAGGGTAGGTAGATCGCCAGGAACCGGCCTACCCAGTCAAGCTATGGTGTTGAGGTATTTCAAAGTGTATAGGTTAGTAATGAACAGAACATTTACTTAGTTATAACAGTATGCCATAATGTTACAATTTACCCAGTAACATAACATTGCATAACATATGGAACACAACAATAAGTGAGATAACAGTCAGTATAGTAACAACATGCCAGTAACAGTTACGGCATAAGGCCAACAACATAGGTAATTCAATAAGGTATGTTAGTATGCAACCATTGTAATATATAACAATAATAAAACACAAGGCCCAACATAATGTTTTGAGAACAACATATGTTAAAAGTAAACTATACCCAATGTATACCAATAATAAATTATGATGCAGATAAGGGGTGAAGGGAGAGAGAAATACATTCCATTATTACTAGCATAGGCTATATTGCTTGCAAAGGCACTGTTATATACTCTACAGGTCTGCCCTTACTTTATGTAAGCAAGTGCCCTATAGCTTCTGTATCACCTGCATACCTCTCAAGCTATCTGCATGGGACAGTATAAATCAAGCTGTAACACTTACAGGTACACAATCACAGGGGACTATTACATGTCAAGGAGACACATATTACTATCAAGGTGTACTACAATCACAGGGGACTATTACATGTCAAGGAGACACATATTACTATCAAGGTGTACTGTGCACTGATGTAGTGTGACTGTGCTATTGACATAAATCAACTGGATGATAAATCTGTGTCTAAGGGATTTGGCAACAGTGATCACAGTCCGTGACAGTGTGACACTTGAGAGACATGCATCATGCACAGTACAGAATGTTTGCGCCTATCATGCCATCCTTGGCAGGCATGGGGTTAGACTATCAGCAGACATTCACAGACACACCAGGCATACAGACGTACCAAGATTAAACAGTTTATTTGTTTTATTAACTTGTATTTGTATTGTACTTATTGACTGCATACACTGATGTCTTATCACCTTGCTAAGCAATGCTGTTAACACTGTGGTACATCTGAACACACAAATTAGTATCTCATTGAAACAGTTGCTACAGCCATTTATTTACCTGTAATTCCTGTGGGGAGAACATCTGTTAACAATATATAACTGCTTCTATATATATATATATATATATATATATATATATATATATTTAGTAGTACATGTCCCTGGATTCGAACCCCAGTCTGTCTGTGACAAATATACATCACACCTGGCATTTATCAAACTGATCTACTGAGGCACTGCTGAATATTAATAAGAAACAGTCTCAGTTACTCACAGCAGGAAGAAGAAAAAAAATAACAAAATTTATTATGTTAGCGCTTTCACGGTATTCACCGCTTCATCAGAAAATACATTCTCTTAAAAAACAGAAGCATTTAAAACTATACCAATTAATGACATCACAAATCAATCAGTAAATTAAAGGCACTTTGTCAAGCACTTAAAACATGCTACCTTAAAAATAACAGTTTACTGTTTCATCATACTTTAATGCTTCAAAGGTCTCTCTTTCAAAAAGGGTTTCAGGGAGACTTTGGCATTCAGTCCCGGAGGTCTGTCTGCCTGAAGTTTAATTATCCAATTTTGTTCTGCCACTTCAGTTTTGTTTTTAAAGTCTCCTCCCCTTATACCTTCAACTAACACTTATAATACAAAGAAACTAAAGCTATGATTCATTCCTTCTTTTAAAACATGTTGCACCAAGGCACTAGCTTCTTTTGTGTTCCGTACATCCCTGTAGTGCTCAAGTATCCTGTCTTTCAGCATATGATTGGTTTTACCAATGTAGTATGCATAACACATCTTACAGAAACAGAAATAAACCACATTTTTTGTCCTACAATCAGCATAAAATTTAAAGTCATAGCTAAAGTGCAATATAGGGTGTTGATAGGATTCACCAGTATATACATATTTACATGCACTACAATTTCTGCATTTATGTGTACCAATTCTTTCTGAAGGAATTCCTTGGTTCTTATTTAGATTATAGCAAAGATGCCTTTTAAGGGATGTGTTGTTCTTAAATGAAAAGCTTGGTGTTTCACCTATCACATTTACAAATTCATCCACAGTTCTTAGAATGTTCCAATTAGCTTTCACAATATCACATATACTGTTAACATCACTGGAGTATGGCAGGGTGACCCTAAAGTTACCAGGCTTCACTCTATTTAGTTGTGAGTTTATTTCAAGTGGAGTTTCTTCTCCATAATATGGCCTGCATCTATTCTGCCTTTCTCTCCAGGCTTCTGTGGTATAGCTATCTGTCTCTGCAGCTTTGTAGCCCCTACTAAGGAATTCAGCTTTAAGATTTAAGACAGGGATGTACAGAACACAAAAGAAACTAGTGCCTTGGCATGATCACATGACTAGTAAGGGAGGGTATTTTAAGCACCATTTTCTTTAGTAACAGTGTATCTGAAGAAGTTTGTGTATAGAATTGGATGAAAGGCGCTTTATACAAATAAATTTATTTTGATTTAAAGTTACATCTGGAATCCGGTCCACCTGCCTGTCTGGAACTGGAACTTATTTGGATTTTGTTTATCAGTCTGCTTTTTGCGGTTGTTTATTTAGAACATTTTCCACTATTCCTACACAGATTTTATTAAATCCCCAGAAATATCTCAAAACATCAAGATAATAATGTTATATTTTACTTTCCTGTCATCACCACCATTTTATATGTGCTTTTATGCAGTAGAATTAATGCAGCTGCAAAATGCTAAAGTGCTTATATGAAATCCTCCGCTCCGCACCTTGAATGCATGCTGCTTTCCCATGATCATCTTTTTTAATTTACATAGTAGAACTAATAAAGCCTTCAGATGTGGTATTCTATTGGCCCATATTGCTACACTTTGAGTGGTTGAATGACTACAGTATTCAGCCAAACTGCACTAACTGCAGACATGCTGTGTTTCACCCTTTTTCTGAGCTCATCAGGCTTTAATGGCCTGAATATGTCAGTAAAGACTTAAAAAAAAGTGAAAGTAAAAACTCATGGGCATTCTGAAGCCATGTACCTGAAGCACTAGCATTTTGTTAAAGGGTTGTCTACATACATCCCGTGGGCCTCCAATTCAGGAAGTTTAAGGTATTACTTAGAGTAGACATAATCGTTGCTTGGTCTTTCTTATAGTTTTTATAAACTACTTTATATGTGTGATCTTTTTACTCTTTGCTTTGGATATTTTTTGGATATTTTGCAGTCACCCTACTATTGTGGACATCAGGCTTGTTTCAAACTCTGAGTTTCTAAAATGTGGCAAAATAATCTACTTATGCTATACTGATGAGCTCAGCAAAAGAACAAACATGGAATGTCTAAAACTGCTAGGGTTTGGCTTTAATGGTATGAATGCACCAATAAAGACTTAAAAACTGAAAGTAAAAAGTCATGGACATTCAGATACCATGTAGTTGAAATTCTTGTATATCCTTAAGGGCTCATTTTAATTTATTCCTTGGGTCTCCACTTCATGAGGCTTATGGTATTACACAGTAAAGACTTTGGCTTTCCTGGGACATTTTTGCAGTTTTTAATAAGTGATTTGTCTGTGTGAAGTTTTTTTATTTTGGTTTAGGGTTGACACTTTTGGTTCCCGAAAGATCACTGATCAGTAGATGTTTTCTCCAGTTGGGAGAACAGCAGAGCTGTGTTGTTAGCTGGGGGTTTCTTCGAGCAGGTCTTGTATGGTCCAGTCTGAGGAAGATGATAGTGGAGCAACTGTTTCAGGTAGTTGTTTCTGCAGCTGAGTGTAGAGTAATTATTAACAAGCCCTTGGGAATTCCAAAGACAATTCGACCTATTAAACAAGTTACCGTGGAGGAAGACCTTGAGGTGTACCTCCAGGCCTTTGAATGGCATATCCACCAAAATGGATAGGACCAAAGTTACTTGCATATAATACTTTCATCACATTCAACTAGTAAACTTGTAAAGGCTTTCACAGAAATGAAAGGTATTACATAGTAGGACTAAGATAAAGTAAAAAAAAAAAAACACTGTTAGCATGGGATGGTGTTCTCTCTGAGATACAAGCCAAAAGAATTCACAGCTTGACACTTTCTTTAAAAAAATGGTAAGCTCTCACTTATATGACTGAAAGCATATTCTTAAATTATGATTAGATCAACACACTAAAAGTAGACATCTCAAGATGGAAGATATGTGAGGTCTTCCAGTATGAAAACCAAGAATTTGATAAAAAACCTGGTTAAATCTTTTAATTTTAAAACCTTTTGGTTATTGGCCAGAGGTGACAATGCCTGAATGTCAATAAAGAAGAATATGGCATATCTAATGGAAAGTTGGAGAAAAAAGGAAAAAAAAACAAGTGTTGGTTGTACATATGGGACTGTAGCGTACATATGAGGCTGTTCCACATTTCCTGGCTATTCTTACTTTCCATATACATGTGGGAATGTTGTTTTTCACTACTGCCTCTAACTTATCTATACTTGTGCGTACAGTGGTTTTGTCACTTTTGCCTTCCAACATAGGCAAATAAAAGATCGACTATATTTTCTGGCACAGAAGGCAGTTGAGGCATTCACCACAGTGAGTTTAGTTTAAGTATTATTTGATGAACTCGTTCATTGGTGCACTGACAACAACTTAGCACTAACTGTTGGGAAAACCAAGAAAATCATCATCGATTTTAGGAAGAAGAAAAAAGCCACACACTCCTATCATCATAAATGGTGCCACAATGGAGAGAGAAAATAGCATCAAATTCCTAGGGGTACATGTGTCGCAAGACCTAAGTTGGGGTACAAACACTTCCTACCTTATAAAGACAACCCAACAATGTCTCTACTTCCTTAGGAGACATCGGAGAGCTAACGTCCCCCCACAGGTCCTACTCACCTTATCAGAGCTATGATTGAGAGTGTACTGACAAACAACATCATTGTCTGGTACGGAAATTGCTCTCAAGCTGATTGGAAGGCACTGGATAAGACTGTTAAACAGGCCACAAAAATCATTGGCTCCAACCTTCAATCCCTAGAGGACATACGTATATTCAAACAGATGCTATGGCAGAGTCCAAAAACTACTGAGGGATATACACCATCTGGTTCATGGACTGTTCAAACTCCTGCCAACAAGGAAGCACTACAGAAATATTAGATGCAAGACATTCAGATTCTATAATAGTTTTTTCCCACATGATATCAGACTGCTGAATAACAAACCCATAGCCTAACATGCTACATGAGTAAAATATTATCTGTGTGCAATATGTCATTATTGTTTACATAAACTCTCTGAATAGCTCACTTCATATCTGCAGCAGGAAAACTGTGAACTGCAAGTTATGGTATATACTGGTTGGGGGTAAGTTTACATGTGTGCCTCTATTATTTATTATAGCACTGTTTTTTGCATATCCTTATATTTCTACTGAGTCTATACCTGCTGTTGTATTTGTTGCGTTTCTGATGTAAATAGAGCTTTCAAATTTGTTTTACTTTATTTACTTTTTTGCATCTTATTTATTTTTATTTAATTTACTTTTTATTAATTTAATCTATCTTCCTTCTGTAAACTGTTGTTCATATGGTACGAGCATGAGTATTGAAACTCTGTGCAGTGATACGCAATTTTTCCTTTGTGTTGATCTGTATGACAATAAAGTTTACTTTGACTTTGACTGACTAATGTAGCATTTATAGACCATGTTCACTTTCAACAGCATTCCTGTTGCATCTTCCTGCACCAGTCCACGGTGATATCACTGAAATGCAGGCACATTAGTTACTGCCATTTCCTGCCAGCTAGTGTCCATGGGGTCATGGTGGGTAAGTGGCAAGTTGGGATTAGGTCCCATGGGATTACAAAACTTTCCAGACAGGTAGCCAAATGGACTCACCTGCTGCAGCCCAGTTGTCACTGTGGCAAGAGGTGCAGGATGTTGTTGACAGTACAACAGCTTACTGTTAGTTGTTACTATGCCTGTCCTGGAGCATGTTGCAGATGCACTTAACTGGGGTGCCTCTGTCATAGGACATCAAAGAAGGGTATAGGCCCTCTCATCAGCCACCCTGGCCTATCTAAGCCATTTGATGAGTCACATTGTAATTCTACATGGCTGATTGGCAGACAGCACACTGCTAGTACTCCAACCTATCCAAAGCATGGTGCTCAATATTTTATTGTGCCACAATTACCTGTTTGTGCATTGTGCTCTTTTTCCCATCACCTTTTGTCCACCATATGTTTATCTATGTCCAGCCCATGGATCCCACACTTAGTGTATGCACATTCACTCTTATTTGTCTGTACTGTTTTGTATTAGATTGTGTATCCCTCTACCTACCCTTCTCTGCTTTTCT
>NC_056731.1:1233144440-1233184440 GCF_019279795.1 Protopterus annectens | reverse complement strand
AAGTCCTGTTCTTGTGTACAGCAAATCTGTATGAATCCTCCCTCAAGGGGTCATAAGGCAAAGCGCATAGATCGTAGCAGAGGTCAGGCCTAACACAATCCTTGTTCTTCAACCCATACTTACAACGTGTTTTAAGGCTTAGACTTAAATGATTTTTCATATTAAAATATTTGCTCTCTTAAGATTTGCAGCCATTCTATTATTAGATTCCTGGTCCCCTAATTTATTTACCTAGTAACTCTTTAATTTTATTGCATTCTATCAGTCTTTCTCTTTGTCTTCATTTTGACATTTAAAGCAACTACTCATTAAATCATTCTGCATACCTTATAAAAGTAAGTCAAGCTGCTAACTCTTTTATTATAAAGGCATTTCTAAAGAAATAAATGAATATATTGTCAACTTTAAACTGAATCATTTTGTTGTTGTTGCTGATTTTTATTCTCTTTTTGTTAGACAAACTTTAATTCAATTCAGATATTTTAAAAAGCTTCTTCTGCTCAGGCTTAAAGAGCAAGATAAATTGCATGTCTTTTACATGTAATTATTTCATTGCCATTATTAGTATTTCACAGTCTGTGAACACATATGCATAGATATATCTTTCAGCCTTTCTGACTGTCTGTCTTCCTAATTACCTGTTTATCAACCACCTATTGACTATATCAGGATGTATCTGTCTGATGTATTACTTGAGTTAAGAGTTCTTAGAATCAAATCTTTCACAAATGTAGGCACTGGGAGAAAGAAAAAAAAAAGACACTGCATCTTTAAAGAAAATCCAGAATAGGAATGAAACCTAAGCTAATTTACATATCTTGACATTTTTCAGAAAATATTGTAGCATTAGCAGAGGGATAATGAAATTCTGCCTATCAGCTATGCAGGAATAATGTTACTGTAAAGGTAACCTGTCCACATTTCCTTATCAAGAAAATATTCATGCCAGAAAGCATGCATTTAGTCAGGGTGCAAAGGAAGGTATTTTTCTCTCCTTATTCTACATTATCAATCTTTCCCTATAGATTTACTACACGATCACTCCCTTTACATGCTAATTATATGTAGCTCTAGTGAATTTGTTAGTGGTGACACTTCCTGGACCCAGTGGGACTGAAGCTCATTATGTGGCAATGTCCAGACACATCGGATATTATTACCTGTCATTAATCTGCAACAGAAACATAGTGAACAGCCATAGAAGCCAAGAAACACAAAGTACCCATGATGACTTAAATTTCCCTGGC
Organism: Protopterus annectens; assembly: GCF_019279795.1. Lineage (NCBI taxonomy): Eukaryota > Metazoa > Chordata > Ceratodontiformes > Protopteridae > Protopterus > Protopterus annectens. The sequence goes on along the minus strand of NC_056731.1, from coordinate 1,233,183,193 downwards.
CCTAAAGGCCAAAGGTCAAACGACAGGAAATATTGCTGTCTCACAGCTCATAATTATCACAGCGTGTTAACTCCCAGCAATGAAAACAATACAAAGAGGTTTAAAGCTTTGGAGATACAAATTTAACTGTAGCACTGAAATGAATTGTTCTATGTTCTTTTATATAAATGAAACATATTAATTCATAATGTGTATGCTATGTCATTGCATTAATTTTGTTATGGACAAGTATAAATTATGTTGCAATCTTTAATTCATAAAAATGGAACAGGTACTTGTAGATAACCACTGATAGACTGTTTTGATATGCTGTCATTGAAAATTGTTTAAGAAAGATTTTACATTATCCTTGATAATATCTGCTGTGGTGTTAGACAATAAATTTACTTACCAAATGAAATTTACCTTTTTTTTTACAGTATAATTTGAGGGCAGACTTGTCTGTAAATAAGCATAGCTAACAAAGAGCAGAAAAAGGACTACTAACTACTGATATATACATGTCACCTCAGATGTCACTGACAGGGTGACTTTGAGTTGTCTGTAAAACAGTGCTTGCACTCTAGTATCATCATTTGATTTTATTTTCCTCTTGTTTTGTCTGCCTTGGATATTGCATGCAAGTCTATCTTAATTGGACCCCTACAGCCATGACCCAATGCTTGTAAATTCAGTGCCACATGACCTGAAGGAAAGAAGATAATTTCTTCTGTCAGCTGTCTGTCATGGTTTTTACATTTTCATCTGCAGGGAACCACATTCAGTTGTGATTATTCAACCTTCTACCCCAGGTTTTACTAACTTCTCCTTCTTTCATTGCTATAGCTTGTCCTGTGGCAGAAATTATTTCCCTTGTATAGTAATATCTCCTCTATGACTAAGAAATAAGTGTTTTACTGAAGCTCAGTTTGCCCTATGTCATCAGTCATTGAATACTGGCAACATATTCTATAATTTAAGCAGCTGGTGGAAAAGGTTGAGATGTGCTATTACTTCACTCACTAATACTGATGACCTACTCATCCACAACACCTACAAGTTGTCACATTCTAGTATAAATGGTAGCCTCCCTCACCATAGGTATGAAATACTTACTGCATATCCCACATGCACATACCTTTTCAGCAGAAATATACTTTTAGTTTGTTTAAAATGTTGGTTGTTTTAAGACCCTGCCTATGATATATAAAACAAATCATGTGGCTGTATTAGCCACTGTTGGCAAATTAACAATGCATGGGTTGTTCTTCACCTAAAAAAACACTAATGGTGGTTAACTCAAAGCAAAACCAAATACCAATAAATATCAAACACCTTGACAAACTCAATACAAAGCACCACATTAATCTTTTATTTAATGGAATTTAATGATTTCATTCTCTGACTAAGAACCTTTTTCAGAATTACCAAAACAATACACCATCCTGTTTTTAAAACTTTGGGATCCTTTTACATGATGACTGTGACCAATCAAAGAACATGCCTCCATATTCAATTGGGCCACAAGGTAAGGGTACGCAGAATAATGCATTATTTAAACATATGTAAAAGTTTAGCACAGATTCATTTGTATTTTTTATAGTTGACAAGGTGGAAAAAAAACAGGGGTGGCCCACGGTGAGAATTACTCGAGAAAAGAGAGCTGTGGTGGCAGCTGTTTTTAAATGCATACACTTTTCCTGGACTTATTGAAATGGTATCTATATCTTGCCTTTTAAAATTAAGACAATAAGATATATAACAATATTTTTTGTTCGTTTTACATATCATTTAATAATGTATATATTTTTAATACATCTTAATATTCATTCAATTTTTTGTGCATTTATATTTTAGGCAATAAAGTGAGTTACATTTTTTTACAAATAAATAAAATTGAATATGGACAGATGTTTCATGATAGTCACATTCATCATGGGATGTGTAGGTTTTAAAAACAGGGTGGTGTATGTTTTTGGTAATTCTGAAGAGATTTTTAGTCAGAGAATGAAGACGCTAAATTCTGTTGAATAAAAGATTAATGCTGTGTTCTGGATTGCCTGTATGGAGGTGTTTGTTATTTATTTACTCATTCTTCCCTTTACTTATCCAGGAAAGGTGGATGCACTAAAGATAATGGTTCTGCTGCATATCTTGTTCCTGCAGATCTCAATCCAACACTAAACACTTTAAGAACGTTATGAGTATTTATTTGTTTATTGTTTTCTAACATATAAAAGAGCTCTAGGGTCAAAGGACATTGGTCCATGCTGGAAACTCTTGAATTACAACAGTTGGGCTCACACTTCCTCATACTTGCTGATGTCATCCATGTACCTCCAGAATCCTACAGCCGTTCATTAAATGATGGTTCTCATTGATGTCATTCTGGAAGAATGTGCAGATTCAAAGACTATGGAGAATGTAACGGGTATTGCTTTAGAAAGTGAATTTAAGGATTCTATCCCAAATCTCTGTTTGCATTGGAGCACAGGTACATGATAGAGACTTTAATGACTTGATGTCTGTTAATATTGGTAAGGACCCAACTAGTGGGACAACTGAGATATTCACACTGGTGGGTGTAATAGCCCCTGGAAAGACTAGACAGATAAATACATAGTTGTTTGGTGTTAGACTTGGGATATCAGGCGTCCTTGATACAGACAGGGTAAGGAATCTGGCAAGGAAGTTTGACACATAGGTGGCAGTACACTAAACACCGAAAGTGTGATAAGAGACTTAGGGACACAGATGGACAGTGGTCTCACCTTCAATAACCACATTGCCACAACAGTCAGGAAATCCTTCTATGTGGCACACCTCATCACTAAGGGCTTTTCATCCAGAAAAAAGGAGGTAATTGTCCCACTGTACTCGTCCCTCATTAGACCCATTATAGAATACAATGCCCCATTTGGTATGTACCTCTAAAGACATCTGCAACAACTGGAAAGGCTGCAAAAATACCTCACTAAAAGAATCACAGGCCTAAAGCAGATGCCCTATGCTGACCGCCTTAAAAATCTCCAGCTATACTCTATCGCATATCGTCTACTCCAAGGTGATCTCTGCTTAACATACAAGGCTATGTCAAACCCAGAGCTGTTGGACATGCTACACTTAAAGAAATCCCAATCCCTCAGAGAAACACGCTCCAGGGATCTAAAGCTTGTCATCACAATAAACAAAATATGCTGGAGGGACAGGTTCCTGACCCAGAGACTTCCCAGACTCTGGAATAGACTGCCCATACATGTCAAGCAGAGCGCCTCTTTGGCCCTCTTCAAAAGGAACCTTGATGATTGGATGGGAGAAAGGAAATTTACCCAGGGGAATCACGTCAGTCGCCCTACTAGACAGGGGTCCAGGGAAGTAAATAGTGCAGGAAGAAATAGCCAGGGAATTGTTATGGCTAGGTTTGTATAGGCCCTAGGGCCGATAGCCTAGTACCAACCTATGAACCTATGACATGGTGCTGCAAATGCTTGGAGACATTTTTACATTAGGTATGCAGTAGAAGCATGGCAGAAAGAGCGGTTCTCATGCCTAGCATGTAAAGTAGCAGGTAAAGATATAAAGAGCAGTCCATGTGATATATTATCAGATTATCTCATGGAGCTAGAAAGAAGGGTTGCTCATATTAAATTCATCTAGAGAACTTTTATGAGAAAATCTTCTGAAAAGTGTGCCTGACAGCAGATGGGGAGGTGAGGAAATGCCGCTTTCTTGTCTGCAATTTTCAAGACAGTTTGGAGGAATTTGATGCATTTTCCCTATACAAGCTTTGTTTTTCACCAATTTAAATTGGTAGCCAAATAGCAATGGACCCACTAAATATTCAAGCAAACTGTAAAATTAGTTCATTCCATTTGAAGCAGATGAGTATATGGGGGGGGGGGTACCTACAGTTGCATCAGGCTGCTAACAAAGTTAAGTTGATGAACGTAACTGTGCAAACTGACACAGCAGACCGCAGAAGACACACCACCTGTAAATGAACAAAAGGACTTTGAACTCAAAGGCTACCAACGTGCTGGTGCGACCTCTTTATCTACATCTGAAACATTACTTTCTGTGTGTTTTTTAAGTTGCTTCAGTAAAATTGTCACCAAGTTTCTTTTTGGTTAAATATTACAAATAAACAGAATACATTTAGTGTAAATATTATAAATAAGCAGAATACATTTAATGTAAAAATTAGTAGTAACTATTGCATAATAATTACTGTATAAGTTGTATGACCATCCAGCGTTGACTGTTCACTTACTTAGACTGTTTTCAGATTGCAGTAGATCACTGAACATGAATGCTAATTCACTTTACATTTGCAGTAACCTAACTTGCTGTGTTGATCTTTGCCATTACAGAAGGTATCAAACTGTAGCTGTGGTTCTGATAGTGTAAGGTCAGTATATATATATATATATATATATATATATATATATATATATATATATATATATATATATATCTGGGTCTACTTCTCTTTATTGAAGAAACACTTCTTCAAAAAAGAGAAGTAGACCTACACTTAACCGAAAGCGCACTTCTGCGAAGAATGGTTCAACGAACTGTTAAGGAACACTGAGGTGCCGTAGCACACCACAGTAGGGATAAGGGAATTTATCTGTTTCTCCACTGTAGTGCGATCTCAGAGTTGGTATATTTAAGTAGGGGGGGGGAGTGTGGGGGGAGCAGGGGGGCTTGTCGCCCTGCAAAAACCTTGTTTTGGTTTTTGTTAACAGTTCGTTGAATTGTTCTTCGCGAAAGTGCACTTTTGGTTAAGTGCACCTTCGCGTAAATGTGGGTCTGCTGTTCTTTTTCGAAGAAGTGTTTCTTCAATGAAGTACAGTAGACCCATATATATATATATATATATATATATATATATATATATATATATATATATATATATATATATATATATATATATATATATATATATATATATATATATATATATATATACATAAATACGCTGTATATATACATAAGGATCTACTTCTGTTTACCAAAATCCCAGTTCATCCAGCTTCATAACAGAAAGACTAAGTTGATAAATATGTAGTTTCACAAGCACCCGGATCACTGTAAAATAACTCCTGTTAAAAAAAACACTTGCCCAGCCACACTTGAGCAAAAAACTGAAGTAAATCAACCCCACCCATGTGGAGGGCTGCATCCCCTACACTCCCTCTAACTAAATATACCAAGTCTGAGATCGCACTAAGGTGTAGAAAAGGGAAAGTTCACCATGGTGGCCAAGTGGTTCATTTCCCATAATTATTTTACAGTGACTTGGGAGTTCATGAAACTACATCTTCTGCAAATTCCTCAGTTATGAAGTTCGAGTAAGTGGGATTTCAGTAAGTAAAAGTAGATCCATATATATATATATATATATATATATATATATATATATATATATATATATATATATAAGGGTATGGGGGGATGAGCCAAATCAGGGGCGTGCAGGGCAAGGTCCACATCATTGGAGCTTTTAGTTGATAGGATGCAAATGCATGTTCTGGGGATAGCTGCTTGTTTGTATTATTTGCAGGCAAGGTACATGTATGCCTTTCAGTTGTACAGGACTTGTTGCTCTTGTATTTGTATAACAATTTGTATGTAGCAGGATGTTAAATATTTTGGTGTGCTGGAAAGGGGTGTGATTTAAGAAGTGCTGTTTAGGCATGCTGTTATAGTTTTACTAGCTTCTGAGTTTGGAAGCTAGTCTAGCAGAGGCAGTAGTTTGCCATACAGAACATTTATGGCTTGGTTTGGTTTGGGAATTAGCAGTATTGGTGATTGTATGATCACAAAAGGAGTTCTGTTAGGACTGGTGCTGTTATCATGTGTGATTCCTTGGTACATCTGTGGACAGGGCATCTAGTTAACTGTAGGCAGTCAATGGTCATCGGGCTGATTTTTGTCTGTACTCATTTATGCTGATACATATGTAGGTATGCTTGTGTGTGTGAGGAATATATATCTATATATCTTCATGTCTCTATATCCTTATATATATATATATATATATATATATATATATATATATATATATATATATATGTGTGTGTGTGTGTGTGTGTGTGTGTGTGTGTGTGTGTGTGTGTGTGTGTGTGTGTGTGTGTGTGAGTACAGGAGATAAATATCCTGGTTATTTTATAAGGTGTTACTGGCGCATTAGTCTGACAATTTCATTGTGTCATTTTAAACATCACTCTATAAGAAAACTTGCTTATGTTTTCTTCATACACAACTAGGATAAATGGTTGAATCTTCACTGCTGCCAAAGGTATTGATATGCAGACCTGAAATAATGCTGACTTTTTGATAGTTAATTGCACTAATAATATTAACTAGCTACTGTATACTCTCTTCTACTATGTAACAGACCTTTTGCATTTCTGGATAACTGGCCATGTTTCTTCTTCCAAGGCAATTTCACTGACATAATGTAATTCTTTATTTTACTATTTTTATGCTATATATTGAAATTGTTCAGAGTCGAGAATGTGCATGACTCTCAATTAATGAATGTACCCATGAAATGGACAGTGCAGGGGTGGGGCTTGCAACTTCATATCTGATGTGTTACATCTTTGACAGATATGAGAAACATATAACTTGGAGACACTTTTTACTGTTTAATCTATTATGTCCTACTGTTTTGATATCTGAAAAAATAAGGAATGGACTAACACCTGATTCTCACAGAGGTTTGCCTATGTAGCATTAATGAATAACTGGCAATTTTCTACTTTCACTTGGTCTAAAGTTAGTGTGTAAGTGAGTGATCTTTGATTCATCTTCTTTCTAATAACTTTTTTTGGCATATCAAAGTGGTATTACTACATGTGGTACTTGGAATTCAAGTTGAGTATGCATATTCTGATCTTTTCTTGAGACAGACCCACAGGCTAATACGTGGCATATATGAGCTATTTTGGCTAAAAGCTTTGATCACACTGTGAGTCTGTAGATGTTTGTTAAGTCCATTTTACATTGCAAATGGAGCGTATTACTATAGTCTTCTTGGTTATGCATCTTTTGACAATTCAAACAAGTCGTATGTTGATTGAGGTTGATGCTGTCATCAAATATTATGGTGACCGGTTATCATGACTAGCTGATACAACCAGCCAGATTAGTTAAATTACTTAAGCACTGTAATATATCTGAATCATCTTAATATTATATGGATAAGAGCAGATGCACTGCCATTCACTCTATTGGGTACAGATAAAGAGTATTTGTTGTACTTCAGAAAATGATGGGAAGTAGAACTGAAAAGATTCTGCTATGTTACCATCAGAGGAATTGTTTTACAGGTAAGTAGCAGCATCATATGGTTGTATATCAGACTACTCTGCCCAGCTATTTTACTGATCTTTCCCAACCTAAGTTTTGCTAATGCACCCATGTTACTGTTAGCATGGATTCTCCCATATTCTGAGTTGCATGTGGTAGCGAATTAAATGCCCTCCATATTAATAAAGTAGATGCAAATTCTCTAAAATTATTTCTAAAATTGTTAAATGACCCCTACTGGTGGTACAGAAGGATAAAGCCCTGACTGTATTGTGTTTGTGTTTATTCATTTATTGCTTCGAGTACCTGGCTGCTACATAAAATTATTAATAATTCCTAGTTTTAAAACATCAACTCATTATTTCCCAAAAAAATTTAATTTAACTAAAATGCATTTTAATGACTTGTTATACACCATTAATTTAACAGAAATTCATTCTTATGACTTATTATTCACAATACGTATTTTCCCGATTTCCTGCAGTTTTGTTCCTGTAAATTTAATTTGGCTGTTTTGACATTTGAAAATTTATATTTTGATGAGGTGCTGTAAATAAATATTTAAATAATTAATCCATATCTGTTTTCCAACAGATCTTATAAGTGGGACCCATTATTCTTGTTAAAGCTTCTTCACTTATTTCTTAATAAATTACATAAGAATATAAAACATGTCAAAATTATCTTTATTAATACGCCATATTGACATGGCACAAGCTCATACTGATATTTTTGTCTTTTACTTAACACATTGATCACAAATAATTCAAATGTATATTTTATATAAATGTTTAATCCATTCCTATTGTCAATTAGAGAATGTTGCTTTTTGTTGACAACCATCCCCAGTCTCTTTATACCGACCCCTAGTCCCTCCCTCTCTTGATTATTTTTTTTTAAGTATGGAATGTAAGAATCACTTCCTTGTATATATTTTGTTAGTCAACTGTCTAAAAATATTTGTCCATATTTGTCAGTATTTGTTTTATCCTTTTAATATTATGTGATTTATATCCAAAGTTGAATTCCCATGTCTTTTTTTCTAATCAAACTATAAGTTTCATAATTCTGATCCAACTTGATAAAACTGCTGTTTTAAAAATTTCCACCACTGATGATATTCTGAACTATTCCAAGATATATATCTCCATGAATGATGATGAACTCAAATATATATATTATCAATCTATAAACTGTAACCATTGTATAATTCCTTGAACCTAACCCCCATATTCAGTGCCCTGCATCCTATGAAATTAGTGTGTACATTTTGATTTTTATTGCTGTTAAGAAGGGTTTTATATTCTTTCTTTTCAATCTCATAGCTATTCAATATAAATTGTACATCTCCATTTCAATCTTTTGATTTAAATATTCAAAATGTTCTTTCTGATTACCAGACTCTTCAAAGATTATCCCCAAATATTTAGTTTTTGTTACTCTTTCCATTAGATTACCATCTATATATATTTTAACATTTCTTTCTTATAATTAAAATAACGTGTTTGTTCTTTTTTCTATTTATATATAAATCAATCATATTTAAATTCTCTACTAAAATTACTGTCTCTTTGACTTTCTTCTTCTTAAAGATAATATCACAATATTATCTGCATAACATATAAGATGGCATGAAGTACCTTTTATATTATATACATCAGTCTTTTATTCCTTACATCTACCTAATCGAGTATCACTGTAGATCAAACATAACCAAGGGGCTAACAAGCATTGCTGTCTTGCTCTTTTTTCAATTTTTATTTGATTCTATATTAGTATTTTCATCTTTTAACTGTTTCATTTTTACAGTAGCAAACGTTTTAAGTGAAGTGAAGAATCCAAAATCGCTGTTAATCTATTATTGTTTGATACTTTTTTCAATCTATATTTTATGAATTTGAGATGTTTTCCTCTTCTTCTGAGATTCTAGAAATTCTGGACAGTCTCATTTCTCTATATAATTGTTAAAATCCTTATCTAATTTTATAGTCTAAAAAATCTATCCTCTGCTTGTAGTTTTTATTTAAGACTTTGGGCCAAGGGCTTTACTATTTTCAATTTACGTATAATTTTATTTAATATTCTCCCATGTAAATATATTGTTAAATTGTGTCTTATGTCATATGAGACCACTGTTCTCATTCCTTCATTCTTCATTTTAATTTTCAGTTTGTTGCGTAATGATTCTGTTCTTCTTAATGTATATGCTGACCCCCTAAAAATTTCTTTTATTACCTAATATTAATTTTATCAGCTTCAAATAAGTATTCTGGTCATTATTTTTAATCAATGTTAAAATCAGTTACCAAGTCTTTTTATTAAAGTCTATCTTTTTTTCATTTTTATCATCTTTATAAACTCTATTTTTGCCTTTTTTGCATTTATCAAATACATTACCATCTCTAGACCTTACCCACTTTTTTAATATCTTCCTTAAATATATTATTCTTATTACTATAGTTCATAGTAAGTCATCCTCACATCTTTCCCTTACCTTTTTTTCATTTTAATATCATCTATATTTTCCCCATATTTCCTATAATTTCTGAATCTTCAAATTTCCTTCTACCAATCTCAATACAAATAGGTAGATAGTCACTTTCTGCCTTACATTTGACCTACAGTTCATTTAGCCAAATGCAATTTTCAGACAAAAATGTATCACCTATTTACCTTGACTCCATATAAATGTATAAATGCCATTTTGCATATCCTTAATTGAAATTGATCTGCTAGTATTAAAAATCCCTTCTTTATTAACATATTTATCCTGTGATTGTCTGCTTTTCCTTTGTTTTAAATAATCTATATATGTAACGCATTCTCCAATATGTGGATTAAAATCACCGCAAATGATCACCTCATTTTTTTCATATTCTTAAGGGTATATTATCTAATGTTTCTCAAGTACTCTTCTTCTTGTTGACTATGTCCTCTTTACCTGAGAGGCATACCTTTATCGATTATCTTATTGACATAGCTGATTTTGATCACAAAATACATTTCTGGTTTATGTACAATTAAACCTTCTAAGTGTCCTTTCAATTACTTTTTGTTTTTAGTACATTTTCATAAATTTCATATCCATTAAGGATTATATTACCCTCTGATGTATTGCAAGTTTCTGAAAATTAATAATTTCAACATTTTTAATAAATTCCTGAAAATTGTTATTGTGTAAGTTCCTTTTAACTTACATAACATTCAACGATGATATTCTTTAATTAATTTACTTTATAAGACAGACAATATTCCATTTCTTCCTCCTGACAATTTACCATATAGATTCTAATGTTATCAAATTGTTATAATATTTTTCCTGTCTCTATTTGTAATTTTTTACTACACAGCATATCAATTTACATTGATATAATAACTTATCTCAACCCGTTTGATGTTCCATACAAGTACACATTTATTTAATACTATTTCAACAAGAAACTTTAGTGTGTTCTTTAGTTTTCATGCTGTTTCATTTTTCCAGTTTAAGTTAAAGTAGTTAACAAGCATGTTTCGAACATGTCTGTCTGTCTCTCTCTCTCTCCCTCTCTTTCTTTTATGATCTATTGATTTGATTACTCATTCAGCTTTTTTAATTAGTTTAATACTTCTTTCAACAGTTGCATGCTAAATGGGAACACAGTTAGGTAGATCACACAAACGTTTATCCATGGAGCTTAAATCATCACAATTGTTATGAACAATAACTCTTACCTGCTGACATGATAATAATGTCATCATTAGACCTCAATTACTTTTAAGCAGCAGTCTCACTAGGGGGTTACTTTATAAAATTAGGACACATATGAACTATTAAATTTATTTTATTTATTTATTTTACATTTGTTAACTGGGAAAATCTGACTGGATACATGTCCCTTTTCAGCGGAAACCCGGAGAGAAAAGCTCCAAATATACATAAACAAGTGTAATTACAGTGGAATTCTTATTTTGTATTTTAACAACATAGATATTTGTTTAATGCTATATGCACACAATTACGTTTTTCTGAAGTGCAGACAGGAAATGGATGGCAGTAATAGGTAAGGAGGGAATAGTTGGAGATTACATCTGAGATGGGGAAACATTTAGCCTTAAGGTAGTTGAGGAGGAGATAGTTAGAGATTATATCTGAAAAGGGGAAACACATAGCCTTAAGGAGTATAACATACATGCTATCAACCTTATTTCAAATCTTACCAGCAAGTGAGAGACAAATTAATTCTGACCATTTTAAGGATCAGAGTTTTATACTTGTAGCTAGGTTCTCATATATAGTTTCTGTTTGACTGGGGTTAGTCAGGGTTTGTGCTTGGACAAATCCAGTGCGTTTTTAGGTATTTCTTTAGGGATATTTTATACTGGGGTAAGGAGGACAGAGTAGTAAGTGCAGCAGGAAGTAAGTTCCAGTTTTTACCAGCAGAGTTGGAGAATAGTGATTCACCAGCTGAGTTGTGAACTTTAGTAGTTTGTACTACCATTCTTTTGGAAGAGTGGAGGGCTTTTAGGTTATTGTAGGGAGTGATAATATTTTTCAGTATGGGTGTACTGTTTGGTTGTAAGAGAATTTTGTGAATGACCATATGTTGGTTATATTAAAGTTGATAGAGTAGTTCTAGCCAGTCTAGGGATTGAAGGTTTAGGTAGTGATGGGTTCTATAAGCTGAACTTGTAGCAAATCTGGCTATATTATTGTAACAGCTAGTAAGTTTATTGAGGTTTGATTTGCTTAGGTTTACAAAGATGGGTGAGGCATAAAAAGGGTTGATAGCAGGTATGTCTGGGCAATAACAACTCTGGCAACTGGGTTAGGAATTGTTTAATCCTGTATAAAGAGCCTAGTTTCTTATTAACTGGTTTGATAGTTTTGTCTATGTGAGCATCAAACTTTAGTTTGTTGCCGATGATTACCCCTAGTAGTTTAGTAAAAGGTTCTGGGGAAACTATGGTGCCATTGTTAGATGTTATGGTGAGAGGTGGTGAGGTGGTTTTATCTGGGTTTAATAGTAGTCAGCAACTAGTGAGCCAGTTTATTACTTTATTGAAAGTGATTTGGGTTAAGGATTGTAAGTCTGTGGGTGAGGTGGCAGAGCAAATTAGTGTCGAGCCATTTGCATACTGAATACATATTGCATGTGGGATGATTTTGTGCAGGTCATTAATGAATTTGGAGAATAGGAGGGGACCTAATATAGAACCTTGGGAGACTCCAAGGGTGACTGGTAATAGGGGGGATAGGTTATCTTTCCATAGTACAGCTTGTTGTCTGGCACTCAGGTAAGAATAAAACCAGCTAATTGCTAGGTTGTCCACAGAGAGTGATTTTAGTGTGTCTCTAGGAGTAGTTGGTGATTTACCATGTCAAATGCCTTGGATAGGTCTAGAAAGAGAGGTGAGGAGAGCTTGTTGTCATTACGGTTTTTATTTATTGTGAGAGAAGGAGAGAAAGGCAGAGGTAGTACTATGGGAAGGTCTAAATCCATGCTGGGAGGGGGCTAGGAGATTGTTCTGATTCAGGCAGGCTAGAAATTGCTTATGGATGCATTTTTCCATTATTTTAACAAGGGGATATAGGATGGGAATAGGTCTATAGTTTGAAAGTTCAGTGGAATGCCCTCCTTTGTTAAGAGGAATAATGTGTGAGATTTTCCAGAAGGAGAGGATGTAAGATTCGAGAACAGTTTGATTGATTAAAATTGAAATCGGATATGCTATTTCATTAGCAGCTTTTTGAAGAAACTCTGCAGATAGTAAGTCTGGTGAAAGGGTGGTGGGTTTCAGTTTTTTAAGTAGGGACTTATTAATGATGTAGGTACTAGATCAAACTTGAAGGGGATTTTATTTTCTTGTGGAGAGTATGGTAACACTTGAGGTAGTTGGTTGGCTAGGGATTGCACAGTTTCTGTAAAGAAAGTGTTAAAGGTATTAGCAACAATTTTAGGAGATTGTTGTAGGGTAGCTAAGGGGGTAGGGGTTGATGATTTACCTGGGTGGAGGAGTCTATTTAAGCCTGTCCAGAATTGTTGTGGTTGATTTTGGTGCTTCTGTTGCAGATTATAGTAGTAACTTTTTTGTCTAGGATAATGGACTTCTTTGTATCATTTCTCAATTGTTTATATGTGATGTGATCTTTTGGGGATGTAGTGGTTCTCCAGGAGGTCCATGCTTTGTTTCTGTTAATAATTTTTTGTGTAGTACCATTGGTTAACCATGGTGCTACTCTGTTATTGGTTCTGATAGTATGTTTGGTTGCATGGTTATCTAAGATAGCAAGAAATTTAGAGTTAAAGTATGAGACTGCTTAATCTAGAGGAAGTAGTTTTAGGTTGGACCAGTCACATGATTTAAGTTCATTCTGGAAATTAGTTTGAATAAAGTTCTTAGTATTCCTAATGGTTTTAAAGGTAGATTGTTAAGAGGTGTCATTTTTTTCTGATTATATAGGTCAGGAAGAGGTCACTGATGTCCTCAGGTAGGGTGCAGGTGTAATATATCTGGGGTTGGTTGTTTATTAATATCCAGTCTAGGATACTTTCCCTATTGTTGGGCTTATTGATTCTGGTAGGGGAAGATATATTTGTTGTTCATAAAGTATGTAAAATGTAATGACTTACATGTTTGAATGTATGGGTTTTCTTATACAATGAAGTAAAATGACCAATAGTAGTTGCTCAGATTCAAATGTCATACAAATGCTGTAACTACAGAATGAATATCTAGTAATCTCTCGGGTCTACTTCATATGACCTAAGTTTCATTTGACTGAAATTCATTTGACTGAGACCAAAACAGTGAAAGTTGAAAAAAGACTGAAAACTCATTTGACTGAAACTCATAACGCTGACACATTAAAGTAAAAGGTATATGCCCTTTTCCCCACTGTAGTGCAATTCTGGAGTTCGTATATATAGTTAGGAGGGGTGTGGGGCACACCCCCCACATAGTTTAGGTAAATATTGTTTTCTGCAAAGAGTTATTCATTGCATTTATAAATATCCATGTGTATGGTTTAAAATGTATAAAGTATGTAGGGGGTCTGTGCCCCCCACACCCCTCCTAACTATATATACTAATTCCAGGATTGCACTACAGTGGCGGAAAAGGGCATACACTTTTTATTTTAATGTGTCAGTGTTATGAGTTTCAGTCAAATGAGTTTTCAGTCTTTTGAACTTTCACTGTTTTGGTCTCAGGCAAATGAATTTTCAGTCACATGAAATTTAGGTTATATGAAGTAGACCCAGTCTCTCAATCTGGAATGGCACAAATTTTAATTGCTTATTTAAAAAGAGAGTTAATTCTGTGAAACAGAATAGTCTGAAGTTTTACCCACAATGGTGCATTGTGTTTTATCTTTCTTCTCGACTCTCATGTGCGTTGTTGGTCAAATGTTTCTTCTTTCACTTCATGTTGTCAATATATGTTTACTTGTAATGATTTAAAGCCCACCCATAACAGCTCCTGCTTGTAAATATGCTTGGAAGTTGAATCATTGTCAATGGGACTTTATATAGATTTATAACTGACATTCTAAAGCAACAATGTTTTTCATCAAATCTGTATCTGTCATTACTCAATTATTCATAAACTGTGATTCAGCTATACCCTAAGCATTATCCAGGAAATAATGGATTTTCTTCTAAAATAAGTAACTTATATAAATTAGTATTCATATATACAGACACTTATGGTACCACAGGCAGCAAAGATGAGCTTGCAGGATAATGCATTTCAACCTCCATGCCTTGTGAGCAGAAAAATTCAAAGATAACAAACCAGCAACAGTGCTCAAGCAAGTATATTCATGTCATAAAATCCTCCAAGTAATAAACAACATCAAGGAACTAAAGCACAAAGTAAAAGGACTTTATTTACAATAAAAAACAATAAGGTATAAAGCTCTCACACACTTTAAGCGCTTAAATATCACAAAATTGATTGCAAACGTTTAAGCAGTTGGTCCCTTGTACAAGTCATCAAGTATATTTTACAACAAGGTGTCGCACTTCACTTTCAATTCATTTTCCTAGTGGACTTCAAGTACCTCTTCACTAATGGGGAGACATATATGGCCTCTAACAGGTATGTCCTCAGATTTCTTGACTTCATTCACACAAACTCTTTGGACCAGTTAGTCCAAACTCCAACCAGGGACAATAAAATTCTGGACTTGCTCCTCACCAATATGGGACAGCTCTGCTCCCTACCAGTTATAACACCATCCTAAATCAATTTGGACCACAAATCAGTCACACTCACCTTACAATTGAAGCAACAAGCATCCGGCAATACCTTAGTATTTGGAGATTATGGTAAATAATTCAGATGTAAATCTACCATTCATTTGTATTTCGTTTATAATAGACTTGTACTTCATAGCTAACTTAGTAAAAGTTTATTAATTCATTTATAGCTTGTTTTGTTTGATAGTGAACTCAAAATATGTTCCTAATAATCTGTTTTAACAAGGACAGTTATCCCCCAACCACTAACAGCTTGTATAATGCCACATTTCTTTTTAACATTTGAAGTGCGGTATGTTGATCAAAAGTCAAATTGTATAATTAGTTTGATGTGTTATTCCCATTATCAGAAAAGCTCCTAATGTCATTTTTGGACATTCTTGAAAATGCTTACTTAATGTGGCCTGCCTTATGGCAAATACAGATTGATCTGGTATGGAGAAATTTTTCTTTTCTTTTTTTTTTAAGTTCAACTCTGAAAGTGCGGAAGGGATATTGTTGAGCCTTTAAGTCTTTGGGGAGGGATTTCCATATTTTACCAGCAAGGATGAAGAGAGAGTGCTTGGAATAGAGCAGCCTGGTTTGTGGTGGTTGAAGTGAGGAAGAGGGATGGTTATTTGGGAGAAGCATCTGAGGTTGTAATGTGTGTGCTTACTTTAAAGTTTATCAGCTAGCTCCAGGAATGCATTAGGTGCTTGCAAGCTATCTTCTACAAATATATGTTTTACACTCCTCTGGTGACATGGTGTGTTCAGTACTGCTCTACCGAGTAGTTCCAAACTGTATTATCCTGTCCTATAATCCATTTTACACATCACTTTTACACCTGAGTAACTCATTTACACACTGGGTGCCAAACGTATGCAATGTCCACTCGAGTTATACTCCATACGTCTTATTTACAAAATGTAAACCAACTTTTTGAATTCTACCCATACTGTCAATATTCTTTTCCTGAAATCTGTTGAAACTGTTCTAGGGATGGTATTTAGAAATCACTTTTTCACCTGTGTAAGTCATTTTCACATTGGGTTACAGACTTAACATAATATGCAGCAGAGTTACACTGTGTGCTTCTAATTTGCATAGTGTACACTTTCTGAATTCTGGTCATTCTTTCTGTAGTCTTTTCCAGCAGTTTGCTTGAACTCCTAACCCTTCTATATAACACATTGGGAGAATACTCAGAACTGAATTGTGCCATACAAATGCCACTCAGTGTGATATGGTGTTTTTTAACTGTTCTAATTCCTTGGAATGTGGCTATATATGCATCTCAACTAAATGTTTTTTACATAAGAGCAATAACATTTGTGTTAAATACATATCTATCCATATTAGTCCCATTCCATGAATATTGAATGTCTTAAAATACATCCAGTAGTGCTAAAAAGATTTTCACACATAAGCCCCCAATACTCTGGACATATGTTTTTTTCTGGATATTTGACTCTGCATTTCTAATGGTACAGTTGGTATTTCTTGCTATTCTTTTAAGTTTATTGTCTTTGTTCCTATTTGTCTTTTGTTTATATTTTATTTCATTCCACATTATTTTAAGCATTTATAGCTGCAAAGAAACTCCACTCTATCAAACGGAGTCAAATTTTTGAAGTGCTTGAAGAATATGCATTTATTTATTTATTTGTTAATTTATTCCTTCATTCATTTATTTAATTTTGCTTACAGAGGTTGAACACTGATCAGATTTGCCCATTTGCAGGTTCAGTCCAGGTTACATACGTACTAACAACCAATGTAAGATTAAGGATATAATTAAATTATTCAGTATAGTGGTATAACGTAACATAGATGTAAAAAACAAAAGCAAACCTCATCTCTGTCCATATTCAAGTACAACTTGGATCTATGGATAGGAAACAGATTTCAGGACTGCCCCCATAGTACTAATGGACAGAGGCAGATCCTAAATGCTTTATCTCTTGCATGGGCTCCCTCAAATTATGTATATGATCCCAGTTTTTCATAGAAGGGATAATATATAATTATTGACCATGTAATGAGTAAAGCCAATCTAACACCAAATGGGATAGGTCAATTCAAGCAAAAGGAAGATCGGCTAGGCTTAAAATGTCCCACAGGGCAGCTATCCTTGTACATTCCTATGAACATTTGAACTTATTTAAACACAAAAAGAATCTACAAGAGGGTTTAAAAATTGTATTAGTAATTTGCAATCCATATTACAGGTGTTATAGATGAGGTAAATGTGGTCCAATCACATGAATGGACAAGTATATTCATGTATGGAGTTTGATTCAGTTAGTGTCATAGTTAGGGATGATTGGTATGTCTTGGCATAGGAGTCTCAAGAGAAGAGACACTAAAAAAGGTTGGCTCTGCCTTGAATGAGAAATCAATCTGTATTTTCCAAAGTATCACTGATAGTCACACCAAGGGAAGTGGGTGATGAAGTGGAAAATTTTATTAAAAAGACATTGGAATGTAGTAGTGTTTTTTGTAAGGTGATGGTGAATAGGGTAAGGCCATAGTCCAGTTGTGCAAGAAGGGCGCCTTTCCCTAAAGGTGCTCTAGTAGGTTGTGAAAGAATATAAGATATCTCTTGGGTCCTGAATTGAAGGTAGATGACTTTGGGCCTGACTTCCTAAATGTGATATTGGAAGTTGAGTAATTGGTCAAACCAAATGCCAAAATATCTAAGTGATGTGGTGGATTCAGTTAAGTTGTTGAATAGGTCTTTGATGTGGAGATGAAAAGTGGTTTTCGTTATTGATCATGGCAGAACAAACTCAAGTGTTGGTAATGCACACAAATGTAGATGGACACAGGCAAACACATGCATACACATACACACACATACATTTGACACCTTTGTGAGACATGAGTTACTACTGGGTTATATATGACTGAGTGAAATATACATGTGGCTTCCTTAAATGGTGTTATTTTCAGTTGATCTTTGAACTGGTGGAGGGACTAGATAGTTTTTATCTAAGCCTTTTAGTATACCTGTGAACTGTATAGTGTAGTTTTTTTATTGAGTGTTTAAAGAGGACAACCATTGACTTAGAGTGTAGGTTATAACTCAGTGTTGTTTTAATGAGCTTACCTGTGATGAAAAAAATGCTTGTAAGTTCATTAGTTTGCAACTTAGAGATACAAGTAGTAGAATGCATCATGTGCTCTGTTCTGTGAGCAGTGATAAAAGTCTATATTTGTTCTTAGATTTTGGAATAATGGTCAAGATCCTCACCTCCCATGCACTAGGTACAGTGTTCATTCCTGATTTCCAGTCAATGTCTCTGTGGAGTTTACATGTTCCTCCTATATCTCTGTGAGGTTCCTCCAAAAAACATTTTGAGTGTTTCCACCTCAAACTCATCTAAGAAAGGAGTTGTGAGCTGCAGCATAGACTCAAGATGATCAGGGGAAGAGTTGTATAAACCAGCTGTACGGGGCATCAAGTGTGATGTGCCATATCCTAAAGACAGGACAACACATATCACAGACTGTATACCAAGTCAGGGTTAGCCATTCAAGGGTGTAGAAATTAGCTGTAGGTGACTAGGTCACACTGACCACTTTTTCCAAAAACCCAATCCATTCTAACAGTGGGTGGGAGAGGCCTATGTGCCTTACCATAAAGCCTAGCACACCCTGAGTCAATAAGTTACTCGCCAGTTGGTATCCATTTGTCTTGCTTGGATTTCCTGGGATACCGCTGTTGATTGAAAGCTAGATGTAAAATCAATTGACCTGCCAAACTTGAACTAAGGATTGCTATACTCAATATAGATTCACTGATAGAATGCAGCTTGGAGGTGGATGATATGATGGTAAGCAAGTGGCTGGATATGCTCTTCACCCAGGAGACAGGATGGAATGGCAGTTAGGAAATCCACTTGACTTGATCCAAAGTCTAATACTCAGAGGGATGACAGTCTAAAAATAGTGTGGTAATTGTGGTGTGTAGAGGATTCAGGAGGCAATGAGGGATGCCATCAGAATTAGTGACATACTCATGACAATCAGATTCTAGTGTAAGAACAAGGCAATATTCTTAATCTCAGCCTATACCCTACAGGAGGGTTGTGCCACAGAAGAAAAGAATGCATTCAGGCAGCAGTTGCAAGTCCTACTAGATATATCAGGACAAACTGAACTGGTGCTGATAATGTGGGACATGATTGTACATATTGGGATGTGCAGAACAGGATATGAGGACTACCTCAGTCTACATGAGTGGGGCAACATGAATAAAGAAGGAGAAGTCATTCTAGATGTATGTCTGGCAAATGGATTGATGGCAGCAAACACATGGTTCAGTGAGACAGACAGTCACAGCTTTACATACAAAAGTGGCCAACATGCAACTCAGATAGACTTCCTAAAGGAGAAGAGGAGCTGTCCCAAGAAGAAGTAAGAACAGCACTAAGGAAAATTAAGTTAGGGAAAGCAGCAGGTCCGGATGAAGACATGGCATAATAAGGAAAGGTCATTGATGTAGAATGAATGAACGCAAAGTCACCCCCAGTGAAACAGCAAGTGTACAGCATCAACCACTGGTTGCCAGGTGCAAGCAGTGGTCAGTGAAGGCTGTAAAGTCAAAAGAGACAAGGTTGAAACCTGGAAGCTGACTGGAGAGAAAGCACAAGAGTTCAAGGGAATACATAAGGCCCCTAGCACTTCAGAAAGAAGAAGAAACAAGAAGAATGGCAGTGCCGTAAAAGCATGTGTGAGAACTGTAGAGCAGATATGTGGTTGAAGCAGGTTTGGAAATTAGATACATAAGGAAAGCTGGTGGTGAAATACAGAAGTTTAGGAAGTCATCAAAAGAAAGGTGTACAGGGAAAAGTAAGGGACAGAAAAGATGGAGCAGGCTAAGAAGGAATACTGGCTCATTACGAAATAGGCTAAGAGACCAGTTGCAATAGTAAAGAACAAGGCATACAAGCACTCTAACAGCTTTTAGAAAATGGTTCAGCAGAAGGTGCAAAGAAACTCTATCAGGTTTCAAGGGAAAGACAGAAAGATAAAAAAGATAGTCATCGGAAACCTCCATAAGGAAGGCCAGCAACAACTTGCTCACTAGCACACAGTACATCAAAGGCAGATTGAAGGAGTTCTTCAGGCACTTTCTAAATCAAGAAAACCCATCTGAAGCTATACAGCCCCAGCCACAGCTTACAATGAAAGAAGAAGAGGTACCCACCAAAGAAAATATTAGAACAGCACTCAGAACATTTAAGATGAGGAAAGCAGCAGGGTCAGGTGATATCACAGCAGATATGATAAAGATGTTGGTTGAGTTAAGAAAGAAATGGCTGTAAAGGGTACTCATAACATTAGGGAGAGTGTGAGGATATCAGATATTGTTATCTGTGCAAACACGACTGGATGAAGTTTTGTAAATAATTGTAAATTACCCTGTGCTACATATGCCACCGTGACTAGCTATAATTTTCTAAATAAGTTTGCGTTTTGATTATCACTGATTTATGCAAGATGTTTGGCTGACCAAATGTACATGTTTTTTAAAGAGAATTCTGAATGTATGTTATGCCAGACTCAGCTGACCTAGATGTGATGTCATTGCATGCCTGGACTGGGAGAATAGAATCTTCACTGCAGCTGTTTGTTTACTTTTCAAAGTCTGATATGAGAGAGTAGAATTCTCCTACCAGCTTCCTGTCACTTTAAAAAAAAAACTGCTATAAAAGCAGGTTCTGAGTCAGTTGTTTAGTTGTTTTCCAGAGCTGTTCAGCAGTAGTAGTCTACTTGTTCCCAGAGTAGTTGTTCCATTTTCTGAGGACAAACAACATCCTGGAGTGTGGACATAATTCCTCATCTTGGCTTGCAGAAGTCACAGTATAATCTTGCTTTGTTGAGTTATTTAGATTAGATAGGGACAGTTAATCATCAGATAGTCAAGGAACTACAGCTAGTTAGTTAGAAGTTTTCTAAAATCAATGTGAGATCTATCCTACAGTATTATTTTCATATTTCCTGTTTGTGAAACTCTGTTGTTTATTGGAATAATTTATTCAGTATTCACATGTTTTAAATCCTATTTATTATTAAATGTTTTACTACCTCTCATTGTGGCTGGTTATTTAGCAAATATTTTTAATAACTTGAGTGTTTATGCTTATTGTGATAATACAAGGACCACTACAAAAAGCTTTTCTGCTTGGGATACATGCTACCGTTTGTTTCACTATCTATTTTACCCAATATAAGTGGTCACCTCTTTTGCAGGGTATTGTGGTATTTGACTGGTGGCAGCTGTTACCTTGTAATTTGGGCCATGAAACACAGCAGGTAAATCTGTGGCAGTCACTCCTAAGAGTGTGTGTATGTGTGTGTGTGTATGTGTGAATATCAGACATTTAAGAGTGAGTGTGTCAGATACCTAGAACTGGGATGCAGTGCTCTGTAGCTGTTAGTGTGGACTCATTTGGGGACATGGAGTGAAGTATATAGTTCAGTGCCCTTTTTGGAACCTGTTACCAGTGTACTCTTAGGGGAAATTGTGTATTTCTATCCCTGTTTTTAGTGACATTCCTTTAATGAAGACGGTGGTGAGGATTGAGATTCCTTAGTTACTTCGACAGAGTGAAGAGGGCTTGTCACATATTGGTGCCAGTGATGTGAGATTTTAAGTGAGCGTTAGTAGCCTATGGGTAGTCGTCATTGAGGTGTGCACTCTCGACAGCCACAAGGTCAACATACAGAGTTTCATTGTCACAACAGTTTTATTCATTTTTCATCAGTTTAGTCAGAGACAGGAGGTAAAGATGTCAGCAGGGGATTATAGTAAGCTGACAAAGAACCAGTTGGCCAAGGTGTGCAAAGCCAAAGGACTGGTACATCCCAACCTGACTAAGGAAGCAATAATTTCAGCCTTAGCCGCAGCTGCATAGCAGACTTGCAGCTCAGAGGATATCCAGTTTGGTGTTGTGGATGTACAGTCTTCACAAACAGGACAGTTCATCTTTTCTTCACAGGACTTAAAAATCCATCTGGAGTTAAAGAAACTCAAATTGGAGGTTGAGGAGAAGCATCATCAGTGTGAACTGTGATGTTTGGAGGCTGAGGAGAGAGAGAAGAAGAAGCAGTGTCAGCATGAAAAGTATTTGGAGATGAAAGCTTAAGAAAATAAGAGGCAGAGACAACATGAAGAGGAGGTTCTAACCCTTCAACAGGGTCATGGGTGTTATGGGAAAGGAAATGACTCAAACTTAGAAGCCATAAAGTTCAGTAAACCTTTTCCTCAGTACAGGGAAGGAGATGACTTTGATAGTTTTATTTATATATTTGAGGGGTTATGTAAACAGTATAATGTTGACCAAGGGCTCTGGGTATGGTTCCTGACCCCCTTACTCCATGCTACAGCTGTTAATGCAATTGCTAAACTATCTGATATTGAATGTTTGGATTACAATAGTGTAAAACAATGCTGACTTGATTGTTTCAAATTAACCCCTGAAATGTATAGATAAAAATTTCATGAACACAGATGCAAGGCAGATGAAAGTGGACATGATTACATTGCTGATTTAAGTACTTATTTACACAGGTAGGCGAGTGAGTGTCAAGTCACCACTTTTGAAGGATTGGCAGACCTTTTGGTGAGGGAACAAGCTCACAGCACTTTGTCTGAGGACATGACGATCTGATTGGCAGACCGAGAGTGTAACTCTGAAAATGAATTGGCGAGAAAAGAGGATCTCTACTTGGCAAGCAGGGCATCACAGCATAACAAAGGGATACCCAGTACTGCACATAAATATAAGGGAACCCATGGAGAGAAGCCTAAACCACTCCAAAAGAGTTCACCTGTAACAGGGAAGCCACTAGTTCAAGCACAAGGTCAAGATCAGGTATTAGATATTTCAAATGTAATCAGAGAGGCCATGTAGCATACAAATGTCCATTGATGTAATGTGAGAAACAAAAGGTGAGGAAGCCAGCAAGTGGGAATGACGGAATGCCAGTGGTAAGTTGTCTGGAAAAACAGAGGTGCTAAACTATCACCAAAATTTGTATCCTATCTTAGTGGATGGAAGACAGGTCACTGCTAAGAGAAACACAGGTTCTGATATAGCCATTGTGAGGCCTGCAGTGGTTAAGGAGGATCAGTACTTGTTTGGGCAGTCCACACCAATCAGAGCGTTGGCTGGGACCCCAATCTAAATACCTTTGGCCAGGGTTCATCTTGACTGGGAGGATGGAAAAGGGAACAGGCAGGCAGGTAGATGTGTTTGAGTATACAATGTCTTAATAGGGAATGATTTTAATACTGTAGAACCTTGTGTGCATACAGTTACATGCATTCAAGCTTGGAGATAGGAATGTAAGTCTAGTAGCCTGGGAGAGACCCAGAGAGATCCTATGCCTGAAGCTAGGGTTGGTGGTGTGGTTAATTCAGGGAGGGACCTACATTGTAGCAGTGAGCCTGAAGGTGAACCACAGCTGCTGGTAGGTACTGGTGTTCCCGTGGACATGGAGACTGCAAGGACAGAGGTGAGTGGTAGCACCCAAGCTTACAGTGAGGCACCGCTGTCAGAAGGTAGTAGGCTTCCTGTGGAAGGAGCGCTAGGAGAGTTTACAAAGGCAGAGTTGAAACAGACTCAGCTTTTGGATCCTACTTTACAAGGCTTGAGATAGGTAAGTAAGGAGGCACCTGATGCTCAGGGAAAGAGGGAGTCTGTATAATGGAACAAAGGGTTGCTGTGCAGAGAGTGGACCTCTAAGGGAGGGCTAGAAGATGAAGTAATACAGTCTTTGGTAGTAGCCAGAGCCTACTGTCTGGTGCTTCTAGCCATAACCCATGACATTAATTTTGCAGGTCAAATGGGCATAAAATGTACTAATAGACCCATCATGCAGAACTTTTATTGGTATGGGATTGCAAAGGATGCAACAGGGTATTGCAGAACCTTTGGCTAGTACCAAAAAACAAGGTCACGGCTCCATTGATGCCTATGCCTGTGATTGAAGGGTTGTTTCAGAAGGTCGATATGGATATTGTGGGACCTATGAGTACCTCAAGCTCCACAGGAAAGAAGTATATCCTGGTAGTTGTTGATTATGCTACTAAAGACCCTGAGGCAGTGACTCTGTCCTTCATTGAGGCAGAGACAGTGGCAAATGCTTTGTTAGAAAATTTCAGCAAAGTAGGTTTTCCAAGGGTGATACTGACTGACCAAGGTGCCAACTTTATGTCAGACATGCTGGCTTTTCTGTGGAAGTGTTGTGGGGTGAAATATCTGAAAACTACTCCCTACCATCCCCAGACTAATGGTCTTGTGGAAAGGTGAAACTCTACATTAAAGACTATGCTATGGGCATTTGCAGATCAGTTTAAAAGGAAGTGGGACAAATATTTGCCCCATTTACTGTTTGCATACACAGAGAGGTACCACAGGATTCTACAGGCTTTTCACTGTTTGAGTTGCTCTATGGGCATAGGGGTAGAGGGCCTTTAGCTTTGATTCATGATGAGTGGGAGGGTGCGTATGAATCCCACAAGGAGTCTATTGTGGCATATGTCCTAAACTTCCGGACAAGGCTTAGAGAGCTCATGGGTTTGGCCCAGGTGAACCTGGCAGTAGCCCAACAGCAGAAGAAGGTTTGGTATGACAGAAAGGCTTAAGCCCGAGACTATACTGTGGGGAAACAGGTTAAGTTGCTCATTCCTCTCCCACACAATAAGTTGCAGGCAGCTTGGGAGGGACCCTTCAAAGTGGTAAGGAAAATTAGATATGTTAACTACATGGTAAACTTAGTAGGCAGGAGGCAGGGACATAAGTTGTACCATGTTAATATGATGAAAGCATATCATGATAGGGAGGCCCTGGTGCTGAGTATTTGTGATGGATGACAGGAGGAGTCTGAGAGGTATCTGGTGATTTATCATCTCAGTGAGGCTCAGACTGACACTTCTGTGGGAGAGGTAGTAATATCTCAAAAGCTATCCCCTATTCAGATTAAAGAAATACAAACTGTGTTACAGGAGTTTGGGGGCATGTTCACTGGGAAACCTGATGCACCCACCTATGCAGCACCATGTGGATACAGGACCCCAAAGGCCTATTAAGCAAGCTCTTTATAGGGTGCCTGAGTGGGTCAAACAGACTTTGAAGGAGGAGATAAAGGAGATGTTGGAGCTGGGGGTAATCCAGGAGTCCAGTAGTCCTAGGGCTTCCCCGGTAGTGTTGGTACTGAACAAAGATGGTAGTGTAGGATTCTGCCTAGACTATAGAAAGTTAAACAGTTACACAGAGTCAGATGCATACCCCATCCCTAGAACAGATGAAGCTTTAGAACAGCTGGGTGGGGTTAAGTATTTGACCATTATTGATCTGACCAAGGGATGATATTGGCTGGTGCCCTTGTCTGCCATTGCTAGAGAGAGGTCAGCTTTTGTAACACCTCTTGGATTATGTGAGTTTACAAGAATGCCCTTTGGGATGAAGAATGCCCCAGCAACCTTCAAGAGGTAAGTAGGGCATACAGTATCTTAGCAGGAACAGGAGACTATGCTCTTGCTTATTTGAATGATATTGCCATTTGCAGTCATTCCTGGCAAGAGCATGTTCAACATGTAATGGAGGTCTTAGGTAGATTGAAAAGGGCAGAAGTGACAATTAAGCCTAGTATGTGTCAGGTGGGTATGGCAGAGGTCTCCTACCTAGGACATAGTGTAGGGAGTGGTAAGATTAGACCAAAACCTGCAAAGTGGAGGTTATTCAGGTGTGGCCTATTTCTGTTACCAATAAGCAGGTGAGAGGATTCCTAGGGACAGCAGGGTACTCTAGAAAATTTGTGCCCAACTATAGTGCAATAGCTGGACCCCTTACTGACCTAACAAGGAAAAACAAGTTTGATAAGGTAGTGTGGACCACAGATTGTGAGCAGGCATTCCAAAAGCTTAAAGAATTTTTTGGAGGACCTGTTGTGTTAGCCAGTCCAGATTGCAGCAAAGAATTTGTTGTGCAGGTGGCTGCTTCCAATTATAGGGTGGGGGCTGTACTCAGCCAAGTTTCCTCAGAGGGAGAAGGGCATCCTGCAATATATCTCAGCCATAGACTGCAAACCAGGGAGGAATGTTATGCAGTTGTGGAGAAAGAATGCCTAGCCATAGTACGGACATTGCAAAAGCTTCAGCCTTACCTATATGCAAGTAAATTAATTGTGGCGACAGACTATAACCCTTTAACATGGCTAAATAAAGTCAGTAAGCAAAATGCGAAGTTACTGAGGTGGCGCATATGGCTACAAGCATATGACATAATGGCGCAATGCCATAGTGGGGTTAATAATGCTAATGCAGATGGACTGTCAAGAAGGGGCATGGGTCGATACGTTTTCAGTCAGCCCCATTTTTTCTCAAGAATATTGTAGAAGTACACTGGTATAGTAGTCTAACTGGTCTAACTTTTATATTCCTTTTTTGCATCAGCTTAAAAGGTTATTATTGTACTTGCCTGCTTGAGTTTTGTTGATTTAATTATGTAGCTCTTTCTATGCCATTCATATTCCTTCTGATGTACTGTCTGTTGTTAATGTAATTTAAATTTTGTGGCAATGTTCATATTTTTTGTGTTAAAATACTTTATGTATTGGCTTGCCTCTGAAGCCCATGTTGTGATGGAAAAGGGTCCCTAGACAAGTCTACCTATTTAGTTAAGAAACCACAAATAAATAAATAAATTACATATATATATATATATATATATATATGGGTCTACTTTGATTCACTGAAAACTCATTTCATTGAATTTCAATTCACCCTCAAAAAATCACTGAAAACTCAAATCACTGAAAACTCATTTCACAAAATCACATTTCATTGAATGTAAGTACTGTTGGACAAATAAAAATATATATGCCCTTTTCTGCACTGTAGTGCGGTCCTGGAGTTAGTATATATAGTTAGGGGGGTTGGGGGATACATCCTCCCACATTGGGGGTGTGTGGGGGTCGTAGCCCCCACCTACTTAGCTTTTATATTTATGAATCTCATTTCACTCAAAGCTAACAATATAAAACCAAAAGTAGGTGGATTATTTTGGTCTCTAAGGCCTTTTTTTCCCCTTGTAATAGAAGTGGTCACAATTGGCAGGTGCAGATGGTGTGTGGGGTGCAATTACAGAATTGGTTAATTATATGCATGTATTGCATATGAGGTCATGACCAAAGTGCTGAAGCACTCTATATTTGGCAGGTTCACTGTAGCAAGATGCCTAATACATTTGTAGCAAGTAGCTAGCTGCAGTTTCAAGTAGAAGAGCTTTTTTTTTCTTTTCAGGTTATAGTTCCACAGGGTGTCAGATGAATACACTATGGTTCTGGATTACAAATTGCATTGACATATGCACACTCTATCCCCTTAAGTTTGGGGCCATATTGTACCTACTCAGTGCAACTGGCCTAAAAGCTGTCCCTGCATGTATGATAAGTCATGCCTGAATTCATCAAATATATCTTATACTCTTGATTAGGTGTGATAGACAACATGAAGCAGACATTTTAGTAAGACAATGTAGATCAAAATCGTGAAGGTCCAGTAGAGCACAACTGATTTCAACTTTATTTGCTGACTCTTTATTGAGCCTACTTAGTCGCAAAGTGGAAAGACACAATTACTTCCACCGGCCATTGTGGTTTGAACAAAGTCAGTATATCCATGTGGACTGCAGTCTAGTTATCACCACTATTCTGATTGTGACAAATAAAAGTGTATTGTATTTAATAAGAGAAGCAGCACATAAATATACAGCTGAGGCAAATGTTTTCTGCAAGATAAAAAGAAAAACATTCACATTTTTCAAAAAGTTTCTTAACCTCAAATAATAATTGTTTTGACTTAACTTTTGGCTAGCATATTCTCTAGCCTTTTGGGTAGTATATTCTTTAAATACATAACCCTGTTATGTGTTGATATTATTACAACACTTAAAAAGTGCATAAATTATAGAAAATAAGTACATCCATAGTGATTGAGACTTGGTTGTTCACATTACCTTTCAGAGTTTACATACACATGAGGCATGGCAAAATTAAATTATTAATCTTAACTACTACATTCTTGCTGTATACTCACTTAAAATCTTTCACTAAGTAAAATTATTGAAGAAAACAAAACAAAGAATATGTGCAATAGTGTTATTGTCTTTCACAGGTTATCTCTCCAGTAAAGAAATGAAATTCAAGGCAAACCTTTTCAATTATTAAAGAAAATGATACAGTTGCACTTTATTTTGAATTGCTTGCTACCATTATGGTTCACATTAGAAAGATGTTTATATTCTTTATATCAAGGATAGCATCATTCAGGAGATAAACACTATACTCTAAAGACAATTATTCAACCTCAATATCTTGCTGCAACATATCTTGTTTATTTATTTCATGCCTTATATGACTATTGTAAAACGTGCCTTCTTTGTCACATTTAGCATAGGAAAGGAGGTAAAACTTTATGATGGGTCACCCAAATTGATGAGAGAGCATTATTTCTACATGAATAACCCTTTATCACATCTCATCTATTTATTGAAACACTGCATTACATTTAATGTTCAAAAATATGGCATCCAGTAGTCAAATACAAACAAAAAGTGCATAGAAAATATATCAAGTCTCTCTTGCTGTGCATTGCCTCTACAAAGTTTAATTTTTTCACCTTCAATCCATTCTGGGATTTCCCTTTTTGACCATCATCATGTAATCTTTTTTGCCCAAGGGCTTACTATGGATGGAAAGAATATTGTACACTTCCTCGATTCAGTGGGCATATATGTTCCGAGTAACATTGATTGTGTTTTTGAATACAAAGACTTCTTGTGTGACATCCTGTGGGAGCAGACGTCCACTTTGCAATTAGAACAGAATAGCAGCAAGGTACAAATCAGAGTGACTTTGTTAATTATTTTCAATGAATCTGTGGTTTTAATTATCTGAATAAACAATGAATACTAAAACACAGATTACTTGTGTCTTCAAGTATGCAGGCAATAATCTTGAAACTCCTGTGCAGCTTGAAATATAATTTTAGTCTTTTATGAGGGGAAAAAAAAACAAGTGATAGCTAAAGAAATATACAAAGTCTTTGCTTCTTCTGTTTGCATTAATGAGCTTATCTGAAAATATATGCAATAATATAGAAAATTAAGTTATAAGTGTAGCAGCATGCTTCAAGTCACTATAAAAATCTGCATGTAAAAGCATAATAATCACACATTTACAATATTACAATATTAAAAAATACCTACAATTAAATTATCATGTGAAAATAATCATAATGTTATTGGAAACTCAATTATTGTGGCAACCCTTGTCGGGAAATTAGCAAGCTATGGCAAAGGCAAGTCAGGGCTGAATTCATCAAATATATATTATCACAATATTACATGTTCACTTCGATTCAGCACAAAGACAAACATCCTTGCTCACTGGTATCTGCTCAATGCATTTGTATTATTCATGAACAACTCTGTGATCTATTATACATACAGAACTGATTGTATGCTGTTTGCCGCAGGATACAAAGCAGAGACACAGAATTAATTTTATTATATACACATGCATGATAATTGTGTAGGATTCGGTCAAATATCAAACCTTGCTCCTGTGTGCCATTATTTTACTTTCTGTACAGGAGTCTAAGGTCAACAACAATTTCTCTTTCTTGATAGCTAAGCACAATGTGTCATTTGCAGGACAAAGATGCAGTGCTGTATGAGAGACCCATGAGCTTTCTTCTGAAATGGGCAAAGTTAACAATAAATGGCCATTGGCTTTTAAATAGCTAATTTGAGTTTGATATTGTACATTTTTTTCAGCTAAAAAAGGACAGACATTTTTCCTTTACCATCTGTTTACTTTTGTCAGTTTCTTTAATCTTAAAAATAATGCCTAATATGGTAGGTGTTATCGGGGGAATAAAATCCACCTGGGGGTTGTGGCAGAGGGCCTCTACACATTTGAAAGAACATTATTTCTCCAATAACACAGACTCTGGTGAGCATTACTGAGCTTAGAGAATATGCTGTCTGTTAAATTATTTTGTAATTTGGTTATTACAATATGCGTTTAATATTTGTGATGTAAAATAGTTCTGCCTAATGTTTTAAAGTTGCTGTACCATAAATAATTATTGGATGAAGTACTGTACATTCAAAATAAAATTTTGTAAGTAAATATTTAATATCTACACACACGCACACACACATACACACACACACACACACACACACACACACACACACACACACACACACACACACACACACACACACACACACATGCATTCAAAAGCACAAACAGATTCAGATTCAGACATATATACGTAGCAAAAAAACAAACAGATACCCAGCAGTTACAAACATTTTGTTAGTGAATGCACCTCTTATGTCTCAATGTGAGCAAAGAAATGAAAAAAGGAAATCATGGAGTACAAGAGACTGTAACTTCCTCTCCCTTTTCTGTCCCTGATTTTGGCAAATAATACTGTTCTTTTCCTCGAGGAATGATTTATTTTCTGGTAAATCACTGAGGATTAAATTCAGTCAGTAATGCAAGATATTAGAGTTTCTGTAGATGCATGCTGATAAACTGACTATTGTAGTCACACACGCACACACACACATACATACACACACACACACACACACACACACACACACACACACACACACACACACACACACACACACACATTTTTTCTTTTTCCTTTCTTTTTTTTTTGACTCATAAAACAGGTCATCTGCTGTTTACAGAGCATAAAAAATGGCAGCCGTTTGCCTTTTTCCTGTCTTATAGGTTCATAGGGACCTTGTTAGACATTTTAAGCCTAGCCAAGTTCCCTTTTTGTGCTCAAATGAATCTATTCTATTTGGTTAGAGATTGGCTGTATCCATCTTATGGTCAATAACAGTATATTACCCCAATGAGAATAACTGGGATCATAATTTGATGGGATGCATGCATAGAATAAAACATTTAAACTACCACTAGTGGTATAGTGGGCAGTTCTGGAGTAAATTTTCTGTTTCTCATCCATAGGGTGCTTAAATACCATCAAGGATGAACTATGTTTATTGTGGATGGGGAGTCTGTTCCAGAGTAGTTCCAGAGTAGTTGTATCCTCTGTGAGATATACCTGTCCCTCTAAACCATTCTGTTGATGTTGCAGAAGATGTTTAGATCCCTATAGTAAGTATTTCTGATGCCATTGAACTTGCTAATATGCAGCAAAAAGCAGAGAAAGCCTTGAATGCCAGACAGAGATCAGTAAGGTATCTCTGCTGCATTTGTCTGGATAGACAGATGGATGCCAGTGGGCATTATACTGAATGACTGGTCTAAAGAGGACTACGTAAATGCTGAAAATGATTTCACTAGATCTAGACACAATCCCTTTGTTTATAAGAAGTGCAGTATACAAGGGCTTTCTTACATCAGTGGACATGTTAGTTGAAAGGTTAGGTTAGGACTTTGTCCACATACGTTTGGCATTTAGTTTCAGTCCAATAGCACCCTGCTGGATAACTTTTACTTTTCCAGTCAAGACACATTGCATATGTTGCCCATTTTCCAGTTGAAAATACAGAGCAAGTTTTGTATTAGGCAGAGAAGGTTTGCTGAATGAAGCAAATGTAGATGGATAAAAGGAGGCCTGAGGCAGGCACAGTAAGAAAATCCATAATATTTGTGAAGGAACATCAGTAACCAAAACAATGGCTCTGGGAGTTGACATCATGCACAGTGAAAACAAAATGACAGGAAAGGCTGTAAGTAGTTCTACCTGAGATCTCCAGAACAGCCATACTTGCAGATGTTGTTCCCAACATCTTAAAGTGTGCTTAAGGTACTGCTGTGTTGTGGGTTAAATCACGAGATTTTAATGTTTTTTGGCATAATCTTAATTTGAGTATGATTGTACATACCAGGCTTCATTATTTTTATAAGAGTGATGTCCTAGATGCAGCTGCATCTGCATTAATTTTCCACCATGTGTGTGTGTGTGTGTGTGTGTGTGTGTGTGTGTGTGTGTGTGTGTGTGTGTGTGTGTGTGTGAATATCTACGTCTGTGTATATACATACATATATCTATACATATATATATATATATATATATATATATATATATATGTATATAGATAGATATATATACATATATATATATATATATATATATATATATATATACATATATATATATATATATATATATATATATATATATATATATATATATATAGGGATCCTAGTTAAATGATTGAAGTTCAGAACTTCAAATTTCATATGGCCGAAACGATATGATCGAAGTTCTAAAACTTTGAACATATAAGTGGAGATCTCCATATGGCGTGGAACAGGAATATTCCCTTTTCCTTGCTGCAGTAGGACCTTGGAGTTGGTATATTTTAATAGCAAGTGGTGGGGGGTGTGGGGGGGCTTTAATTTTTTTTTTTTTTATTCTTTTTTTAAATGTTCGAGATTACAAAACTTCGATCATATGGTCGCGACCATATGATTTCGATGTTTTATAATTTCGTTCATTCAATGTAGACCCATATATATATATATATATATATATATATATATATATATATATATATATATATATATATATATATATATATATATATACACACACACATACATATATATGTGTGTATGTGTGTGTGTGTGTGTGTGTGTGTGTGTGTGTGTGTGTGTGTGTGTGTGTGTGTGTGTGTATGTGTATATTTATATGGATATATATATATATATATATATATATATATATATATATATATATATATATATATATATACATACATGGGACTACATGAAAAGAGACATGGAAGAGCTCTCTGATTATGTAGCCCAGGCAGGTATGACCCTGACCCTGAGTAGCATCCTGCCCTCACCAAGAATGATGCCACAGTATAAAGAAAAAATGATCAACTTCAACAATTGGCTAAGTCTCTGTTGTCATTCAAAAGGGATCCAGTATCTGTCTGCCTGGGATGACATGCTCAACAAGCCACATTGCTTCGTAAGAGATTGATTGCACCTGTTACCCTTAGGCTTTCGAATACTGGCAAAGGCTCTTGCTGCCCCCATAGTGCCTTTTTTAGGCAAGGCTCAAAAGACAAACCCACCACCGTAAATAGCACAAGTAACCAAAAATGAGGGTAATGCTACTCAATGCCAGCAGTCTAAACCTCAAAATGCACGTACTCGAGGCACTCCTCAGTATGGAGAACATCGATATCTGTGCAGTAACAGGAACCTGGTTTAAGGCTCCAGACAGCACCCCAGCACTACCAGGCTATAACTCATACCATAACTTTTGGCCACAGAACCTGGACCGAAACACAAAAGGTGGGGGTGTATCCATATTAATCAAGGATACTCACACCTCCAGGTAAGTGGCGCAGCACGATGCATCAGAGATCATCCAAGTGCAACTAACAATGGGCAAAACTGCAATTCAAATTGTAGCTTGCTACAGATCACCCACCATTACCCAGGACCCCCATTCCGCATTTCTGGAGACACTGGGAAATATGAAGGTCCTACCAAACACCCTAATACTGGGTGATTTCAACTACCAAAACATTAACTAGGAGAACTACTCAAGTACTAACTCCCTTGCCAGTTGCTTACTAGAATTTATAAACTCAAATGCCCTGGATCAACTGGTCAACACCCCCACCAGAAGGAACAACATATTGGAGCTGGTCATCACCAACATGGGTGACCGGTGTTCCACACCTGATGTCAACCCCTCGATGATTAGATCAGACCATAGACTAATCACTCTGGATATTCACATTCCGCCCCCAACACCAATCAAAGAAACCACCATGAAAAACTTTTCAAAAGCAAACTTCACATTGCTAAAGACAGAGGTGGAAAGGTTCACAGCCGCCATGCCAATGGACAATACTGTCCAAACTGCTGAAACCTATACAAAGGCACTCTATCATCATCTGCAGGAATGCATGGATCGTGCTATCCCAAGTAAAACCAAGACTCACTCCACCAAGAAAAGGAAACCAATCTGGTGGACCCCTGCTATAAACAGACTCTACAATAGAAGGAGTAAACTAGTACAGATAAGAGTAAAATCCCTAGAAGGAAAGACATCCCTGATCAGTAAGAAACTACGATCCCTCATTAAATCATCCAAGGCTAGCTTCGAAAGAAAAATTGCCAAGGACTCGAAAGATAACCACAAAGAGTTATTTAGCTATGTCAAGAACCTAAGTGGAAACTCTCAGATCTGCTCTGAGTTGGTGCAGAATGGCACAAAATACACTGAACCGACTGATATTGCCAATATTTTGGCAGACAGGTTCAGTGCAAACTTCACACCCCACTCAACCCCTAAAGGGCCCATAACTTTACAAGAAGAATGTAAGGACCCGGCAATCACTAACACACCGGTTAAAACATCCCTATCCAAAGCCAAAAACACATCCTCAATGGGGCCGGGCGGTGTCCCAGGCTGTGTCTTACAAGAGCTTCAAAATGAACTAACCCCTCTCCTAAACACACTGTTCAAACTCAACCTCTCTACAGCCCATGTACCCACAGAGTGGCGCACAGCAACAGTTATCCCACTCCACAAAGGTGGCATCACAACAGACCCCCGGGAACTATTGCCCTATAAGCCTGACTAGCCTGGTCTGCAAGGCTATGGAGTGCATCATCATGGAACTCATTAACAGAGACATTGGGAACCTCCAAACTTTGGACCCTACCCAGTTTGGCTTTGTTAAGGGCAGATCATGCCTCCTAAACCTGGTGGACTTCTTTGAGGCAGTTACTAAGGCATTAGATGAGGGTAAGGAGGTCCACACAGCCTACCTAGACCTCGTAAAGGCTTTTGATACCATTCCCCATTCTGGTATTATAGACAAACTCACCAACCTGAACATTAACCCCTACATCACGAGATGGGTTGCAAATTGGCTCATGGACAGAAGCCACATGGTGAGAGTTGCAGACTCTAGGTCCGACTCTAAACCGGTTACAAATGGCGTCCCCCAGGGCTCAGTCTTAGGACCCCTCCTGTTCTGTATATACTTCTCAGAGGTACAGGCAAGCACAGGAGGACTTTGGCTGACCAAGTTCGCAGATGACTGCAAACTAGGGGCCATAATTGATTCTCCAGCTGATACAGACACCCTCCAGATGGGTCTCACTGAGACAGATACCTGATGTCAAAATCATGGCCTCAAGCTGAATGCCAAAAAGTGCATAGTCATCCCCTTTGGAAAAAACAAAGTGCCCGCGAACTACCACATATGTGATAGTCCCCTAAATACAGAAAAAGGAAAAAGAGATCTGGGGACCCAAGTAGATAGCAATTTCTCCTTTGATAATCATATTGCCAAGGTGGTAAGAAAATCCTTCTATGTGGCCCACCTAATCTCAAAAGGGTTCACATCCAGAACAAAGGAGGTTATTGTGCCTCTCTACTCATCACTTATTAGACCCATTATAGAATACAATGCCCCATTTGGGATGTACCTTACAAGACACCTGTAAAGTACCTCACCAAGAGGATTACTGGCCTCAAACAGATGACCTATGCAGTCTGACTAAAGAAACTCCAGCTGTACTCGGTTGCATATCGCTTACTCAGAGGTGATCTCTGCTTGACATACAAGGCCATGTCCAACCCAGAATTGATGGATATGCTCCACCTAAAAAAAAATTCCCTGAGAGCCACATACTCTAGAGATATAAACCTTACCACAATGATAAATAGGACATGCTGGAGGGATAGATTCCTGACCCAGAGACTCCCCATGCTTTGGAGCAAGATTTCAATATACATCAGGCAGAGCCCCTCACTAGCACTCTTCAAGAGAAACCTT
Organism: Protopterus annectens; assembly: GCF_019279795.1. Classification (NCBI taxonomy): domain Eukaryota; kingdom Metazoa; phylum Chordata; order Ceratodontiformes; family Protopteridae; genus Protopterus; species Protopterus annectens. Next base: position 1,233,146,778 of record NC_056731.1, on the reverse strand, counting down.
GACGGTTGGATGGAAAACAGAAAATTTACCCCGGGGATCACTGCAGTGGCTCTGTTGAACAGAAGTGCAGGGAACTAATGGCCCTGCTGGTCAGAGGCACAGGGAACACACTCTGGCTAAGCTTATAAATGCCCTTGGTCAGATAGCCTAGTACTTACCTATGAACCTATACATATATATATATATATATATATATATATATATATATATTTATATATATATATATATATATATATATATATATATATATATATATATATATATATATATGTATATATATATGTGTATATATATATGCCATTGCAAAAAAACTAAATTTGAACAATGCTATAATAAAATGGCTAAATTTGCAGCAAATACCCCTTTCAGAACCTACCAATGTATAGCACTAAAAAAACCTGAATTGGTTAGAACTATATAGTTGAGTAATATATACATAGCTCCCCGTAACCTAAGAAATCCAGCAATTACCTGCTTTTCCAGACTACATATCATTGTAAACAATTATATTCCCCCTCAGTCATTAAGATCCAATGAAATCTGCTGGACATGGTCTGAACTTGTACCATGGCGCTAAGTTCTGGAACTCCTTACTTACTTGAATCCATCAGATTAATACCTTCACTCCAGTCCTTTAAAGTCATTCTGAAAGACTTCCTGGCCAAAATCTGACTCTGTTCTTGCTCAAACTCAGGATGAACTATATGCCTAAATATGAGTATATTCATACCTTATGCCTCCTTATTTTCCCTTCTTCGTTCGCTTAATTACTTACTTCGATCAATTTCTTCCCCGACACTTTATCCAGATATGCTATAATCATGTTTTTTTTTCTCATAATTCATATTGCAATTTCCTGTTTGCATTACACTAACTTAGCTTTAATTTCCCTAAAATTTCTCTAAATATTAAATTATTGTCATATAATTGTAGCTATTCTTAACCAATGTTTTAACAATATGTCTAAATTGTTTAATTATATAAAGTGTAGATTCTTTTATTATTTTTATTTTATAACTTTTAAAGATTGTAAAATTATTATTTTTAAAATGTTTTGTAATACTTTGGGCATCCACAGAAAATGGGCACTTCTCTGTCAAACCTTCTTAGTAATCAAATGTGAATGCCTAAAACAATGTTAAAATGTTGAGGAATGGATCGATTGTCTTCATTTCACAATCATTCATTCCATCGATCAGTGGCTCATCTTATGGCATGAGAGGCACCCATATGCATATATATATATATATATATATATATATGGGTCTACCTGAAAACACAGACAGCGCACAATGCCGATGATGAGAACACTGACACCGGAAGATCGACAACAGAGAAGACCGACTGTTGAGAATCCCGACGCTGAGAACACTGACATGTTAAGGTAAGTGTGCGATAGGGACGGACGTTAGGATCAGGGTGTGGGTAAGGTAAGTGTGTGATAGTGATGGATGTTAGGGTAGGGTGCGGGTCAGGTAAGTGTGCAATAGTGACGGACGTTAGGCTTAGGGGCAGGTTAAGTGAGTTAGGGTTAGGGTGCGGGTAAGGTAAGTGTGCGATAGTGATGGACTTGAGGGTTAGGGGCGGATTAAGTGAGTTAGTGTTAGGGTGCGGGTAAGGTAAGTGTGCGATAGTGACAGAGTTAAGGGTTGGGGCGGATTAAGTGAGTTAGGGTTAGGGTGTGGGTAAGGTAAGTGTGCGATAGTGACAGACCTTAGGGATAGGGTTTGGGTTAAGGTTAGTGCATAAATAGTTGTGTATGTAAGGTTTAGTGTAGGTTTGTAAGGTTTTTGATGTGCTTGTGTTGTGTGTGTGTTTTTCAGGAAAGATATTTATTTTGCTGATTCTCGGGATTTTGGTTTGTTGGGCATGTGAAGTTTTGTGTTTTTGAACTTTCTTTTTTTGTCGGTTATTTCATTGTTGGTGTTTTGGCATGTCTGTGTTATCAGGTATACCTATATATATATATATATATATATATATATATATATATATATATATATAATTTATCAATATCCAAGAAAATCAGCTTCTCAAGTAAAAATAAAATTGTCTCTCTTCGTCTTTCTATTTGTCTATCTGAATGTGTATGTCCTTGTGTGTGTATGCCTATGTCTGTGTGTTTATATATCTATCTACTTTTATATATATATATATATATATATATATATATATATATAAAACCAAACACAAATGGAAAAACGGAGAAAGGGTAATAAAACTAATAAACACAAAAGTCTCCGTAAAACAGGATTTCCAATGAAGGCAGTCCCACAAAAGTCCATAATGAAAGTACCAGCTGGTGAATTTCGTGCAAGACTTTTCAGTCCACAAAAAA
>NC_056731.1:1233076940-1233139440 GCF_019279795.1 Protopterus annectens | reverse complement strand
CACAGCAAGAGGATCTCTGGTTCAATTCTTGCCTGGGTTGGCTTCTGTCTGGAGTCTGCATGTCCTCCCTGCGGTCATGTAGGTTTCCTTTAGGTGTTCCACTTTCCTCCCCACATTCCAAAGACATGCAGTAGGTGGATTGGGCACTAAATTTTCTGTAGGCGATACTGTGTGTGCGAGTGAGTGGTACAAATGAATTACTGTGGCAGGGCTAGCCACTCAGTGGTGTAAACCTTGGCTCAAAATGACTGTCACTGCTAAAGTAACATCATAACCCCATGTGCAAAATGGGAAAAAGGGGTTGAGGATGAATGGATGTAGCTATATCTAGGAAAACAAAGGAAAGTGTCCACAGTGGACTTTGAGACACGTTTATTACAACATTTAGCGCTTTCATCCATCAAGTGATGGACTTCTTCAGAATAACAAAAAATGATAAAGGGCCGGCTTTTACAACCGTAAAAAAACACCTGACTAGTATTTTAATTAGGACCAATTAACTTTTAAAGTCCCCCTTCCTTGTGTAATACCTAATGTTCACGCACAATCACACATTCATTTAAAATAAAAACCTTTTGCACATTAAAAACATTAAAAAGCAATTAATGCAATCACCAAAACTTGTATTTTTAAAACCAGTTTAAATGACAAACATAGACTTCAATATCAAATAACTTGCTATAGAAATAAATTCATTTAGAAAGGGAATGTTTCCTGCATTACATCTTAGCTGCCATTTTAATTCTTTGTACTCATGGTAAAAGTCAAATGGCCCACCCCTTGGTCCTATGTTAACACTATCAATAAGAGTAAATTTAAAAGAATGTGATGGAAAGATCCTAATGTGCTTATATAGGGCATTGCATTCATCTTTCTTACCAATATCATAGAGATGTTGGTAGAGTCTGTTCCTAAATTGTCTAAGGGTTTTACCAATGTAAAATCCTTTACATTGTTGGCACTTTGCCACATAGCTCACCCCTTTACTATCACAATAGTATTTCCTTTTCAATTTTATAATACCAAATCCTTCAATATAGACCTCAGAGCCTTCCAAAATGTTCTTACACTGGGAACAGTGGCCACATTTAGTCATCTTCCCCTCTGTTAAATCATTTAATGATTATATCAATAGTTCCACTGAAATTTTGAGAGTCAGCATGGAAGTAAATTTTGACTGTGTTAATTTCTTGGACATCTCCATTAAGTAAAATAAAGTGGCCCAAAAATTTGAGTCAGCACTTTACAGAAACCCACTTATTCCATTTCCCTTCTACATTTTGACAGCTGGCACCCTTGCATCAAAAGAAGGCATTAGTTAAGGGCCAATGTGTAAGAGTGACCTGAATGGTCAGTGATGACACATGCTTTAAGGAAGAATGCAGGAAACTGTGGGAAATGCTCTCTAGAAGGGAATATCCTAGTGACTTTCTCTCTCAGATGTTGTTGGAAGTTGAGAGAAAGAGAATTGGCAGGGGTGTATTTGTCCCTACTTGGGACACATAACAATGAAGCTGGAGGAGGGACAGTAGGTCATCAGATGGAAACCAATTACAGCAAAGCCCTTATACTACCATATAGTATACACTTTGATGGTATATGAGGCATTATTTTTAAGAATCGGACTATATTTAGTGTTGAACAAGACTGCATTGAAAAAGTGGGAGAAAAAATTATTATAAATTCATATGTTCATAGGTAAGTACTAGGTTATCTGCCTGAGGGCATGTATAAGCCTAGCGAGAATGTGTTGGCTTTCGTCACCCCCTTAGATTAGTTCCCTGTGCCTCTGTCCAGCAGAGCCATTAGTTCCCTGTGCCTCTGTCCAGCAGAGCCACTGCAGTGATATAGGTTCATAGTATATCAGAAAGATGTGAATTTTAAATCAATGATGGAAAGAACATTAAATGATGTAACAGAGAGGAAGATGACTAAATGTGGCCACTGTTCCCAATGTAAGAACATTTTGGAAGGCTCTGAGGTCTATATTGAAGGATTTGATATTATAAAACTGAAAAGAAAATATTATCGTAATAGTAAAGGGGTGATCTATGTGGTAACATGCCAACAATGTAAAGGATTTTACATTGGTAAAACACTTTGAGAATTTAGGAACAGAATTTATCAACATCTATACTATATTGGTAAGAAAGATGAACACAATGCCCTGCATAAGCACATTAAGAACTTTCCATCACATTCTTTTAAATTTACTGTTATTGATAGTGTTAACATGGGGCCAAGGGGTGGACCATTTGACTTATACCATGAGTACAAAGAATTAAAATGGCAGCTAAGATGTAATGCAGGAAACATTCCTGGTCTAAATTAATTTATTATTATAGCAGTTATTTGAAACTGAAATCTATGTTTGCCATTTAAACTGTTTTAAAAAAATGCAAGTTTTGGTGATTGTATTAATTGTTTTTAATGTTTTTAATGTGTAAAAGGTTTTTATTTTAAATGAATGTGTCTTTGTTTGTGAACATTAGGTATTACACATTTAAAAGTTAATTGATCCTAATTAAAATACTAGTCATACATTTTTTACTGTTAAAAAAGCTGTCCCTTTTTTCTTTTTTGTTATTCTGAAGAAGTCCATCACTTGACGGACGAAAGTGCTAAATGTTGTAATAAGCGTGTGTCAAAGTCTGCTGCAGATGCTTTCCTTTGTGCTTTCTTAGATGGTTTTGTGATTTTTATAGCTATATCTATATATCTGTCTACCTATCTATATCTACTTCTATATATATATATATATATATGGTTCCCATTCAGAAGCCTGAAACATCATAAGCCTGAAAATCAAAATCCTGAAACCAAAAGGCTGAAAATTCAGAATCCTGAAAACTCAAAATCCTGAAAGCCCAAAATCCTGAAAGACCAAAATCCTGAAACTCAAAATCCTGAAAACACAAATAATGCTAATATGTCACTATAAAGACACTAATATCTACCAACTGACCCTGACCCTAACCCTAACCCTAAGGTCCGTCACTATCGCACACTCACCTGACCCACGCCCTAACCCTAACTCACTTAAACCGCCCCTAACCCCAATATTTGTCACTATTGCATACATGCCTAACCTGCCCTAACCCTAACTCACTTAAACCGCCCTAACCCTAAAATAAAACCAACCGCACACTTACCTGACCCCAACGCATGACCTAACACCACAGGGCTAACAATAGCAAAGCCACAATGACATCAGTATGTCTATTTTGTGTTTTCAGGATTTTGAGTTTCAGGATTTTGGTCTTTCAGGATTTTGGGCTTTCAGGATTTTGAGTTTTCAGGATTCTGAATTTTCAGGCTTTTGGTTTCAGGATTTTGATTTTCAGGCTTATGATGTTTCAGGCTTCTGAATGGGAACCATATATATATATATATATATATATATATATATATATATATATATATATATGGATACATATAGTAATAGCTATATAGATATAGATATACATACAGGTTTACTATCAAAATGTTAAATGGCAGTGAAGCGAAACTGGGTTGGTTAAATTCATGGTTCCCAGTTTCTGTAAAACCGATCTGAAAATGTTCGAATCCACTTTAGCGAATGCTAGTGTGCATTTACTCATATGAGGTTAACATTCTGATTGGAGTTCACACTACAGTGTGGATCGGGAAATTTACCCTTTTCCTCACTGTAATGCGATCTTGGAGTTTGTATATGCAATAGGTGGGTCTATATTACATCACTGAATGCTTAAAAAAATGAACGATGATTAATCGACGCCATGTAAGCAAAAGCTTACAATGTCGAAAACTCAGAAAAGTGAAAAAAATTGCTGTTCCAACAAAAAAAAAACTTTAAAACATTACCTAAATGGGGGGGGGCTTTGCCCCCCCCCCCACTTAAGCATACTAATTCCAGGATTGCACTACAGTGCCGAAAATGGCAACATAAAGAAAGTGGCCAAGCGAATTCTTTCCCATGGAAGGAATTCGCTTAAAAGCCTGTTTGCTATTTTGCCTTTTCTTTCTTTTACGTTCTATCAAGACGCATTCGACAGAATGCGGATTCAATCACGTAATAAGAACCCTAATATGCAGGGGGTGTGGGTCTGCAAAACGTAAGTAATACATCACCAGAAGTCAAGGCAGCTCAGGTAATGTTGATAATATTGAGTTGCAAATTATCGACATTACCGCTGTCATCATTTTGATGAAATAACTTTTTTATTTCCAACATTTATTTTTGGCTAAGTGAATATATGAAGAACTGTGATTCTTGATTTTGATAGTAAACCCACATATATATATATATATATATATATATATATATATATATATATATATATATATATATATATATAGGTTGTGGGCACTAGATCGAATATTTAGTTACATCGATATCTGTTTGGTCAACATCATTTGGTCAATGCAAACAGATGGTTGACAGGTGCAGGCAGTCAAACAGAAAGTTGTGATCTCTCTATCAGAAGTCTTATTATTTCTCTGGAAAGTTACAATGTTAAAATGAGAATAATTTGAAAGAAAAGATTCAAAAAGTAGGCAGTGAGTCCCTGCACTGATCTGCAATATAGATTTATAGTTAATGGTGCAAACTCACTGTTATTCTATCAAAAACCCATCCTATAAAATAAGTACTGAATAACATTTGTGTGTCATATGGGGAACTGTCACATTGTAATATATTATGTATTGCTTAGGAATATAGGAATGATACATGGCCAGTAATCTCAAGGACTATACGGTGCCTAGCCACCTTTATATAGATTCAGTTAAAGGTTCTAGTGCTCACTTACCAGATTAAGACTGTAAATGACAACCATGTTATAAGGTTGTGTTTATCCATCTAGCTATTAAGACTAATCTTAAAGACAGCCAATGGAGTACTTTGTTTGACCTGTAATGGTAACTTACTCCATTAACTAGAGCCAAATATCTTGTGAAGACATAAGAAGTTAAATAACATTGGGTCTTTTATGCTCAAAAACTAACACAGGTCACTTCAGAGTAACCAGTAGGCCACTTAATATAAGTTATGCTAATCTTTCAGGGTAGCTGAAAGATTTAAAGCATTTAATTTTGTCAGATAGAAATCTTCGGGGCCTTTCCCGTTGAGGAAAATACTTGCATTTATGCACACCGAGTAGGCTTTATATTTGGTGATGGACACGATAAAGGAAGAAAAGAGTAAGAGAACAACACCTTTGACATTGATGATGTCCCCTGGAAATTAACTGCACCAGACAGAAGAATGTCCTGACTATGGTGGAAACATGATGATTGAATGTAAGTCTTATGACCTTATTGGTCTGAAGAAGGGTGCCATTTATAACATATGAAGCATGAGCAGCATTTTCGCATAATGGTAACATTCTGCATTTATTTATTTTTTTTCATTTAGCTTGAAACAGTTTTTGGTACACCAGGTATGTGCATATTCCATCCCTTGCAGGAGCTATTTAGCATTTCTGTATGAGCAGATAAGAGTCCCCAGCTTGTTGTCATCAGTAAACTTGGTCAACAACACTTGCATGAATTATGATTTTTGGCTTGGCTGTTTGCAAAATAATTATCAAAAGGAAGATGGCTTTGCACTGATCCCTGTGGTATCCCACTAGTTGCAATTGCATGTTCAGGGACAGTGCAAGCTACTTTTGCAACTTGGAATCTGTTGGGTGTCCAATTTGGAATACACTGGACAACATAGGAGTTTACATGCAGTTTGTCTAATTTTTCAATAATACTAGCATAGGGAATCATGTCATAAGCCTTGGCCAGATAAACAGTGTGTGAGGCATGGCCATGTTCCACAGCCTGCATAACCCTTTCAAAGAAATTTACTAGGTTGAGGAAACAGGTCCTGCCCTTTGCAAACCCATGCTATTGGAGTCTAAATTGCTGTAGTTACCTTTATCTGCATAAATGAGTTCTGAGATGATATATTCTATGGTTTTGCATATAAGACTGGTGAGGCCGATGGGCCTAGAATTTCCTAGATCTACAATCTACCAGCCCTTGTGTAGGGGATTCACAGTGACTGATCTCTAGGCATCAGGCAGGAGCCCTGTGGATAGGCTAGGGATGAGACTGCATGTTTAAAAGTAAGACCAAAGGAATTCAATTCCAGTTATGATAAGGAGGTTAAATGTTATACTTTTAAGAAAGGGAAAATGGAGAGAAAGATAGGGCAGAAGCAGAAATTATGAACATATCCTAACATTAAGATAAAAGACTTTTCATTTTTGAAGTTAGTCTGACAATCTGTACAACAAAAGTAAAACAATTGTCTTGATTTATTTTGTCACAATAAAATAACTATGTTTTTGTCTTGGTATTCTATGGAATATGTATATAGCAGTTTCATTAAACCTATGAACTGTGCCCTAATACAAATCATGCTTAAAACAATATAAATATGTATAACATTATAAATCTTATGTGAGTTGCCTTAGATGTATCAAGTGTGTTGTCTGTTGTGAGTAAAATGATCCTAAAAGCAACTATGGTCCAGTGCTTTGGTCAGAATTTGTCTTGTCCTTAGGAATGTCACATGCTATCTTCTGAACAGAACCTGCTGGCTTTGTGGGACTAAACCCATCAACGAACAGCAAGTAAATAAAATAGAAATAAACAAGAATGTATGAAAGAGCTTCTTATGTCACTGTATGTAGGTAACTAGTGGTGGGGTTTTCATTTTCTCAAAAGAAAGAGGAAATGTTTTCTACACATTATCACATGCTATAATCAAAACTACAGACCTTTTGTAAACAAAGTAATGAAAAGTGGTTGTAAAGACATTTTCTAACAAAATCCCTAAAGAAATTATGCAGTCATGAGTCTTAATGAAATTACTGTTCATGCTACTGTTAGCGAGCCACAAAAGAAACTCATTGTCCTTCAGTTAAAATTTGCGACATGAATACGGGAGATCAGCAATATAAGCAACATTATGCAATATCAAAATATGGAGTTTCATGAGAAAAAGCTGAATTGTACTGACATGTTGCTTAACAAAACTGTTGAATGGATTAACAGTCTGTTTAAACACAGCAGGGCAGAGCACACACTGAGAAAGTTATGAGAAAATTTACAACCAAAGAAAATGTGGAACTATATTCTAATTGAAGTCAAATGTTGCAGAAAAGAAAATGCTATGAGCACATGAGTGTATGGACATTGGAATAGTATTGGCCGAACATTAACAAAGCTTAGAGATGGAGTATTCTAACAAGAAAAGTCTTTTCAGGAAAGTCCATTTCCGTCATGGTATTAGAAATCCAAAAGACTTGGAGAAATTAAACCATGAGAAACTGTATAAAGTTTACTCTTTCCAAGTGATTTGTTTTAGCAATATGCACATCACTTTTCCATTTTTATTTGATTCCCAAAAGGCCAGCCTTATGCTCCACAAACTGTTAAACTTCAATGCAAAGACTTTCTTAGTCAATGTATGATTAAAGTTAATGAAATTAGTATTGCTTCAGTTTTTGATGTTAGCAAAAACAGCTCTTTGCAGCACCCACTATGTGCCCAGAACTGACTCCTTCTGCAATTCATATGAAGTTACATTTATTGGTATGAGACCCATTGCTCCTAATACTATTGGAACTGTTGGGGAATTCTTCCACCTTGCTCTCATTTCTGCCTGCAAATCCAGGTATTTTATGACTTTGTGTCTCTTTGTACTAAGACACTGTAGTCATTGGGTGTAGCAATTTTGATGATCAATGCTGCTTTTGTCTTCTGTTCATGGACTACTATTTCTGGTTTTCCCACATCCATTTTTTGAACTGTTAGTAATGGGTGATCCCGTGTGATGTAAACTCCATTCTCTATAATGTTTTGTGATTTATGTTTCCAACACTTCTCAGCTGCTTAAATATTATAATGTTTGCACAATTCCTAATGCAACAGTCTTACCACATTATTATGCCTTTCAGTATACAGGCCATCTACCATTATTGTATCACACCCACCAACAAAATGTTTGATTATTTCCAATTCTGCTTTACAAAACTTACATTTGTCTCTTTCTCTGAATTGTTCAATGGACTTTGTAAACCAACGTGTATGTAGTCCACTTTCCTGGACCATCAATATTAACATTTTGTCTATTGGTTTAAATTCATCCCTCCTTAACCATTTTGTTTCATTTTTTTTTTTTGGCACATTCATTTGCTGCCTGATTTTTGTCTACCTCTGGTTTGATTTACATTCCTACTTGACCCTAATGTGGTCCTGCTAAATTAAGCAGGGAAGTAATTTTAGACGTGTTTCCCTCATGTTTTAAAACCTTCACTATGTTTAGATCTTGTGAGGTCAGCAGATAGGTATGCAGTCCTATGACTGCAGAACCATACATGTAACCAGTTTCGAGGAGGCCCATACTGCCTTCAGCACAGGGAATATATAATCTTGGTATACGATGATTTTTATAAATCATTTGATAAACATGAAGTATTATTCTTGTTTTCTTGTCTAACTGATCCAATAACTTTTGGGGCCAGTTAATCACGCCAAAACTGTAATTTAGAACAGATCGCTTTTATAGCTTGGACTTTGTTCCTAGATGTAAAGGCTGTTTTCAGTATTCATCATTAAGTTTTGCTCACATTTGTTCATGTTTTATTGTCAATCCTTCATCAGTTACCAAATATTTATATACTTCCTCCTGCTCAAGTTCCTTTATATCTCATTCCTTTCCCAGACTGATATTTTCTTGGTTCTGCAGCTTTCCTGCTTTAAAGGTTGCTTTTGCACATTTATGAAGATCAAATGACACTCATATCATCTGTGAAAGTTTTGACCACTTGCAGGTGTACTTTCAACTCCTCATCTGATGAACTATATAGTTTAAATCATCCACAAAAAGAAAATGAGAAGTCCTTACACTTTGCTGTTGTCTGCAAGCCAAAGTGTAACCAGACAGCACACAGTACGCATCTCCAATTTTTTGAACGAATGCTGTACAGAGTAAAGAATATTCCTTATACTCGATCTGAGAATGTGATTCCTGTCACAAGAAGCTTTAAGGACACAGACAAAACAGCTTTAACTAGGAACAGACAAGCAACAATGGACTTTGAGGTTGAAATCAGAGCTACTTAGGTTTGTAGAGTCATAGGATGATACTAGGCTATTGCCGCAGAGGCCCTTATAAGCTTAGCCAAGAATTTCACCCATGTTCCCAAAATGTCAGCACCTGTTTCCCCTGTCCAGCAGGGACACAAATTGGATCCCAGGGGTGTATTTTCTGTTTCCCACCTAGTCATCCAGATTCCTCTTAAAGAGGGCTAGAGAGGTACTCTGCTTAACATGGAGAGGGAGTCGATTCCAGAGATGGGGGAGTCTTTGTAACACAAATCTATCCTGACAACAAGTTCTATTAATGTCACAGACCAGGCTGAGGACTTGCATGTGGGTTGTATGAGTGGAGTTTGACTTATGGATATGCAGCAACACCATCAATGCTGGGTCTGAGATGGCCTTGTATGCCAAACACAGGTCACTTCTGAGCAGACTCTATGAGACTGAGTAGAAGGACAGGGCTTTTAGCCTATTTGTATAGGACAGATGTTTCAGACCCTGGATTGTCCTGGTCAGAAACCTGTGTGGTCTCTTCAGCTGCTGCATGTGCTTGGCAAGGTACATGCTGATGGGGGCATTGTACATGATAATGGGTCTGATAAGGGAGGATTACAAGGATGTTATGATGTCCTTGTTCCTGGATGAGATACCCTTATTTATGAGGTGGGCCATGTAGAAAGCATTCCGTACAACAGAGGCAACATGGTGGTCAAAAGTCAAGTTGCTATCAACCTGGATGACCAAGTCCCTCACAACTGATTGCATGCTTAGTACATTGTTATTAATGTGATAATTAGTGGGGATACCGTTTTCCCCGAAGGGGATAATGATGTATTTATTTTCATTCAGTTTGAGGCCGTGCTTCTGGCACCATTCATTAGTTTGGGTAAGGCCCTCTTGTAGGATGTTCATATCACTAAGGGAATTTAAGACAGCACCCAGCTTGCAGTCATCTGCAAACATGGTCAGTCACAGACCACTGGTTTTGGCTTGCTCCTCAGAAAAGTATATCCCAAACAGTACAGGCCCCAAGACTGTTCCTTGGGGTACACCGCTTGTTAGAGGTCTACTACTAGAGGTGGCTTTCTATATTTTGAATGAGTGGGTTCTATCATTAAGCCAGTTAGCTACCCATCTGGTAACATATGGGTTTATACCTAGTTGTGAGAATTTATCTATTATGCATGAGTGGGGAATAGTGTCAAAGGCTTTGGCTAGGTCAAGGTGGCCAGTAAGCACCTTCTTCCCCTCATCCATGGCTTTGGTGGCTGTTTTGAATAATTTGACTAAGTTTAACAGGCAAGATCTCTGATAAAACCAGACTGTGCAGAGTCAAGCTTTTTGAGGTTGCCAATGTCCTTGTTTATAAGGTCCATGATAATGTGTTCAATGGCTTGCAGATCAGGCTAATTAGGCTGATGGGCCTATAATTGCCTGGGTCAGTGGATGATCCACCTTTGCGTAGAGGGATGACAGTGGTTGTCTCCATTCAGCTGCTCAGATGCTCAGGCTTTGGTTGAATAAGGTTCCTAACAGAGCTGAGAGCTCATACCTGAGCTCAGTAGGCTATAGCCAGGGATGATATCGGGTCCCATGGAGACTGTATTTTTTGTCTTTGAGAGGACATTGAAGCACCTGCTCCCTGGCAATGAGGGGAGGGGGGGCAGGTGCTGGGGATGTCCTGGTTTACTGATGGTTAGACGGAAGGGATGAAGTTTTCACTGAACTTGTCTGCCAGCAGGTGGGCTATATCTATGGTGTTTGTGTATGTGGTGTTATTGACCACCAGTTTAGAGGAGATTTGGGTGTTACCTCTGAGATTGTGAACATAAGTGAAGAAGGTGTTGTGATTGCCCTTTGTGGATGAGGCCAATATGGACTCAAAGTTAGCTTTAGAGGATTTCACCAGTGACCTCATTTACTTGTTCAAACAAAGGAGAGATCGCTTACAAGTTGGCACCTGCTCCTTCTTGGTCCTGGACAGCAATTTTGTTTCCTTTTATTATAAAGTTTGTTTATTGCTGCTGTCCACCAGACAGGTTTACTCATCCTTGAGGAAGATGATTTGATCCTGTCAGGTATTCATGAGCCCATACAGCTATATAGGTGCTCATATACTTTCTTGGTATAGGCTTGGACATTAGTGCTAGTACTAACTGACAGGAAAGTGGCTGGGAAGCTGCTTATACCTGCTCTGAGGATATTGTAGTCAGCTTTGGAAAAGTTTTTTTATTTGACCCTGACAAGGGAGGGGGGGTCAGGGGAGATGGTGACTTCAAAAGTGATCGCTTTATGGTCGGATCTTACCAAGGAGGATGACACTGTAGGAGTGCTACAGTGGCTACTCATGTTGATTAGGACCAGGTCCAGGATATTTTCACCTCTTGTAGGGTGTTGACCAGCTGATCCAATGGACTGACATTGATGAAGTCAAGGAATCTCTGGGCATTCATGTTTGTGCTAGAATTGGTCTTCCACTCTATGGTTGGGTAAAGTCACCCAGTATCAGGGTAGAGGGTTGAATCTTGATGGTTTCAAGTAAGTCCAGATAGGTGGAGTGGGCGTCCTGGGTCATAGTTGGGGGTCTGCAGCTAGCTATGATTTGAATAGATGTTTTGTCAAAAGTTAACTCCACTTGGAGTGTCTCCTGTGCGTCATACAGTTTGACCAGCCTGGAGGTGTGTATATCTTTGATAAATATTGAAACTCCACCTCTTTGGCTTTGTATCCCTCTGTTTGGGGTCTGAAAGTATGGTAGGATGAGAAAACCTGGTAAGGCTGGGGTGCTCTCTGTAGCCTTGAACCAGGTTTCAGTGACTGCACAAATGTCAGTATCCTCCAGGGCAAAGAATGCTTGCAATGATTCTAGTTTCATGCTAAGACTCCTAGCATTTAACAGCATGACCTTTAAATTTCCATTGGAAGAATTATTCATGTTGATAATTTTGTGCTCATGACTTTGCCTAAAAAAGACACTATGGGGGAAGCATGATCCTTTGCCAGAAGCCTGAAGCCCAGGGGAGACAGATAAAGGCCACCTGTAGCAAAGCATCATAGTCTGTCAATCATGTCCATTCCAGTCCGTCAGGTACTGGATCCCCTTGGAATGACACCAGAAACTAAGCCAATTGTTAAAGTCAAGCATTTTCTGTTTGTATTGAGGCATCATTCTGGGTTATGGTAGGATGCTGCTTAAGGCTAGAGACATACCTGCCTGGGACACATATTCAGTGGGCTCAATAATGTCTATCTTCATATAGTCCAGAGAGGTATGTCTTAAGTTAATCACACCAACATGAACTATGACAGAGGCATAACATTACCTGTTGTTAAAAGACTTGAGTGTATGTGTGATATGGTGGATTCTAGCACCTGACAAATATAACCCCTACAGCTATAGCTTTAAAATCATCCTTTTCGTAGTGCCAAATTGTATCCATGGCCTAATCTGTTAAGTAGACAGATTAATGGGTTAACAGCAAGACAAAAGCCAGTGGTGACAAAGAGTCACCCTGGAATATCCCCCAGTTGAATTTTAATCTCTGGGATAATACTTTGTCCTTTATCATGGCTTAGCTTCAAAGTAGTTTGCCACTGTTTCATGGTTACTGTAATGTAATCATACATCTATAAGCAATCCTTTATCCATGAATGTGGGATGCTCTGAAGTGCTTTTTTGTAATCTATCCATGACATACTTAGATTCTACCCCTTTTTACAATTCTCCATTACAACTTTATTTAACAACAAATGATCCTTTGTTCTATATGACTTTCTTTTCTTACCCTTTTATTCTATTGCCATGATTGAGTTTTCTTGTAAATGAGTATAAACTCTACAAGCATCAGTTCCAGTATATAGTTCATAAATTGATGAAAGGCAAGTTATTGGCCTATAGTTTTTAGGATAGCTTGCAGGTTCACTCTTAAGGAGTATCATTCTTCCTGTTGTTAACCAGGTTGGTGCGTGTTTGTGATGTGCACATAAGTAGCTCTTACTGAGGGCTATATCCTCATGTAATAATGTTAATACTTTTAGCCAGAAGTTAGGCATTGCATCTGTACCTGAGATTTTCCAGTTAGAAGCTTTTTTTTGTAATTTTGTTTCAATTTCCCTGGCCATTGCTTCATCCCATTTCATATCCTGTACATTTGAACTTTTTATTGTTTCTTTAACTTCTTCTGCCCATTCATTACCTTTTTTATGTTCCATAGTGTCTTCATAAACATTTTTCCAAAATGAGTCCATTTCTTCTTTTTTTGGTGTTTTTTTGTATTCCTTTCTGCTTTGTTTCCCAATTCTCTAAAAAATGTGTATCATCAAAGAATTGCTTATTTCTTTACTTTTCCTTTATATTTATTTGCATATCTTCTAAGATTTTCTGCCTCTGCTGATATCATTAGTTTATTATTTGCAATAGTACACTATAGATCCTGGATTGTTCTAATATTGCACATTGCATTTATCTTGTCCATTTTTCAAAGTATTTTTGTTGATCCGTTCCCTCTTCTATACTCTTCTAACAGTGACATTTCTTATCCTAATTGCTTAAGTTTTCTCTATTCAGTACTTCCAGAATGGCATTTGATTTCTTCCCTTCCTTTCCCTTATTGTCCTGTGTTGTTTTGGTAAGATTTTAACTCTTCTTAATTTTGCTGCACAATAAAATATCCTATTTAATTCTGTTATATCATGTGAATTACAGTTAGTCTTGATTACTGTTCATTTGTTTTATCAGAGGTCTAATATTTTAGGTCTTGTTTGCTTTCTGCAATCTATTTCTTTCATCAATCTTCATATTTGTATAAACCTCTATTAAATCAAGTAACTCTTCCCTTAGATCTTTTTCTACTAATGGGACAGTCTTTATTCTCCAGTTCCTGTGAGCATTCTATAGAAAGTTCCAAATCCTGCAACATGTTCTCTTCAGCTGCATCCTATTTCATCAGTTGATCTTTCATATGGGAACTCACTGACCTATCACTTTACAGCATTGATTGTGACAGAGTTGCCACCATTTCCTGTTCCTTCCCTCGCTGTGCAACTCCAACTGAACTTTTGTACTGGCTTCCAACTGAAGGCTCCAGAGTATCTTCATATGGCTACTGATCAGATGCTTCCCATCCCACCTGTCTCTTCTTATTTTGTGGGCAGCATAGTGGTGCAGCAGTTAGCATTGTTGTCTCACAGCAAGATGTTCTCTGGTTTGATTCTTGGCTGGGGTGCGTTCTGTGTGCACTCTGCATGTCATCCCTGCGTTTGTGTGGATTTCCTTCAGGTGCTCCGGTTTCCTCCCACATAACATTCCAAAGACATTTATCTGGAGCTTTCCTTCCGGACCTTTGCTGAAAATGGGCTCTGTCTCAGTCACACTTTCCTGGTAAGCAAATGTTAAATAAATAAATACATTTTGGGACTCATGCTGTGACATTACCACAGTTGAATTTTCTGCACTAAATCCTTAACTTTTCAGATAATCCATAACTTCAATTTCTATTTATTCAGCTTCTTCATTACTAATTCTCTTTTCTACTTTCCCCTTTGTTTTCTTATGTTTTGAATTGCAATATTTTCCATATCTGAATGCCTTTGCCTGTATTTCTCTTCCAATATCTTTGGTGTTGCATTTTTGTGTTGATTAGTTTTGCTTTCTCCTTTGCATGTATATTGCACCATATTAAATCTCTTTTTCTTTCCTATGTCCATATTTCTTCTTCTTAAGATGTCTCCTGCTCTAGCTGTTTCTCCTTACTTTGGGGACTCATTGTTCCATCATGCTGTGACATAACCTGTGTTAGATATTCTACATCAAATCCCTCACTTTGCAGATATTCCATAACTTTGGATTCTGTTTGTTTAACTTCTACTTTACTAATCTGTTCTTCATTCCCCCTTTGTGATCTTATTGTTTTGTATTATAAATGTTTCCATATCTGGGTGCCTTTGTCTGTATTTTTCTTCAGATATCTTTGGAGCTGCTTTTTGTATTGATTAGTTTAGCTTTCTCCTTTGCATAAATATTACTCTATATCAGATCTCACTTTCTTTCCCATCTCCATGTTTCTTTCTTATACCTTTCAAAAATCTCTAGGTTTCATTTTTTTTATATTTTCACACTTTCTTAGTCACTTCTTTTTCTACAGTCCAAGGTGTTTTGGTCTATATAGGGTTTTTCGTGAATCTGTTGAATTAATGAACATAAATTTGTATTTGAAGTTTTTATTAGTTTTTCCTGTAAATCAGTATTTTTATTTCCTCTAATTTCGCTCTTAATCTTTTTGAATAACTTCTCTCTGGAAATTCTGGGCTTCTTGCATAATAGTAACAATACATAATTCTTTCTTATCCTCAGCAGTCCACTCCATCATCATTATGGCTCTTTTTTGGACTGTCAGTTTTTGTTTTATTTTCAATAATAAGTCTTTATTCTTTTCCAGACGTTAATACAACACCACAGCATATTTACAATATATACATGAATGCTTCCAACAGTTACATAAAATCATTATACATTAATATAAACTTCTAGATGGGTATTAAAGAAAGAGAAAATAAAAATCTAGTATCAATATGAGGCTTATCCATACTAAGCTCCATATTTAGTATGTACTTCCCGGGAAAAAGTGGATAGGAACCTTAAGCTAACACAATATTAAAGATTCGCTCCCATATTTTTGTGTTATTTATACTTTTCTTATGATCTTTAATTAGTAATTTATGTGCTAAGATATGCTTTATCGCTACACTCTTAAAATTTTCCCATGAAGTCTGGGATGGATTCAGCCAATTTGTAGCTATATACAACTTCATTAACAGGAAAATATTTATGAGTATGTTCCTTTGGGATCTATCCATATTATTTGGGGGAATATGAAGAATCATAAACTCCCAAGAAAGTGTAGACTGTTGATATCCCATTTTTTGTAATTGACTTTTTAAGGAATTCCAAAGTTTGAAAATACATTTACAACTCCAGAACATGTGTAAAAGGTCCGCTGTTTGATCTACACAATATGGGCATTTGGGTGAGTTTTTAGAGTTGAATTTATATAGAGTAAGACGAGTATAATACACATTATTAAATATCATCAACTGAGTAAATAATAATTTTTGAAGAGATACTGATTTTAAGGTTAAATTAATTGCTTTCAATATTTTACTATCTTCAATCGTTAACAATTTCTCCTTCCAGTATTTGGACAGAAGTATTTGGTTATTGTATTTCACGTCTTTTATCAAATTGTATGAAGCCGTTATAAATTTATAGTCCTGCATAAGAGTTTGCCATAAGTTTAGGCAAATGGTTAAATCTTCTTCTTTAATTTTAAAATAATTACTATTACTAAAATAACTTATTGACAGATCCTTTAACTGTCGCATTATGATTAAATACGAGTTAGGGAGATTCATCTCTCTTATCATGTCGTGTAATGAGATACCGAGAAAGGGATATAAATCAAGTATGGTTAAATCACTTATAAGTGGGAATTTTTTAAGATCTATCAGTTGATTACCAATTTTCAAATTCGGGTTCTTATGAAATGGTTGAAAAGTCATCATATATTGTAAGAGATTTAGTGAGTTAAACAGACTTTGTACTGATAATATATATACTCTGATATGTTCCATCAGAGCGTACATTTTAAGGGTATCTTTATTTAAAAAAGGTAATGCCTTACAATTAATACCCAGTCCAACAACATGTTTATAATTCAGAGTCACCCACTTGGGTGACCATTTAGGACTGGACCTGTCAAAGTTAACCACTATTAGAATTCTATTAGCATTTATTATTAAATAATATGCTTCAAAATTCGGTAACTCTAAACCACCCCTGTTTTTCGGAGTCATCAGTTTATCATAGGATATCCTAGTTTTTCTAGGTTCCCATACAAATCTACCTAATTCTGTATGAAGTTGTTTAAAGAATTTCCTAGAAATTTGGACTTGAGAAGCTCTAACAATATATAATATTCTGGGAAGTATGTTCATTTTAATAATTGAGGTCTTTGCCATTATTGGTAACTTCAAATTATTCCATCTTTTTAAATCAGACACTATATGCTCCCAAATTAACTTAACATTATTCACATAAAAGTCTCTATTGTCTGTTGAAAAAACAATGCCCAAATATTTTATTTTTTCTTCGGATTTTACCTGACCTACCAATGGTAAAAGCGAGAAGGGTGTAGTCGTCTTTAAAGGAAATAACTTGGTTTTTCTAAAATTTATTTTATAGTTAGATATTTTTGCAAAGTCTTCCACTGCTTTTAATATTTTCTTGGTATATGAAACAGGTGTCGTACAGTAAATATTTAGATCATCCGCAAAAGCAGCCATGGAAATTTTCGTACCATATATTATTGGAGCATTGTGACAGATATTTTGTTTGATATATAGAAATAATGGTTCTAAATATAGATTGAATAATATAGGAGATAACGGACATCCTTGACGTGTACCATTCTTAATTTGTATTCTTTTTGAAAGATTTTTATTAATAACTAGATTTGTATAGGGATTATTATATAGTTTTTTTAATGTTAAAATAAAGTCTTGAGGTATATTAAAATATGATAAAATATCAAACAAAAATTTTAAATTAACTCTATCAAAAGCTTTTTGCCCATCAATTATGAGTGCATAAGCATTAAAATTTCTATGAGTGGCATAAGAAATTAGTGTATGAAGTGATAACGTATTATCTGTAGTTTGTCTGCCATTTATAAAACCAGCTTGTTCCTCTGATATTATCAGGTTAATTACCTTCTTCAATCTATTAGCCAAAATCGGTGTCATAATTTTCATATCTATATTCAAAAGTGAAATAGGGCTATAGTTATCCGGATTTTGCAAATCAGCATTCTCTTTCGGTATAAGAATAGTTTTCGAAGCATTAAAATGCGGATCATTAATTTTATCATTAATTATATAGTTAAATATATGTGGAAGTATTTTCCCCAATGTATCACTAAAAGTTTTATAAAATTCCGTAGTCAAACCATCCGGACCTGGAGCTTTATATGGCTTCAAATTCTTAATTGTATCTGTTATCTCCTCTGAGGAAAATGGTTTGACTAAATTCATATGAAACTCATCACCAATTTTCGGAAAGATAATCTTCTGCAGAAAGTCATTATTACTCTTATTTATAATGAATTCCTGATGTTCACCATAGATTTGAGAAAATATTAATTCAAAGGCATTCATAATGTCTTCAGTATTGGTGTATGTCTTATTGTTAAAGTGTATTTCAGAAATCTGAGAAGGTATTTTCGATTGATTAATGATACGCGCTAGTGCTTTTGAAGGGGTCTGTATATGATTAGCGTATTTTACCAGCATTTTCTGTTCATAGAATGATAATTTACTATTTTGTAGTAAAAATAGGTCCTTCTGACATTTTAATAACTCCGTTTCAGTTTGTTTACTATAATTCCCAATTAAATCCTGATCCAGTAATTTGATTTTAGTTTCCAATTCTTGTATGTCTCTCGATTGTATTTTCTTACAATAAGTAGCTTTTTGAAGAAAAATTCCTCTTATTTGTGCTTTGGTCGTTGCCCATTCTATGTCAGACGGATGTCGGTGTTTAGAAAATTAGCTAATAGCTGATTAAAGGTCTCTTGAACTTCTTTTATTATATCTTCTTTATTTAATAAATATGGATTTAAGGACCAATTATAGCCTCTAAGCCGTATATTATGTCTAGTGTCCTTATTGAAAGTTAATGTGATCCTAGAATGATCTGACAAATGTCGAGCTTGTATGGATACACAGGGATCAAAAGACATTAATACGTCTGAAATTAGAAAAAAATCGATCCTGGACCACATTTTATGACAACTTGAATAAAATGTAAAGTTATTTGCATTCATTTGATTATTTGTGTATTTAAATGGATCATATAGTTTAAAATCTGTTTTAAGTTCCTGTAGTGCTATCACTGCTTGGTTATTAAAGGACCTGTGTGAACTTGATTTATCTAATTTGGGATCTTGGTATGTGTTCCAATCACCTCCTATTATTATATAGTAATTATTATACTGATTCAGGATAAAATAGAGTGATGTTATAAAAAGTTGTTGATTGGTACATGGGGCATATATATTGAGAAGTATCACCGGTTTATCATAAAATTTAGATGAAAGAATCACATAACACCATCTTCCCTCTTTGTCTATTTTAAAATCTAGAATTTTCTCTTGATATTGGTTTTTAATAATAATCGTCACCCCTGCACTATTAGTTGTCCCTTCCGAAGCTACCACCTCTCTAATACATTTCTTATTCTTAAGGACAGTCCATTGGTCATTGGTCAAATGGGTTTCTTGTAATAAAATAAAACATGCCTTTGACTGGAGAAATAAATGAAAAAATAATTTCCTTTTTTTCAAGTTCTGGAGCCCTTTAGTCTTCCATGAGTCAACTATCCACATACTAAGATTTTTAAATCTTTTAAGGATATTTTAAAATTGAGAGACAATACTAAATTCAAATGTATTAGCACAGTATATAATGTCTGGAAGCAATCTTGACATCCCATCCCTAAGCAGTGCCTATCCACTATTCCCCTGGACCAGGACATACATAGGTTTTTTACACTGTTAAAACTTTTATGGGTACACAGCCTTACTAAACATCTATTCTTTATCTTATGAAATAAAACACCAAAAACATGCAAAAAACCTATAGAAACTACATCTAACTCTACAAAGCCTAACCAAAACATTCCCTAATAAACACTAATAACTATCCACAGCTCTTGAACACATTATTTAGTTAACATAAATGATCTTCACTACACTCAAAATTACTATTCTACCTCTCTAACAGTTCACATTTATTATTAGTTATATTAGTTGGTTGTATTACCCAAAGATAGCTAACTATCTTATTTAAATCTAACCTAAACAGATATATGACAGTCCTCCTATTAAACAATAACATTATTGACTTCAAGATAATTCACTATATATTTTGTTATCTAGAAAAGAGAAAAAACACATGTTTAACCTATAAATATAACATTAAATCTGACTTTGTTTATATAATCTAAGTTATTTAACATTATAATGACAGCAAAACAGGCGAATACAAATAGCACTAACTATGCTTTACTGGGTACTATACTTGAATATCTAAAATGATAACTAAATAACACAGTTCCCAAAACAGTCAGAACCACATGCCAGTATAAAAGAAGATAGCCTTCACTTTCCTAGAAATGCCAGGATATAATATCTTCTGGTCTTTTTATCTACTAACTATCCCAACACTAAATCCCCTTTGTATCTAAACATTTGCAGTATTAATACACATCATTAAGACAGGAAAATAAATAGTACAGTATACTACAATGTTATTAACACAACCACATTCAGGATAAACTACCTAAGAAAAAAGAAAAACTATGCTAAAGTTATCCTACTTCTACAATATCAGTTAAATAACACATTTTAACCAGTACATTATTAGTTCAGTTGTAATCCTACCTGAATGGATTCACAGTTCCCTTTAAAGAAATAAAAGCTGTAACATACATTAAATGTCCACGGACACTCGTTTAACAGTCCAACTAGCTTCCCCTTCTTCACCAGAGATCTTCCTACTTCCTGATCATGTAAACTTATCTTCAAGTTCGCGACGGGGGAACCATTACGCGGACGGACTTCCGGATGCGCCACCTCGAAAGCGGACCCTCAGCAGCACCCAAAGGACTTCCTGTTACTTCGCGAAGGGACACAGTTCGTAGAAGCCATAAAATTTCGGAAAATCTTCGTGGACTAGCTGGAGCTGCAAAAAGAAACTAAGTAAATATTTACCAAGGGGCCTGGTGAAGAAAAAAGAACAAACAAAGGATTTTGAAGCCTCGAGACGTAGTAGGCATGGAATCCCAGTATCCACGTTGCTGTAAACAGACTGGATGGCCAAGTTAAGCTTCCGAAGCTGGAAGAGACTTAAAAATCTTCAGAAAGGTAACTTTTGCTTCTTTTTTTGTAGATATGGAATATTTGGATCCATCAACTGTAAAAATTAATGTGTTAGGATATTTCATTTGAAATTTAATGTTCTTTTCAATGAGGAACTTACAGTATGGAGATAATGCTTGCCTGGCTTGTCTTATTTGCAATGGTAAATCCTGTCCCATAGAAACTCTATTATTTTGCCACATAATATAACCTCCATTCTTTTTAACAGTTAGAATTGTTTTATTTACATCCTGGTAATTGAGTATTTTGACGTAAACTGGTCTAGGAATGTTTGAGGCTTGTGTTTCTCTGAGAGCTCTATGGGCTCTTTCTATAACTATTTGCTTAGCGATGTCAGAGTCATTGAACAATATTTCTAGCATTTGTATGATGGTAGAGCTTAAATCATTATATTGGATAGTTTCAGGAATTCCTCTAATGATTATGTTGTTCCTTCTGGATCTTGCCTCCAAGTCCAGAATTTTATTTTGCATAGATTGAATATCCAGGTCATGAATGTCTGTTTTTTTTTTTGTAAGCAATGTTATTCTGTCCTCATTTTCGGCTATTCTAGCTTCTGATTTATCCATCCTTTCAAGAATTTGACTGCATGTGGCACCAAAAGAAAGTACCTGATTTGATAGTTCTTTCAAAGCTTCTTGAATAGGCAACAAAGCAGTTTTAATATCTTCCATGTTAGCCAGTTGATCTGGTTTACTTGTCATTCCAGCTTTTAAAAGTTCCTGCTGTTTTATAGTCTTCTGCCTTTTTATTGTTGAATCTTTTTCTGGTGACTGAAGTGCTGATAATTTGGTTTTAGTTGTTGTTGTTTCCATACTTTTTTCTTCTTTTGACATTGTGAAGCAAAGCAAAACTCTAGTATAACTAACTAGTAAATATCCACGATTACTAGTCAGACAGTTCCTTTGTTTAATATTCTGTTCAGAGTCAGACAGACAATCAGATCTAATCCTGTGAGTTTGATTAATTTCCTCCGGTTCTTTCACCTCTCAAACAATATTTAGTTGTAGTAGAATAGTTATAGCCAACAATTAGTGTAAAAAATCTTGTAGTATATCCTCAGGGTTAATTTTTATTCCAAGTATCTGGAGAGCTGTAGATATGCAGTGTCTACAGAATGGCGGCCATCTTTGAAATCCTGGACTGTCAGTTTTTGTGCTTTTTGTGGACTACTTCTTCCTTCTACAACAGGGTGGCCATCCTCCTCATGATCCTGGCCTAACCCCATTGTAGGAATCTTTATGTGCCTTGAGGATTCTACACCGTCGTTTTTTCAGTCCTGACACCACCTACTAGGACAGGACACTTTTTTTATCCAGAGACTTGTGTACCCATCTGTCTTTTTTTATTTTTAACCTACTTCTGTCCATGACATATGCTATATAAAATACAGTCTATATATCACTGTCACCTTTGTGAGATTTTGTAAAAACAGGGTCCGTCTCATGAAGGTCCTCACCAAGACTTGAAGATGAGTTCAGTTCCAACAATACTTCTCTCCTTTGCTTACTGATTTTATCATCTCCCCACCTGGACCTCAGCAGTATGTTTTCCTGAATGCTATCTAAATTGTCCCTAATGGTGAGTCAGAGCCTATCTGAAACAGTCCTGTATTGGTTTGTGTTTCACTGTACAAGAGTTCAAATTCTTTATTTGTTTGTAGATGAAAAAAGATTCCTTGACTGAGTATTCTATTAATAATTTGCTAAAGCATAAGTATCTTGTACAGTGTACTAAATACTATGCATATTTAAAGGTAGCACCTGATGTCAAAAGCCATGCGATTTGTTTTCCATTATCAGAAGTATATCTAGACTTATTGATGATGATGGCACTTGTGCAATTGGTACACCTTGAAGATTTGTTATTACATAAATTAATGACTGAGCTGGTGAGATAAACATTATTAGGCAAAGAGCAAATAGAACACATTCAGGAAAGGAGGTGTCTGTTGTCAGTAAGGATCACTCAACCCCTATTTAATATGATGCTAGTACTATTGAGGATGACTTTGGAATTCAAGATACAAATATTTAGCAATTTGAGTATTCAGAACATCCAGATAAAAAGAAAGAAAAGAAAGAAAAAGTCCACAGTGAATAAAAAGGAAGAAAAAGAAATAGATCAATGTCTGTAATGCAGGGAGAATTTATACTTAAAGGGACAATGCTTTCTTATATAACACAGACATTGCTGGCAATGATAACATTATTCAGTCAGAAAATATTCATTCTACAGAAAAGGACATAGTTTTTCCAATAAAAAGGTAGCAAAAAAGGCAAGGGGCAAGTGCAAACCTGAGCTTAGAAGGCTTGAGGAACATTACTATAAGAAAAAAGAGCAGAAAGATAGAAGTTGACAAAATGGTTCAAGTTGTGGATGTACAAAGCCAGCTGGATGAGAATTGTATTCTTGCATCAGTAGTACGCAATGAAAATAGTGGGATTAATAAGACTAATGGTGATGAAGATTATTCTTTTTTAATAACTGATAGAGCAGATACTATGGAATTAGAAGTTGGACATTCTTCAAATCTGGTGAGAAATAATATGCTTGTAAATGGAGATTCAGTTATTAGTGGAACTAATACTTACAATTGCAGAGAAGATAATGAACATCAGATAGTGTTATGGTTGTCAGGATGAAAAATACAGGATGTGAGACAGGCCTTAGAATCCCTTACTTAAAGAAAGTAAGGAACTGTTTTTATTCATGTTGGCAATAATGATCTCATCTGCAAGGACTTTTTGACTATTAGTATGGAACTTACAACCATCTTAGACAACATAGGCTGTACGGGTGTTCATAGGTTCATAGGTTCATAGGTAGGTACTAGGCTATCGGCTCAAGGGTCTACATAAGCCTAGCCAGCAAGGTTCCATAGCTTACGCCACCCAAGAAAGTTATTTTCCTGTGCCACTGTCCAGCAGAGACACAGAATTGATTCCTGGGGTGTATTTCCTATTTCCCATCCACTCATCAAGATTTTACTTGAAGAGTGCTAATGAAGAACTTTGCTTCACATAGATGGGTAGCTTGTTCCAAAGTATAGGAAGTCTCTTGGACAGGAATCTATCCCTCCAGCATGTCTTGTTTATTGTGGTGACAAGGCTTAGGTCCCTAGAGCATGTGGCTCAGAGGGATTGGGATTTCTTTAGGTGTAGCATGTCCAACAGCTCTGGGTTTGACATAGCTTTATATGTTAGGCAGAGATCACCTTGGAGTAGGCGATATGCTATGGAGTAAAGCTGGATTTTTTTGAGGTGGTCAGTGTAGGGCATTTGTTTGAGGCCAGTAATCCTCTTTGTGAGGTACTTCTGTGGCCTTTCCAGCTGCTGCAGATGTCTTGTGAGGTACATTCCAAAAGGAGCATTGTACTCTATAATGGGTCTAATGAGTGATGAGTAGAGGGGAACAATGACCTCTTTTTTCCTGGATGAGAACCCTTTTATGATGAGGTGTGCCACATAGAAGGACTTCCTGACTACTGTGGCGATGTGATTATCAAAGGAGAGACTACTGTCCACCTGTGTCCCAACGTCTCTTATCACGCATTCGGTGTTAAGTAGATTGCTGCCTATGTGGTAGTTCATGGGTACAGAGGTTTTACCAAAGAGGATGACACTGCACTTTTTGGCATTGAGCTTGAGGCCATGGCTCTGACACCAGGCATCTGTCTCAGTGAGGCCCTTCTGTAGGATGTCCACATCATTTGGGGACTTGACTATGGCTCCTAGTTTGCAGTCATCTGCAAACTTCATTAGCCAGAGGCCTTCTGTGTTAGCCTATACTTCAGAGAAGTAGATACCAAACAGGAGAGGTCCCAGGAAGGAACCCTGTGGTACACCACTTGTCACTGCTTTGAGGTCAGATTTGGAGTCTGCAACTTTTACAGTGTGGGTTCTGTCAGTGAACTAGATGGCAACCCATCTTGTGATGTAGGGATTTATACCTAGTTTAGTGAGTTTAGCTATAATTCCAGAATGGGGGATGGTGTCGAAAGCCTTGGCGAGGTCAAGATAGGCTGTGTGAACTACCTTACCCTCATCCACGGCTTTGGTGACTGCCTCAAAGAAGTCGATCAGGTTCAGGAGGCATGATCTGCCTTTCACAAACCTGAACTGGGTGAGATCCAGAGTTTGGAGGTTACCAATGTCTTTGTTTATGAGTTCCATGATTATACGTTCCATGGCCTTGCAGACCAGGCTCATCAGGCTAATAGGTTGATAGTTCCAGGGATCAGTGGTGGCTCCCCCTTTGTGGAGTGGGATAACTGTTGCTGTGTGCCATTCAGTGGGCACAAAGCCTGATGCAAGGCTATTATTGAACATGGTGCTTAAGTGGGGAGCCAGTTCATTCTGAAGTTCTTGTAAAATGCAGCCTGGGATGTTGCCCGGACCCATGGATGCTGTGTTTTTGGCTTTAGATAGTGCAGCTTTTACCTGCGTAGTTGTGATTACAGGGACTCTGCATTCTTTCTGTATAGATATGGGCCCTTTAGGGGGTGAGAGGGGGTAAAGTTAGCACTGAACCGATCTGCCAGGATGTTGGCAATATCAGTTGGCTCTGTAATTTTCGTGCCTTTGTGCTGTAACTCAGAGCAGATCTGGGTGTTGCCATCTAGATTCTTGACATAGCTATAGAATGCTTTGTGGTTGTCCTTGGATTTAGTGGCAATTTTATTTTCATAGCTAGCTTTGGAGGATCTTATAAGGGATCGCAGCTTCTTACTGAGGCTGACCAAGGAGCTCCTCCACTCATGGGATTTTACTCTCTTTTGCAACAGTTTCTTCCTTCTGTTGTACAGTTTGTTTATGGCAGGGGACCACCAGATTGGCTTCCTTTTTTTGGAGGATAGTGTCTTGATTCTGTTTGGGATAGCATGATCCATGCACTCGTGTAAGTGCTTATAGAGTGCATTTGTGTAGGATTCAGTAGTTGTAACAGTATTGTCCATCTGCATGGGTGTCATGAAGTTCACCACTTCTGTCATAAGAAGCATGAAGTTGGCTTTGGAGAAATTTTTTACTATGGTTTCCTTAATGGGGGTGGGGGCAGGATGTGGATATCAAGGGTGATAAGCTTATGATCAGATCGGACATAGGGGAACAATGACCTCTTTTTTTCTGGATGAGAAACCTTTTGTGATGAAGTGAGCCACGTAGAAGGATTTCCTGACCATTGTGGCGATGTGATTATCAAAGGAGAAATTACTGTCCACCTGTGTCCCAAGGTCTCTTATCACACTTTCAGCATTAAGTAGACTATCACTTATGTGGTAGTTCATGAGTACAGAGTTTTTACCAAAGGGGATGACAATACACCTTTTGGCATTGAGCTTCAGGCCATGGCATTGACACCAGGCATCTGTCTCAGTGAGACCCTTTTGTAGTATGTCCACATCATTAGGAGTTTTGATTATGGCTCCTAGTTTGCAGTCATCTGCAAATTTTGTTAGCCAAGGGCCTTCTGTGTTAGCCTGTACTTCTGAGACGTAGATACCAAACAGGAGAGGACCCAGGACTGAACCCTGTGGTACTCCACTTGTCACTGGTCTGAAGTCGGATTTGGAGTCTGCTACTTTCTCAGTGTGGGTTCTGTCCATGAGCCAGTTAGCAGCCCATCTTGTAACATAGGGATTTATACCTAGTTTAGTGAGCTTATCTATAATTCCAGAGTAATTAAGAATTAGAATTAGAATTTAGAATAAGAGTGAATAAGAAGCCTGTACCAGAGAAGAGGTAATCTCTGAGATGGTTTACCTTCATGTGTGTGTACTGCACATGGGTGAACAGCAATTGTCCGAAAGGCCATTTACAAAGTTTGCAAATGCCGAATGGAAAAAGGTTTGAATGTGTAATGAGCGAATGCACAGTGACAGTTGCTCATTACACATTCAACATTGTGGGGCAGATTGCACTATAGTGGGGATCGGAAAATGGTCCCTTTCCCCACTGTAGTGCGATCACAGAGTTAGAATATTAAAGCAGGGGGGTGTGGAGGGCTTGCCCCCTGCTTTACACTTCATTTTTTTTTCTTTCGATATTTATGTTAAAAAATCAGCAAATCTGCTTTTTGATTTGCTGATTTTCGAACATATAAAATCGTCACTGTTCTGACTTTCGTGGTTACGATTCGCTCATATGAGCAATCGCACCACTGTGATTCGGTTTTGTAAAAATAAACCCTCTAAGACAAATATATGTCTCTCTAGCATGTTTTGTTCATGTTGCAGACCACATTTAAATCCCTAGACTGGGTGACCCTTGGGCAATTTTTCCTGCAAATGTGTAACAGTTCCATCAGGGCTGGATTTGTGAGTGCCTTGAAGGTTAGACATAGATCACCCCTTGATTGTTGGTAGGAGACAAAGTAAAGGGATATGGTTTTAGTCTATCTTCATCGAACCAGTCGCTTATACCCTGTATTTTTTGTAAGGAGTCTCTGAGGTCATTCTAACTCTTGCAAGTGCCTGGGAAGTACACGCCGGAAGGTGTATCATACTTGATTATTGGTCTGATGAGGGCCGAATACAATGGGACTATAACTTCCATGGATCTGGATGCCATGCCTTTACTTATAAGCTGGGCCACATAAAAGGACATCCTCACCACTGTGGATGCATGACAGTCAAATTCAAGCTACTGTCTATCTCTTTACCTAGATCTCTCTCTTCTGAACCTACTCTTGGGGGGGTGTGCTATTAATGCTGTAATTTGCAGGGGAATTTGACCTCCCAAAGAGTATGATTATACATTTATTTTGGATTTGGTTTTAGGTCATGGCTCTGGCACCAATCATTTCTTTGAATTAGACCCTTCTGAAGGATATTTACATCACTGGGGGATTCATTGATTGCCCCAACTCACTGTTCTCAACAAACGTAATCATCCAAAGACTTCCTACATTAGCCTTGACTTCAGAGAAGTATATTTTGAACAGGAGAGGTCCCAGCACTGAGCCCTCTGACATACCATTAGTAACTGGCATCTTGCATAACCTGAATTCATCTACTCTAACAACAGGTGTCCTGTCTTTGAGCCATTTGGCTATCCAGCTAGTGATGCAGGGATTTATGCCTGAGTGAGGAATTGTGTCAAAATTCTTAGTCAGGTCAAGGTAGGCAGTATGCACTATTTTACCCATGGCACTAGTGACTTTCTCAAAGAAGCCCACCAGATTAAGTAGGCATGACCTTCCCTATATAAAGCCATACAGGGTTGGTTCCAGTGTTCAGAGGTTTTCTATGTCATTATTTATAAGATCCATGATTATTCTTTCCATGGCCTTGCATATAAAACAAGTCAAACAATTTCCCAGGTTTGTTGATGGTCCCGCTTTATGCAGAGGAATAACTGTTGCTGTCCTCCACTCCACAGGGATAAAGCCAATCTGCATGCTGTTGTTAATAGAAATCCTAGTGAGCCTAATAGGTCTTGTTTCAAGCTATTTAAGAGATATCCTGGGATATTTTCTGGACCCATCAAAGCTGTGTTTTTAGTTTTATAGAGTGTAGTGTTGACCCGTTCTTTGGTATTAACTTGTAGAGGAATGGTGAAGGATATTTCTTGGGGGGTAACCAGAAGTGATGGGGAGGTGAAATTTGAACTGAACTTATCGGCCAAAACATTTGCTGTATCTTTTGGCTGATAATATGTGATGCTGTCTGCAACTAATTCCACATATTGTTGGGTGTTGCCCTTATGATTGCTGGCACAACTGAAAAATGTCTTATGGTCATCTTTAGCTTGGGAGACTATTTTTGCTTCAAAATCTGCTTTTGAGGACTTAACTAGTCCCCTGATTTGCCTGTTTAGACTAATGAAGGAGGTTTTGCTCTGTTGTGCACCTTCTATCTTATGTCTAGACAGAATTTTCTTTCTTTTGTTGTACAACCTATTTATACTTGGGGTCCACCAGGGTGGCTTGTTTTTGCAGTTTGTCCTAGGTTTATTTCAGTCTGGTACTGCCATTTCTATAAAGTTTTTTATATGGTTGCACAGGGGTTTTTCATATGCCTCCGCAGAGGTTTCTGTGTTTTCTGGGTTTGGGGAGCTTGGAAACTACGGGTCTATATTATAAGCCCGAAAAGACTTTACTGCGAACACTCACATAAGCGAAAATGCCGGTAATCAAACCCCGCTAACTATATATATTCCAACTCCAAGGTCACACTACAGTGAAGAAAGGGCAAATATCCTACTCCTCACTGTAACATGACCCCACAATCACAGTTTTGATTCCCAGCATTTTCGCTCATGTGAGCATTTGCACTAAAGTCTTTTCATGCATCTGATATAGACCCAAAACTAGCTATGTCATCACTTAATAGGAGATAGTCTGCCTTAGAAAAGTTCTTAAAGATTTTGGGGTTAGGTAGGGATTCTAGTTTTATATTTATTTCAAGGGAGACCACTTTGTGATCTGATCCAACAGGTGAGGACATCACACTCAGAGGGGGTGCAATGGTCACCAATATTTTTGAGCACCAGGTACAAATGGACTGACAAAGTCCAGAAATCTTTGGGCCTGCATGTTAGTGGTCATGTATGCTTCCCAGTTAATGGAGGGGTAGTTGAAATCACCTATTACTATGGTATTAGGCTGAATGGTAAGTGATTCTAGACAATTTAGGTATGATGTATGGGTTTCCTGGTTCATGGTCGGGGGCTCTGTAGCTAGCAAAGACATGGTAATGGAGTTTTCCTATGGTTAATTTGACATAGATTAGCTCAAACATGTCATGTTGTTTGACCACTCTTGAGGTATGCTTATCCTTTATGTAGATGGATACACCTTCACCTCTTGCTCTTTTATGTGCAGTGGGTGATCAGAATGTGTGAAAGGCATTATAGCCATGCAATGCCATGGTGCTTTCTGAGGCTGTGAACCATGTTTCAGTCACTTCATACACATCATCTTTCTCCAGAGTGAGGAGTGATTTCAGGGAATGTAGGCTTTGTTGAACGGTTTGTTTTTTTGATAATGCCTAAAAAATGCACTATAGGGGTGCATAATGTTTTAGACAATAATTGAAAACCTAGTGGTGACAGGTGAAGCTCATCCATGGCAAAGCAGCGGGGCCTGTCAATCTTGTCCTTGCAGACTGATATATTGGATCCCTTTGAAATGACATCAGTAGCTAAGCCAATTATTAATGTCAGTCATTTCTGTTGGTATTGTAGCATCGTCCTTGAAGATGGTTAAATGCTGCTCAATGCTAGGCTCATACCTGTCTTTGACATAACATTCTGAGAGCTCAGTCATGTCTCTCTCCATATAGTCCAGGGAGGTAAGTCTCAGGTCATTTATGCCCACATGAACTATGACAGAGTCATACTAGTATCTGCAGTTTAGTGACCTGATTGCTTGAGTGATGTGGTGAATCCTGGCCCCTGAAGGCAACTAACTGTAAGCCTCTCCTTATGCGACTTGGCAACAGGAACATCAGTGTGTCTCACAACAGAGTCTCCTATGACCAAACTTTTGGGTTGTATGGCGTCATGCCTTATGGCCTTGTTAGTTGAGACACAATAAGATGTGGGTTTATGTGTTGAGTTGGGAGTTGTCTTCTTTGTGTGCCCACAGAGTTTCCGAGGACTGTGTTTGACAGGCCTTCAAGGTTTGGATAAGTTACATGAGAGAACCTTTGTATATGTGGGTCTATGTGTCTATGAGTCTGATCATTTGAACTGATTGGTTAATGATTGTTATAGAACTATACATTGTATAAAAAGATATATAACACCGAAGGAATCAGATGTGATGAAATCATTGCTTGTAAGTTACATTACAGCCATATAGACATTGAAGAGGAGAACTTATTCAGCTTTATACAGAATTTAGAGACAATTACCTCTGGAAATGTTTAGGGTTATCAAAAAGTAGTAGAGATTCATCAAATAGCCCATGCAAATTATATAGGAAAGAAATGTGTAATAATTGGTTCTCTAAGAGTGTAGTTGATGCAAGGAATATACTACTAAATTGCATAAACGCAAGCACTAGTTTAGATTTTTTTTAAGAAAAACCTGGACTCATATTACGGGACTAACTGTTTTGGTATCTCGGCAGGCTAGAAGGGCATCATTAGCCATGCCTGGGATATTTTGTGTATGTAAATGAGAAGCATAAATAAAAAAGTGAGAGTTCTTGATAAAAAATGTTATACCCAAAGAAAGAAAGAAACAGACAAACCATTGTTCCTATGCAGAGATATGCTTTGGCAATAAAAGTGACTATTCACTCACAGCCCTACAGTCTATTAAGGAGATACTGTTGACAGTTAAAATGGCAAGTTCAGAAAAAAATTTGTTTCGTGAAATTTTCTTCAAAGCTAGAAATGTGTCCAAAGGAATGTGGCAGACAAAGGCAGAATTTTTGTCACAAAAAAGTGAGCAAGTGGGTCAGCTTGTATGTGTTGTTGAAAAACAGATCTTGCTTTTAATACTAGAAAATTTTAACAGCAACAACAACAAAAAAAATGTGCTAACCATGTCCTTGTCAGAATCTGTAGTTGTACAGCAAAACGCAAGCCTTCAATAGCAACCTTTGCAGATTGTGACCTAATTTACCATTACCCACTCTATGATCTAGAAAAGATACATTTGCATTCCCACCTGTCATTTGCTGGCCTTCATAGTTAGCATTGTCTTTTACTGCCTAACCAGTAACTAACTCCCTGATATGTTGAACATGGTCTGGTCATGACCATTGGACTCATATACTCATTACCAAACATGTCTTGTTCTTGAAGTTCTTTTCTCAAGCCTTTAGTAACTCTTTCTGATGCTATGCAAAGGTCATGTCTAATGGTCCACTGGAAATCTAGGTCCACATGGTGTTCTACAAGATGGGTACCAGTAAACATATCTCCCAATTCCCATTGTACTGCTTAGATTTCTTTAACCTAGGTAGGTGCTAGCTGCTGTGACAGGGCTAACTCATTCAATGAAGTTTTAAACTGACCATCACTGAAAAAATGTGACAACAGATTCCCCCCCCCCCCATTCATTCTGTAACCCACTGCAGATAAATACCGAGCACTAAGTCCTCTCCGACATAATAGAGCTTTGTCATGTTAACGTGGTAGAATTTGTACTTATGTCTCCTACTTGGCAACTGTGCCAAGTAGTTAACATCACTGTCACTCTTCTTATGTGCATTAAGAAGACGTTGAGGCTTGGGTGTTTGTTTAAGTAGTTTACTGTATACAAATACATCAGGGTGGATGACAAGAACATTACACTTAAAGAACTAACTAAATGACTGACTACATACTTGCATGCTCACACTCTGGCTGCTCAATCAAAATGGCAGTCTTGCTCGCATGTGCTCAGTACTTATATACATGTGCTGACTCACTGGAAACCTCCTTAAAGGTATATCACACACTCTGATCT
The DNA here is from genome assembly GCF_019279795.1 of Protopterus annectens. Lineage (NCBI taxonomy): Eukaryota > Metazoa > Chordata > Ceratodontiformes > Protopteridae > Protopterus > Protopterus annectens. The sequence continues at coordinate 1,233,106,961 of NC_056731.1, read as the reverse complement.
ACAACCACTTATCTCTTTTCAGCAGTAAAAGAACCCTCTCAGGCTGCCTAGAGCTTGTTTTAACTAACAAGAATAAAACACCATCAACTGATGCCCAACAGAATGTTCTCCGGTTCTTACTGTCTGATCACACCAGACATTTTGCTGCTGATGTGCTTGTGCCAAGTCCTCCTGAGCTGTCCCTTTGAGCTCTCTATGCCTGTTCCTGAAGTTTGTAATTCATTCCACTGCATACACCAGAGTGGCATCCACCATCACAATCATCATGAGCAAAAAAAAAAAATGTGGATTTCTAACATACCACCATGTATGCAAAAAGGAGATGGGGTAGCTATTTGTTCCACTCCCTCCTGAGATGGTATGCAAATAACATCACCATGATCTTCAGTGTACAGATAAGTCCTTCCATCATGCCACTGGTCTGTGGGAAGCAGATGCAGTTTTTAAATGTTTTAACCCACAACTTTTCCTTAAACAGATTAGCAGGTCTGAAATAAAGATGGAACCTCTATTTGTCTGTATTTCTGTAGGAAGGCCTGCCCTGCTAAATTTAGCTTACAGAGCATCTCATGAAATTAACAAACAGAGCTTTCATCACCCTCTCTGCTTCACTAAAATACAGAGCCATTGACTCAGGATATCCAATGGAATAATCTACCACCACCTGGACATATGTCTTGCCAAGATGTCCCACAGTGTCCATATGTCCATAGCTATCATCTGAAGTGATTCTGCATAACAAGTATAGGAATCACAGCAGCTTTGTCTTTACCTCTGCCCTTATCAACATTTTATCACTGCTCTCAAGTCTGTCAGTATCCTGTCACTTCCTTTGCCATGCCTGAACACTAACAATCCTGCATAAGCTACCCCTTAGTATGTCTTATGCCCATATGTACGGCAAATGGAATATCATGTTCTATGGCTGGAAGTGAGGAACTACCAACTACTGTATTATGTCTCCTGTAGCCCTCATTAAGCGTTCCATTCTTTCTACAAACCTTTGCCCCAGTATGCAGACTCCACCTGCCCTTGAGAAATAGGAAACTCAATGGCTGTTGCCATCAAGTCCTGTAAAGGAAGGTCTGAAAACTATGCCTGTCTCATCTCACTCTTCAGGACCCTCCTTAACTCCCCTTCCAAAGGAAGTCCACTATCATCTGCTATTGTTGCCACAAATTCAGGCTGAGTAATATCATCCACTTCTCCCCTTGATTTACCCCTGTCTAGCAGAATCCCCATGCTTTTCAACAGCTGTGGCTCAGTTTTCAGCTCACTAATACTGACCATCTCCTCCGCTGAAGTAGTCATATCACCATCTCTATTTGAAGGTGTTGGCCCCCCATCTTGGTCTATCACATATTTGTCTTCATACCTAGCTATATGTAACAGCAAGCACCCAAGGTGCTGCATTCTCAGAGACATTCTCCTTTAGGACATCAGTTGGGAATCATCAAACACAACTAACTGTTTGCTTCCTTCCCCCTTACCAATCCAGATAAAGTTTAGTTAATTGCTCTTTCAAAGTCCCTGACTGGATTTCACTGCCCAGGTAAGTATTTCTTCTGTTTAATGACTGCAGGCTTCACATAAATTATGCCTCATTCCCCTCCACTAGGAGATGATGCAGACTCTTGTGGTAGTTTGGTGCATTGATTGTCTCTAGCCAAACCAGTATTATCATAGTGCTCACCCTGCTGGCCTCTTCCTCAGACATTTGTACATGAAACTTCATCACTGGAGAGTGTGACCATATATGATCCTTTTGGTTACTCTTTAAACACCTAATCCCAAGACCAAGGCATGTACTAGAACCTGTGGCTTCCTTCTTAACTATAGAATGTGCTGTGATATCTTAGGCTGTTCATGGGGATTCTCTTATACCCTAATAATGTGCTGAGTACCACTTTCTTATGCAGTTACGACCTGCCAGATAGCCAGATGTCCACCTATCTCCTTATTTAGTCAACAATGTTAAAGTCCCAGTTTGCCACCCAGAGTATTATGTCCTCAGATAGATCACTGATGGGTTCTTTTCTCACGAAAAAGCCTACAAGCATTTCAAATGTGATGACTTGACATCCATGTACCCACCTGTAAATGAAAGTGCTGACTTCTTCAATATATTCATTCATACTGTAATCTGCATTGTACTGTGTTGTGTGAATTTCTTTCCATATACTTTAGAAGTAAGTTTAACAATTTTAAATAAACATTCATTAACTTTATTTTAATTAAAACAATTATTATTACTGTTTGCAAACAGCATGTACATTTCTTCCATGAGCAAAGGAGTTAAAAACCTTACCCAGTGCCCTTGATCAAACTGGTTTTGATTACATACCCTTTTAAACACCCAAATAAAACTATTATATTCACCCTCCCTCTTTATATTGCGGGAAAGCATTTGTACTGATCTGGGCTTCTAGGCGTCAGCTCTCCTTTCTAATGACTAATGTGCCTATGATGAAGGACGGTCATCTGTCACACATGCTGGTAATTCTTCTTCTCTCTCTCTTTCTCGTCTGCATCCAGCTACTGAATTCTATCAGAGGCTCAGACGTCCCTATGTTTCATCTCCAGTGACAGTTTTTTTAACTCCAGCTGAGAGCCCTCTAGGAATGAATCAGATTGTCCTTTGATATGCGTCCTGCACACAAAGACCAACTACTCATATATCTCCAGGTTTAGTGTGCTATGTCCCCACTTTACACAAAGCTACTACTGTCACTCATCTAGTCATGATGTAATAGGCGAGACGTCATGTGTCCTGTTTAAGCAGCTTTATTATCTACAAACACATCAGGATTGAGGCTTAATAACTTTAACTTAGATAAACTTATATACAAACTAGCTATTACATTGAAACAAGCTCATTCTCTGGCTGCACTCTCAAAATGGCACTGCAGCTAGCATGTGCTTGCCATCTTAATGCACATTCAGTCCTTGAAATGCTTCTTAAAGATACAGCACACAGGCTCTGTTCTAGAACTACCATGTCTTTTAAAGATATACTGGCATACAGCATCCTTTAGTTTTCCACTCCACAGTCAGATGTCACACTAATATCACAGTGCAGTCATTATTGGAGCTGCTCAGGTTTTGCACTGCTTTCATAAAGCTAAGTATAAATAAAACTAACTGTTGTGCAAAAATAAAAATCTCTATGTTTACCTTATGGATGTGAGGGTACACACACATTTAGTGACAAAGTTGCCTTGCTGGCTAAATCAGTTAAATTCTAAATTACTATCACTGCTAGCCAATTGCCATTTCAAACAAATGTGGCTACCTAACAAATGGGGTTTGAGTCCCATCACTGCCAGCCAACATAAGACCAGATATGTAAACAACAGGGGCTGCAGTCCCTGGATCTGTTCAATTACCACCAAAAATGTCTGATCACCACCAGAGGAGTGGTCTCCTGAGTCACATCACTGACACCAACAAAAGATATAAACAAATCACTAAAAAAAAAAAAAAACACTCTCATAAGCAAACAAGGAATATGCACTTCTCTGTTTAATATGGGCATCCAACATCAAAACCCTGACTGGGACTGACTGGTTACCAAGCTGAGTCCCTTGGCCAAGCACCCTAGGCCTCTTTCACACTCTCTCTCTGTCTTTGAAATTCACTGTCATCTATTACCTCTTACCAATGATACCAGTGTTAACTGCCTTTAAAACAAATGATTATTGTGTGTGTAGACACACTCACACACACACACACACACACACACACACACACACACACACACACACACACACACACACACACACACACACACACATACAGTTCCTAAAGACTGCTAATAGAATTTTTCAATTCTTCATAACTTTCATACTGGCAAGCCAGGGATGTCCCTGATTTTGACTCAACTTTTAGTTCTGTCCATCTTAATCCTTCTAAAACTATTGACTTTTGGAGAAAAGGTGGTAGATTATCCTTATTAAGAAATTACTATAATTAGAGTTATATACCTCTTTTACTTCAGAAAACATATATTAACTCACATTCTCTTATTCTGTCAATGTCCCAAGTTAATATTACAAATATTTGAAAAGTATCCCTGACTGTCCCTGTTTATTTTTGGATTTGTCCCTGATTCTGTTGAGATTTGTAGCTGATTGGTTGCAAGCTATGAGTTTACCATCTATTGACTACACTACCACTGTTAGCCAGATGGTAATTATAAATGCAGAAAGCAATGTGTAGAGCAGATTTGTCAATTAGAGAAAGCTATCAACAGACTGACAATCTGCAGTGCTAAATAATACCCTCTCCTCAAATGTTAACTAATATTTGAATATGTAGCTAGAAAATCTTAAAAGTGGATAAAAAACTTTACTTCTAAAATAAAAGCATTAGCCGATATTGATGCAAGTTAAATATGCATAGGTAACAACAATTGCACAAGGAACATAACGTACTTAATTGCACAGACGAATGCTTAATAGGAAAACTTAATCTGATACTAACTAAATGATCATTCTGACTCAATCTCAAACAATATTGGAATCTAACCAATCAGAGTTACTAGAAGATTAGAAAGACAGACTGTAAAACTACAACTTAATAGATGCTGACATATCAAGGTCTTCAAACAGCACTAACTGACCACTTCACTTGATTCATCTCAGAATATATCGTCTTATTATATTTACCACAGTAACAATGGCCAATTAACTTTTGTTTTACATGTATACAGAAGATGAAATGAATGTAGATGTATGGTTTCACATCTCACTTTTACCTCTTGATACCTGGTTCTTTTTTTCAAGCTTAATTCTGAGTTTTCTGTCTATTCTTTTTTGTGGCCTTCCTGCAATCGCAGACAGTGACTTCATCCTTCATTGAGTGAGAACATCTCTTATATTTCATCATACAGTTATTGCATTTTTTCCAGCAAACCAGAGTTACATATTTTTGTATATATTGTATAAGCAAACAAATGCATTCTTCTGTCACTATTAAAACATCTTATAAATACACTTTCACAGTGCAATTTCAACTGCAGGTTTTACAATGATTCTATTGAGTATACTCACTGTCTGATCTAGGAATCAAAAATAAAATAATGTAAACATCACATTTTAACTTCGTTTTCCTCCCATGACATCACAATCAAAGAATCACAGGAATCGAGTGAAGCACATTTCTTCTGTATGTGAATGAAATACAGCATAAGAGTCAAAATTTGGATATCAAAAGTATAAAATGGAAATTGATATTCTAAGTATGAAGAAAGATGTATTGCAAAACATAATGGAATTATTAAAGAGGAGAAGGTGAAGCAGATCTCTAATCCACAGTATGTTTGTGAATAAAACACAGCTGAGAAAAGTAATAAGATAAAATAGTATGACAAGTTAAATGTCCTGGGGGCCATTAATGAGGGAGGAAAAGTCTGCAGTAAGTATTTTACAAACAAAGCAAATAATCAACTTGGAAAAAAGAAAAATCAATTAATATGAATGTAGTATTCAGTCCCCTACAGAAGAAGAAAGGTAAGGTCATATCTAGAGGTCTTAAGTTTAAAGATTACATGTTCATGTGCACAGGGATTTACATTCATCTATCTCTTGTTAAATTGCTATGATGTAATTCTCAATCTCTAGGATTCATAGGTACATAAGCACAAGTAAAGCTGTTGATCTACTGTACCATTTGTAGCTTAGCCAACAATTCAAATCCCACCAATTTACCATGACATGAATTAATACCAGATCCCAACTTCATTTTGGACCCTTTCCATAAAGGCCAGAGTTATCACACAGGGTGTGTACCTATGACTGCCCATCCAGTCATCCAGGTTATGCTTAAAAAGTTGTTGGATCTTATCTACTTTATCTCTAAGGGGCATTTATTCCATATGAGAGATATTTTCTATATAAGATATCTATCCTGCTAACAAGTCCTATTTATGTATCTGTGAAAGTTTAGGTCTCTTGAGCAGGTGTTAAGGGTAATATTAGCTTTGCGCATGTGAAGGCGGTTAAAAAGGACTGCATCTTTCAAGGCTCTGTAGGTAAGACAGAAATCTCCTCTCAATAGTCTGTTGGAAACAGAAAAGAGTGAAATCACTTTAAAGCTCTCAGGATAACTCAAAGAGAATGTGTCTTTAATTTTATGAAAAGGAAATCCTGCAGCCTGTTCATTTGGGTCATATGCCTAGCCAGGTACATACTGAAGTGAGCACTGTATTCTATTATTGGCCTGAAAAGATATAAGTAAAGGGACACAATGACTCCCTTACTTCTAGACGTTACATGGCTGGAGATTAGTCTGGTAATATAAAAGGATTTCCTAATAATAATGGTCACATGGTGGTCAAAATATAGATTATAGTTAATGAAGGTAACTGAGTCCCTAATGAGTGAGCCAATTTTTCAGTATGGTGTCACCTAAGTGATAGGAACACCAATGGCCAGGTTTGCCAATAGACACAATACTGCATTAGCATTTAGTTTGAAGTATAGCCACGCACTACTTGTTAACATGAGCTAGTCCCTAATGGACAGTACATAGGCCATCTGGGGTATTTATGCAATCGCTGCATTTGCAGTCATTGGCAAACATCATCAACCACAGGCCTTTGTTGTCTGCTTTAATGTCAGAGAAGTAGATACCAAAGAGTAGTGGTTCTAGGACTGATCCCTGAAGGACACCACTTGTAAAAATAACTTATGTACTTACCATAACATTCCATTTTCATTCTTCCTCAACATATGTGTTCGGATCTGATACTCAAATCTGACTCTGCCATCATTCGAGCTCATGGCCACCAACAAACTCTCAAGCTCCTTTTCTACCCATAATGTACCACTCCTAACATCCCTCAGATCTTGTTTGCAGCTTAACATGAAGACCATAAAGAAGTGACATAATTTGAGTTCAACACGTGGTGCCCCAAGAATTTAATTCCTCCAGAATTCACTTGTGATAAATGAAGGGGGATGGAGGGTGGGGAGTTGAGGGAGAATTAAAATGGATGAAATTGACAACACAGATAGAATGTTATGGCAAGTGCATAACTTTTTTATCTGATGTTGTCAATTGTCAGTCTTTTTCAACATATCCGTCAGAGTCCCCAGCTATCTAAATTCCTGGGTGGATTTTAATGAAGGATATTCCTGAGTACAGTTGAGGAAAAACTCTCTCCTTGTCTCAAGATGGCCTCCAATTTGTAATGAATGATAAAGGTATGAGGATTTGACCAAGTAGTTGTCCCATAACTAGAATCCATGCATAGTCTAGACAGGAATATAGTGGAAGTAGTCATAGGTGTAGTTCAAAGAGCCTGTATTGGTTTGTTAGGGGGAAATTCAATTTAGTGGAGACAAGAAAAATATAATCTATCAACTGCTTGGTTATAGTTGTCTTTGTGACCAATTTGCCCATTTTGTGATGTGCCAAGGAAGTCAAGAACTGATCTGTCTTCCTAAGTTGTAAGTTTTGTGCAGGTAGAAAGACCATTATCTATAAACATCGAGTAAGTGCAGTATATAGTCTCATTTATTTGGAAAGTCTGTGAAAAATAATGGCAGGTTAATTTGGTCGGTTAATGCTGGATTTTGACACTGCCCTCAGTAGGGAGGAAGCATCGGTAGGTGAATTGTCCCTATCTATGTGGAAACACAAGATAGGGACTTAGAATATAATGCTTGAAGTTCTGACATTATCCAATGGAAACAAATGCAGCTAAAAGGATAGTGTTTCAGGTAAAGAATTTTAGATTACATTTTGCTGTGGTTTGAAACGAAGACTGTCAAAGTTTGCCATATCAGCTGTATATCTCATGGTGGTATGGGATCTTTGTAAGGAGGTCTAAGCAGAAACAAACCATTAAATAATGCTTTGCAAAGTTTAGAGGAAGCCAGTGAAGAATTTTGAAAATCTATAAAGAAATTCGAGAAAGGTTGTAAGTAGAAGTTAGCCATTCGATAGCTAGCACCCACTTAAAATAAACCAGCTAGAAATTCAAGGAAAGAATGTATCAGAGCTGTGAAAGGGCCTATCTGATACTACTCTACTCAACAAAAGAATAAATCTCCTCCATAAATTCCTATAGAAATTCCTTGTATAGAGTTGTTATGGGCAGTTAACAGAATAGAACGGGCAGGCAAAAAAGAAAGCATAGGTTGCCTGGCTATCAGTATAATGAGAATAAAAACACACAGTCAATTTTAGGCTAGAGATGTGTGGATGAACTATGCCTGTCAGGTGAGACAGATGTTCTGTAGACAGATCTAAAATTGAAGGTGATTACAGAAAAAAAGAGGTCAAAAGAAGCGGAACCATCTTAGTCGAGGTCAGTAAAATACAGTGAGGATGGCTTGTTCTTCAACGTGACTGCTTTCTAAAGTAATCATGATGCATTGTAAGTGCCTGTCACATTTTATATTCTTCCACCTTGTTGTTGTTGTACGTTTAGTTTGCATAAACTGTTTCGTCCATTTAAATATGTAATTTCGTTTGCCTCAAGTCTGTACTCCTGGGCACTGAATGAAAATGTGTCCTTATGATATGTGAATGAACAAACAAACAAACAAACAAACAAACAAATAAATAAATAAGTAAACCATGCCCATCACTTTTTTGCTGATACACAAGCTGTGTGGAAGCAAGATGGACCTGCTCAAGTTGATAGCTATCACTTTGAACTTCCTCGGAGAATGGGCTACAATTACAAAGCAGTTCGAACAAAATTGCCTATTGCTACCTCTTTAGTATATATAAGTTGGCCTCCTCAGGGGCTACAATTCCCTGGACTGTATTCCGCAAGAATTATCTACTTCTGGATCATCTATTCATTATATGTGATAGTACTAATCTTAAAGAAAAATCAGTCTCTTCCAGATGTCATGCTCAGAAGGGGAAAATTGGACTGAATCAAGACTAATTAGGAGTTAGTGTGCCAAATAGAATTGTTCAACATACCAAGACTTAAAATCCATCACCAGTATCCTATTTTATTTAGGCACTAGAAGAATCTTGAGTTAGTTATGGACTCTGTTGATCTACAGGGAACTTTCAGATCACTCTAAGCTGCTTTTTGGGTAACAAGGGTGGAAGGGAAAAAGGGAATGATATAATCTCAACAAAAGATTCTCTGCAAGGAAGCATCCTTTGTTATGATCAGCCATGCTTCCTGGCATAGAGATAAGAGATTCCTGACTGTCTGAGAAGAAGGCACTGAGGTCTCTTTTCAGGAGCACTGACAGGGTCTAAGAGAAGAAGTATGTCTAGACGATCAGAATTGTAGGAGTCCTCTGCCAGTGGGTGGTTTTCAGCTATAATTGCTCCCTCATGTGCCTCGGTGCAAACTATCTTCATGTGTGTCCTGTAAGGGTCCCTGAGATTTCCTGTAATACATACCTGTTCCTCCCAATTGATTACTGGGAAAAAAACATTGAAGGGACAAGAAAAGGAGCACCCAAGGCAGATAAGGTCTTTATGTCCTTACTTGTGTGGCCAAATTAAACAGAACTGCCAAAGGTAGCACTGATGAAAGATGACTTGAAAGACACCACAAAATCATTGAGGCTCATCCTGGCATGTCTCCTGATGGAAATGCCTGAGCCTGCAGCCCTAGAGGTGCCTTTTGCAGTATGCAAGATAAAACTCATGGACGAATAGGATATAATTCATAGGGTAGACTGAATGTCAGCAATCAAATCTGTTTGTAACCTCTTAAAATTTACTTTAAGGTTGAATGGCTGTGTAGGTGCTACAAGTTGGTAGGATCTAAAAATAGGTCCTGGGTACCATGTAACAGAAAAATGATGTAACCGGGGATATCCCCCCCCCCCCATTATTCAGAACTGCAACTTTCAAAGAAGGAAGGTAGACGGTTGGGACCAAACCAAAAAACTCTTAGATCTGGTGTTCTAGATCTACTCTGATCTGAGGGTATCTAAAAAGAAATTGTCAAGTATATCTAAAGAGTGAATGAGCATACCTTTCTTTTATCCAGTTCTGAACCTCTCAGGGGTACCACTGGCCGGGTAAGAAAATGGGGCAAATTAGACTTAGCAGATGCACTCACAAATCCATGAGAGGGTGGAATTGGTAAGATCCCCATCTGGATTTGAGCCACAGAAAATTTCACATCATCTTTATCTACATTCTGAAAAAAAATTGAACTGGAAGAGAAAATTGGAAGGAAATGAACTAATCACCACAGGAACCAAGTCTGTCAGATCAGCGTAAGACTTAGGATCTGAAGAAGGTTCTAAAGGTTTTTGCATCCCAAGAGGTTGGATGCAAACTCTTTCAAATTCTGTGGAATAAAATTTTGTCTGTCAGATCTGAAGACTTGAGATCCAGTAACAGCAAACCTATTGGATCCAAGGAGGACTGAGAGCCCAAGGAAGCACTAGGGCTTTGAATTCAAAGTCTTTCTAGTTTTTCTCTGGAGTTAAAATTCATCTGTTAGAGCCAAAGGCTTAGGATGTGAAGGAGGTTCTAAAGGCTTTGGATCAGAAGAGCTTGGATTTGAAATCTTTCACATTCTCTGGAATAAGACTTGTAGCTGTTGGATCCAAGACTTAGGATCTGATGTAGAAGTAACAATCAAAACCTGTCAGATCCAAGGAGAAATTAGGATCCAAAGAGGAACCTAAGGGTTTTGGTTTCAAAAAACTTCCTAGTTTCTCTTGAGTCAAAATTCTGTTTGACATATCTTAAAGCTTAGGATACGAAGGAGGCTAAAAATGCTTTGGATCCAGAGACTTTGGATCCAAAATCATTCCATGTCTTTGCAATAAGATTTATATCTGTCGGATCTGAAGACTTAGGATGTAATACAGAAGTAACAGCAGACATATTGGATCCAAGGAGAACTTAGGATCTAAAAAGAGCCCTAAAGAATTTTGGATTTGGAAAATTATTGTCTGAAGATAAACATTATGTCTGTCGGATCTGAAAAAAACTTTGGATCTGATGATAGCAGTTGAACCTGTTGGATCCAAGGAGGATTTAAGATCCAGAAATCTTACAGATGTCAGATCTGAGGTGGCTGGATCTAAACTCTTAAAGACTCTCTTTTTTTTATTTATAATGAAAATGAAGCAGTCAAGTGGAAAAAGGCCATCTCCTCTTTCCTTAACACCCCCACTGGTGTCCTCCAGGGTTCCATATTGGGTCCCCTCCTCTTCGATATATTCACAAATGATTTCTTCTGCTCAATCCCTTTTGCTAACTGTATTCAATACGCAGCCGGTTCAACTATAATCTGTGCTGCCACATCCATCCCCACTCTCGTAAAGCTTACTCAAGACACCTTCTCTACCACAGAACAGTGAATGAAAGACAATCACCTAGCACTCAATGCATGAAAAACCAAGCTCATGGTATTTATCCCCTCCTAAACCACCACCATTGATAGAAACATATTCTCCATCACTAGCCAGAGCAACACACCTCTTGAACTGTTATCTGAAACCAAACTATTAGGGGTCCACATTGATGACCAGCTTAAATTCAGTTCCCATCTACAACTAAACAAAAAAAACCCACAAAAAACATGGCATGCTCTACCGCCATAATTACTACCTCACTACATCTACTAAGTTCACTCTCTCTACTACATTTCTCATCCCTTCCCTCCTTTATGGTGCCCCTCTCCTAACAAACCTACAATCCTCTCTCAAGATAAAACTGTCCTCTTGTTATAATAAAATTGCCAAATTCGCTACTAGCCACAAATCATCAACCCACCACTGTGCATCTCTCCACAAACTAAACTGGCTAGGACTACCCAACTATCTCACCTATACTCACCTATACTCAACTTACTTATGCACACAAACTCATTTTTCACCCCTCCCTCTGTCCCTCCCTTTCCTCTACTTTCTAAATGCACCACCCAGAAAGGCTCCTGAGATCCAACAACTAAAACCTAATAGAATTGTACAAACCTCTTCGTCCCCCAGGACAAAACCTCCTGTCCTTTGCCCTGGCACACCTATGGAACTCCCTCCCTCCATCTGTACCACCACAAACCTCTCTTCCTTTAAAAAAATCACTTCACTGACATCTAACATACAAGTGGGAATGCTCCTGCTCCCAACCCACATAGCCTATTCTCCACTTCCTACTGGCAACTATCTCATTTATTCCAAACTCTAATTTCATATTTGCATCTAGCAAATACTAAGCCAATTGTAAATAACTTCTTATAATTCTCTAATTGTACTATTCATTTTCAAGAAACTGTATATTTACAAATGCAATATTTGTTTTCTGTACTTAATGTAACTGTTAGAAAAATATGTATTAATGTATATGTTTAGTGCTTATTAGAAGCTAAAAGGGTTAACACATTTCATTCTATTTTATGTACAGCTTAGTTTTGTATGAAACTACAAGATGCTTTTCAAACTGCAATATGCTTTCTGAAACTGCAAGATGCTCTCTGACCTAGTATTTGCTAGCACAGCAAAATTCATGTTTATGCCTTTTGGAAATTTACTGAGAAGCAGGTGATTATCTGCTAGGTCAGGAATAATGAATAGAACAATACTGTTTTCTATAATGTTACTGAACTTGAACAATCAGCTCTGTTCATGTTATGAGAACATGCACAGCTGCAGAAAAGATAGATACAGTTGAACAAAGACTGCTTGAAGAAATGAACTATAATCTGTACTTGCTTTGTGCTCGAATTAGCCATAGTACCTTGAATGGTAACATTGCATAGTGAGAAGATGTATCTGACTTGTGGTCATCAAGGCCACGTTGTTTTTCTTAGGAAGTTTTTTTGTAAACTTGATATGCCAGCAGAATATCATGGACAAACAGCTGCTATGAAATAATATTGAAAGAACTTGTGATTTATTACGTCAGCTTAGTAGGCAATGTCTTGTAAGAAATGTATAAGAATGGCTTCATTTCCTGATTTTAGTTAGACAAACTCTGTATTAGCATGTTTTTGTCTCCTTGCTGCAAGAATAAAGTGCCTTATTCTGAACCTGCCATGTGTTGATCTTTTTGAAGTTGTTTTTCCTTTGACAGATTGGTCTTTCGGACCTGAAACTCTCACTTCGCCTCAGGTCAGATGGGCTAGGTGGCATGAAACTGTACAGGGAAGAGACCACATCGGTTCTTCTGCTCTGAAAGACCTCCGACTGAATTGTCGTTCAAAAGAGGCCAGCCACTGTTCTATCTGCGACTGGAGGACGAGTTAACGGTTTTCCTTCGAACCAGGCGATCAATCACGGAGGCTCAGGTAAGGTGAGATTTACCTTTTTTCTGTTTTAGATCAGGGACTTGATTTGTATCATCTGTCAGGAGATTTGTCTTGTACAAGTCAGGGACAGGAAGATTGCAGTCTTGTCATAGATCAGGGAAACAGAATAGGTAAGGCAGTTATTCTAGATAAACTGTGAAAAAGAGAAATCGTGGTACTACGTAAAGATAAGAAGGGTTACATAACATTTTAACAGTCAGAACAATATGGGAAATAAGTGCACAAAAGGTTCCCAAGATCAACCGTTAACTGAAGATGCAAAATATATGCAATTACAGCATGCCGACAATGTTAGGTACTATACAAAATGGGTTCATAAATATGAATTTGATGGCAAATTAGAAAAATTCTCGCTTATTAAACTTGTCAAACAGCTTAAAACCGACGCAAAAGGTCAGGTAAAAAAGCAACGTCAATTAGGCATTCCTCAGGCACACAGGTGGATTGAGGAAACAAACCGTAGGGAATAAAAAAGTAATAATTCAAAAGCTATGTTTCTAGATAAAGGAGACAATAATTTGGTAATAGCATCAGCCCCTCCACCCCCTCTGCTTCCCTTACCAGAATATGAAGCAAGTGGACAAGCTGGTCCACCTCCGCTATACCCAGCTGTCTCCACGAAGCTAAGACTGCTTGTCAGAGATCCCGTCGAGACTAGGTCTCGAACACGTAACTTAAGAGGGGATACTGAGTTATATCAAATGAACAAAAATTCACGAGCTATGAGTGAAGAAGAGAGATGTCCGCTCATAGAAGTACCAAATCCTCAGGCAGGACAGGAAGGGCAGGACCCGACTCTCCTAGTATATAGACCGTGGATACCAGAAGACATCCGGAAAGCCACAGAGGGAATTCCCCATCCAAAAGTTAATTTTAGAAAATTCTTAGAAGACTTACAGGGTATGAATTTAAGTTATCATTTAAATGGAGAAGAAGTAGAAAAAGTAGTTAGACAAATCATAGGTCCAGATTGGCACATGATCAGTGGCAACTGGAATCCCCGTGACACAGAACACAAGCCACTCCCACATAGCAACGCAGAACTGGATAACAGAGTGAAAGGTCTAACAGACCAAATCTCTGAGAAGTGGAAACCTAGGGCAGACTGGACTTGCATTAATCAATGCATCCAACAAGAAGGTGAAACTGCTGACAGATATTATGCTAGATTATTAGAGTGTTTTAATAACCATTGTGGAATGCAGGTACCTGAAGACCAAACACATGATTCCCCGTATGAGCAGCAGCTAAAGAATGCATTTTTGAAAGGCAGTATTTTGCCTATAAGCAGCTTTATTACAAAGCACATAGTAGACCATCGTACAAGTAGATTACAGTCACTACTTGAATATGCTAGACATGCCGAAAGGCTTTTTAACAGTAAAAAGAGAAAAAGAGAGCCCAAGTATTTTCTGTAGAAATGGAGCAGAGGTTTATGTAGTACAGTCCGGGAAAAAGGGCAAGAAAAATGCCCAGGGAAACAAACAATCTGATAAGCGATCAAAGGAGTTTGAAGAGAGAAAGAAAAGGGGTGAATGTTTTAAGTGCGGAAAAAAGGGACATTTAGCAAGAGATTGCAAGCAAAACAAGAAGGTAGCCATGGAAGATAAGGTGGGTTTGGACTGACTATATGATAGTCAAGAATCACTAGAAGGGAATAACTGAGAAAAGACAAATGCAAATGTGATAGAGGGAGTAGAGAATGTGATAGAAGAAACAGAGGAAGTGCAAGAAATCGCAGATGGTGAAGAAAGTGAAATTTTAGACTTAGCATTATTGAGCCTAGAGCTCTATTTAGCAGACACGAAACCGGAAGTTACACTTCTGGTAGAGGGGAGGGAAGTAAAATTCCTGTGTGACTCAGGGGCATCACGGACCCTGATACATCCTTCCAAACTGCCAGAAAATTCAGAATCATTTGATTACATATTAGTGAAAGCAGCTAATGGACAGCTGTATCGGGAGCCACTCTCCCATAACATAGCAATAACTGACCCTGTTTCAGGGATGACCCAGAAAAGCAAAATTATTGTTTCTGCAAAATGCCCGGTAAACCTTTTGGGCAGAGATTATATGCAGATATTTGGCATAGCAGTAGTTCCGATTATGCAGGGTATGGAAGCACAGCGACAAATGGATACTCTTGTGGTGCGATCAGAGGGCGAAACATTTTATTGGTACAGCCAGGACTTGGTCACGACTGGTCTAGGGGTGGTAACCGAAGAACTGATGAATGTAGCCATCAGTAAGTCACCCTCCCTTGACACTGATAAACAGCATTTGTTGCACTGTACTCTGTATTATTGTAGCACACCAGGACCTGATATGGAATATGAGCAAGAACTGTTTAAAAACCATGCAAACAGATTAGTATTACGTAATCTGTACTCTGACACAGAAGGGAACAGTGCAGTTAGCTGTTCATTGCCCCAGGAATCTTTTGCACTCCATAAATCTAATCGATTACCACATGTTAGTTTAACTAAGGACAAGAATGTGAAATGGGCAGACCTAGGAGAAAAAGTCACAAAGGGGGAAAAACAGACGGAGTTAGAATTGTCAGAACAGAGAGTACAGAAGCAGAAGTTAAATTGGATAACACAGACACACCCAGCTGTACACTTGCAGTCTAGTGAGGACAGCTGATCAGCACTCTTACTAGAAGAGGAAGAAAATGCCTTACGGAGAATACCAGAAACTCTCTGGTCAACAGGGAAATCAGATGTAAGACTAATTCATACAGCAGGACCAGTCACTAGTACACCAAAATCAGCATTTAGACCACAGAAGAGACAGTATCCCTTAAGGAAAGATGCAGAAGTAGGAATCAAACCGATAATAGCAGCTTTACTTAAGGAAGGAGTACTGGTAGAATCTCCCAATTCACCATGTAACACACCCTTATTTCCTGTCAGGAAAGCAAACGGAGAATGGCGTATGGTCCAAGATTTATAAGCTGTAAATGACGCAGTAATACCTAGAGCACCTACGGTGCCAGATCCACACACCCTATTGAATGATTTAAAGCCTCAAAAAAAGTATTTTTCTGTGGTAGATATTAGCAATGCGTTCTTTTCAATACCGATACACCATGACAGCCACTATTGGTTTGCATTCACATTTCAGGGGAAAAGGTATACATACACGCGACTACCACAGGGATATTGTGAAAGTCCAACAATATTCGCACAAGAGATGGCAAGCAACTTGGCGGGATTTAGCCCACCAAGAGGCAGTCAGATTTTACTTTATGTAGACGACATCCTGCTGGCAGACCCCACCCAGCAAGAATGCAGAGAAGATACCATAGCATTACTACAATTTTTAGCCACTCAAGGACATAAAGTAAACAAAAACAAGTTGCAGCTTTCGAGAAAGCAGGTTAAATACCTGGGATATGTAATATCCAAAGAAGGCAGAACATTAGATGAAGATAGGAAAATATCAATTTTACAAGCACCCAAACCGACTACCAAGAAGGAAATTATGTCCTTCCTGGGTATGACTAATTTCTGTTGAAGTTGGATTCCAAACTATGCCTTGGAGTCTGCTCCACTGACCAACTTGATATACAAGAAGCCTATGGCAGCACAAGATTTATTACAATGGACACCAGAAGCAGAACCAGCTTTCTGCAAACTAAAACAATTGATAGCATCCTCATTAGTTTTAAGATTACCAAACTATCATAAACATTTTTTCCAAACTGCAGATCGTAAGCAAGGTTATATGACATCAGTGTTAACACAGCAACATGGGGACAAGCAACGTCCCATAGCTTACTATTCATCACAGCTGGACCCAGTGGCGTGATCCCTGCCCCACTGTGTACAAGCAGTAGTCACAGCTGCAATGGCAGTGCAGGCTTCGGCCTCAGTAGTGTTGTTCCACCCTCTCACATTGAGAGTGCCTCATGCAGTCGTGATTATTTTACTGCAAGAAAAAGTAGCATATCTTTCTCCTGCTAGACATCTTTCCTGTATGACTATACTCTTGAGCCAACCTCATATGACAATTGAACGATGTACAACTTTGAATCCGTCTACCTTGCTCCCGACCCCTGTGGATGGCACACCACACAGCTGCCTGCAGGAGATCGAGCAAAAGACACTGCCGAAAAAGATCTAATGGATGTTCCCTTGGATGATGCCGAGGTGACATATTACGTGGACGGCTCATGCAGAAGGGGTCCTACAGGGCAGAACCTAGTGGGGTATGCAGTAGTTTCCGATACTGAGATTTTAGAAGCAAAGTCTTTACCACACAACTTATCTGCACAAACAGCATAATTGATTGCCTTGACAAGGGCATGTACCTTGGCAAAGGATAAATGTGTAAACATTTTTACTAACAGCCAGTACGCTTTTTCTACTGTACATGTTTTTGTGCAACAGTGGAAAAATAGAGGAATGATAACATCTACTGGTAAACTGATTAATCATGCACAGTTTATTTTAGATTTGTTAGAATCTATTCAGTTACCTCAGAAAGTAGCTATTTGTAAATGTGCAGCTCATACCAAGCAACAGGATAGGATTTCAAAAGGTAATGCTAGAGCTGATACAGCTGCAAAGCAGGCAGCTTCAGCTTCAGAAATATTTCTTTTGAGTGAGGAATTACAACCTTCTGAGATTTTAGATTTAGAAATGTTGAAAACAATGCAGACACTTACTACGAAAGCAGAAAAATAGAAATGGATAAAACGAGGAGCAATTCTTGAGAAAGGGCTGTACATCTCCAAAGAAGGAAAACCGATTTTACTGTCTAATTTGTTTAGATATGCAGCTTTGTTGAGCTATGGGCAGTGCCATGTCTCAACAGGGGGGATGGTACAGTTAGTGAATATAGTGTTCACAGTATATGGATTTACAAACAACACAAAAAATGTTTGTGTGGCATGCCATGTTTGTAACAAGCATCATGCACAAGTGGCTTTGAAGCCTAAGCAAGGGAGTTTCTCTGCACCACCGTACCTGTTCCATACTATCTGTATGGATTTCAGAGAACTGAACAAATGTGAAAATAAGAAGTATTGTCTTTTCCAAATGGGTGGAAGCTTTTCTGACCAAAAATCCAGATGCAGCTACTGTTGCAAAAGTCCTTGTCAAAGAAATTATTCCTAGATTTGGCATACCGGAAAAGACCTACAGTGACAATGGCACACACTTTGTAAATCAAACTATACAACAGTTTAGCCGATATTTCGGAATTTCCTTAAAGAACCATTGTGCATACCATCCACAATCTGCAGGACTAGTAGAAAGGCATAATGGGGCTTTGAAAAATAAACTTAGGAAATTAATTAGTGAGACACAAAAGAACTGGGTGTACTGCCTGCCTCTGGCATTGTTGAGCATGAGAACTGTTCCGAATGCAAAGGGGTTAACTCCTTTTGAAAAATTATTTGGGAGGGCATACTATATACCTCAGTGAAAACCTCTCATGCCTGCAGACGAGGAGGCCGACAGTTCACTCGCAGAATATATGAGATGACTTTTAAGTAATAAACAACTTTTGCAGTTAAATTCTGTTTCAGATAAAGAACAAACCAGACCATCGGAAGCATCAGTAGTCCCAGGTACGTGGGTCTGGGTGAAAGTCATCAAAAGAAAAAATTGGACATCACCGAAGTGGGAAGGGCCATACCAAGTGCTACTGTCAACACCCACTGCAGTCAAGATCACAGAGCGAGCATCCTGGATTCATCTGACACACTGTAAATTGGTTAAAAACTTTGAACTGGACAAAAAACTTGTTACTGTTACACAAGAACAAAATGACCAGATATGGAGCAAATAGAAATACAGAACAACCTCAGAAGTATTGCATGATCATTCTGTTAACTATACTGACAACATTGATCTTTTTGCTGTGGCCTTTCCTTTTTCCAGCCACACGAGCTGAACTGAATAAACGAGATGCGTTACTCATAGACTGGCATCCGAACTTTAACAATTACCAAGCAATTAAATATGTGTATGCTGAAACTTTTAATGTTTCAAGTTGCTGGATTTGCACAGCTATACCAACAGCATACGGGGGATTGTTAATGACTGCTGTCCCCCTAGGGGCCAATGAGACCTGGGAAAATTTGATTTTTGATACTACAGCTGTGAAATCACAAGACAAAATAGCATTGTACCTGCCTGTTACACAAAAGGGAATTGTATGTTTTTACAAAAATGATACTGTTCAGGTGGGTTGGAGCAATTGTAATGTGACTGTTCCTTACAAATGTTATACCAAAGCTAATAATGCAGGTTATATTTGTGGTACAAACTATGACTCATATTTTGAATCAATGCACAAAACGGTTGATGAAGTACAACATAATCCTGTTCTTTTTAAACAACTATCTATCATTGATAAGAAAATGTTTCATGCAGGGCAAGTACATATTAATACTAAAGTAGAGAATTGTTATTTTGTGTGTGGGAAAAAGGCATACAAATGGTTACCTGAGAATTGGTCCGGCAGTTGTTTCTTGGGTTACCTGGTTCCGGCCATACTGCACACTGCAGTTTTGCCTCAGGAAAGAATTCAAAATGTCAGAGAGGTCACCAAGAAACCTGGAAATCCAATCAAGAGACCTGAGAATCCAATGGGATGAATTGAAGCAGGCTGGAGAAACCATAACTCCGTGAAAAACAAAGATAAACTGACACACATGGACTTGAGTGACACTATTATATTGTGGGCAGTTATAGCCCCTGTATATGGCGCAGTGAAATCAATTTGGGAACTGAGAAAACTGTCCAAACTTCTCGAAGTAATGAGCAATGCAACTTTTTCTGCTCTCGAATTAGTAACTGATGAACACAACGCTATGAGAACTGTGGTGCTTCAAAACCGCATGGCTCCCGACTTCACCCTAGCAGCGAAAGGTGGTACGTGCACTTTAATAAAAGAGAAGTGCTGTTCATATATTCCTGACAACCAGCATGAGATAAACAACCATCTTGAGGTGATTCAGCAAGTGTCGGCCATGACCAAACCAGGCCCAAACCCACTGACGGATTTTTTCCAGAATTTGTTTGGGGGGTGGGGTAGCATCCTAATGAACATCCTGATTGCCATTTGTGTGGGATTACTCCTATTAGGAGTGTGTGTTTGTTGTGGTATTCCCTGCATGAAAAGATTAATTAAAGATTTTATAGACATGTCAGTTTCTGAGACTTTGTATCAAAGTACTGAAATTGAAGAACTGTTGAAAAATGAAACACTTTCATAAGTTTAAACTGAATGACTCTCTTAACTGCAAATTCTGAACAGAAATAGGTTAGGAGAAGAAGCAAACTGTTTATGCTTTTGAAAATAGAATAAAAAGTATTAACGGGGGAAATGTTAGAAAAATATGTATTAATGTATATGTTTAGTGCTTATTAGAAGCTAAAAGGGTTAACACATTTCATTCTATTTTATGTACAGCTTAGTTTTGTATGAAACTACAAGATGCTTTTCAAACTGCAATATGCTTTCTGAAACTGCAAGATGCTCTCTGACCTAGTATTTGCTAGCACAGCAAAATTCATGTTTATGCCTTTTGGAAATTTACTGAGAAACAGGTGATTATCTGCTAGGTCAGGAAAATAATGAATAGAACAATACTGTTTTCTATAATGTTACTGAACTTGAACAATCAGCTCGGTTCGTGTTATGAGAACATGCACAGCTGCAGAAAAGATAGATGCAGTTGAACAAAGACTGCTTGAAGAAATGAACTATAATCTGTACTTGCTTTGTGCTCGAATTAGCCATAGTACCTTGAATGGTAACATTGCATAGTGAGAAGTTGTATCTGACCGGTGGTCATCAAGGCCACGTTGTTTTTCTTAGGAAGTTTTTTTATAAACTTGATATGCCAGCAGAAAATCATGGACAAACAGCTGCTATGAAATAATATTGAAAGAACTTGTGATTTATTACGTCAGCTTAGTAGGCAATGTCTTGTAAGAAATGTATAAGAATGACTTAACTTCCTGATTCTAGTTAGACAAACTCTGTATTAGCACATTTTTGTCTCCTTGCTGCAAGATTAAAGTGCCTTAACCTGAACCTGCCATGTGTTGATCTTTTTGAAGTTGTTTTTCCTTTGACAGTAACCTAAAATTTAATTGTAACTGCTGTAATCTTTGTTTTTCTTGGAGTTTTCTCCCCCGGACTCCATTGAAAACGGGTTCTTATTGGCCCAATGGACTATCCTGGTTAACCAACTGCAAATAAAAAAAATAAATAAATAAATTAAGCCAAAGAAGTTGAATACCTGGACCTTTTGAAGGGTCCTTGAATACTGAACTCCAGCAATATTCTGAGAAAAGGTTAGCTAGCAGCAAACCTTTCAATATTAATTTAATTCTTCTTTTGTTCAAGTTCTAAAGAACTGTGTGGTCGGATCCAATGATGGTCTGACCAGACATAGCTTTGGATGCAGTTTTTTTTCTTTATTTTTGGTTCTAAGAAGCAGGGACTACAGAAGCCAAGAAACTACACATTTTAACAGGCCTTTAAATTCTGTATGGAGGTTTAGCCCCAGTAATGGCTTCAGAAAAAAGAAGATAGCAGTAAAACCTTTAACATTAGTTTATTCTTTCCTATCTACAGAAACTCACATTAAAAACTGCAGTCCTAAACAATATAACCTAGGCTGTAGCAAATAAAGCTGTAAAATAAACTGTCACAAAAATGGAGAAAAATGGTTGGTAAAAGACAAAATAGCTTTGGGATTTTACTCCATTTCAGATTTTCTGCATTAATAGTTATAAAACAGTTCAAAAGGTAAAGGGAAGGAGATTTTTCCTAGAAGTAAAAGAGAAAAGTCGCTAAACTTGACTTCAGATTAAAATTGAAGAAATAGTAATTCATCTTAGTTAGAAAAAAATAAGAAGAAATATCTTATCTTTCACAGAAAACCCGAGAGCTAGTTGAAGGTGACCACATCTTCAACTCTAAAGCAGCAAATGAAATCTGAGGGATGTTAAGGGTGGTACATTATGGGTAGGGAAGGAGCTCAAGAGTTTATCGGTGGCCATGATCTAGAATAAAGGGCAAGTTGGATTTGAGTATTGGATCCAAACCCATACATTGAGGAAGAATGAAAACTGACATCAAATCGACTCTTTCAGTTGAGAATGCCCCTACAATACACCCACTGGGCTCTGGCAGTAATCCTGTCTGCAATCCAGCATGGGAACACATTGGTGTTCCGAAAATCAGTGAAGGCAGCTGGCATGTCATCTGAAGTACCCAAAATGCAATGAGGTGACTAATCTATGGCTGAAGTGTAATACCTTATTTTAGGCAAAAACATCTGGGAAACAGTTACATAAAACTGCAACAGAAGAATCTTTGTAGAAGAACTAAATTGCCTGCCAGTTACTTAGAACTAGATGCTATACATGATGTCAGTTTGGACATTTGACTACATACTGCCCCAACATGTGTGATTCTCTGCAAAGTAATACAAACAAAATGTTTCAGTCAAAGTGCCATTTCGTGAGCCATATGTTTCAGTCAATGTACAGTGTTAAAATGAACAAAGTAATCATTATTGATAGAATACATTAGGGTTGCCACCTTTTCAAATGGCCAAAGTGGGACATTTTCAGGACACACATCAGATTTTACAGGCTGACACATACCCACGGTCAGTACAAATGATAAAACTTTACTTTTTTGCCTAAATAAAAGCTTACTCTTGTAGCAGTTTAGTTGCTTATTCTGTTTCTTGTAACATTTAGGTATTTTAGATACAGAAATAACTATTTTATGCAACTATTACATAAAATATGGGACATAATTATGTCCTACTATCTCAGGACATTTGCCATTTTTAATATTTTTTGTCAGGACACAACTGCCCAAAGAGGGACTGTCCCTCACAAAGTGAGACAGGTGGTAACCCTAGAATACATGTGCAGATTGTATGCAATGTATGCAGGTAGGTAATATTTAGAAACTGAGACAGAATGATGAAATCTATGATAGAATATTGCATTGTCATAGAAGTTAAAGAAATAATGTCAGACCCAGTAGCACTGTATACCTTGAGGTCAAGGTTCAAGAACAGTCAAGAATTAGGGAATGACAAATATGCCAACAATGTAGAAACAGCAAGCCCAAAAGGAATGAATATTTGTCTCTATGGAAAAAACAGGTCAAGGGATTTGTTTGGCGAAGGAAGTACTGGAACAAGAAACTCTGGGACATAGACAGTAACCCTAGTTCGACTGCACTTTACACTGGATTGACCAGCCTTGTTGATATGGATTTGCCTGATATTGTAGCTCAGGCAGAGACTATTTCATCTGAAAGGAAGGGGGTGTGTGTTATGTCCTGAGGTACGATGAGGGAACTAAAGAGGAAATGACAAGATTTATAGGGTGAATCCTGTAAACCTGGCTATCAGATGTTCCTGATGAGAGTAATATACTTATTCAGACTTAGATATGGAGAAGTGAAGAAAGAGGGAGGTCAGCTCCTTGAACATAATGTTGGAAGCCTCTGTATGGAGACTGACTTTATGTATAGCTACTGAGGGAAGAACAACAGTGATTTGGAAGAGAACATTACCAGAAAATCAGTGTTCTGAATTCAGCAGTGTGTACAAACTGAATGCATGCCTGAAGGTAAGTACCAAAGCAACACAGTTACACTTATGGTAAGAAAGTTAAAACTCATGCTGTTAAGAGAGAGAAAACAGATAAGGAGAATGGAAGAGAAGAGAAGCAGCTATCAACTGGTCTTAAAATTGATGGCCATAATTTCATTTCTGAAGCTAGCTCCACTGTTTGCAGCTAAGAAGTGAAGGAATTACATTATCTTAAATTGTCAGCATCATATAAGCAGCTTATTGCTTTAGTATTGTCTGGAATATATAAAAGGGCACTGACTATAGTGATATTATGGGTATTTCCCTTATGTCACAGGTATAAAACTATGGAGGACACCTCTCAGCTTTTTCTGACTTTACAGAATGCCCTGATATTTCCCCAGTCTCTCATAAAATTATCAGCTGCAGTTTTGAGGTAATCTGCGGACAGGTTATTACATGACTAGTCAGTCCGTAATGACAAGCATTAGATGTTCATGCTTCTCATTGTTCAATCTGTCATTTTATTCACTTTTTAAGTGAATTATAATAACATTTAAAATAGTTCCCGATTTCAATCTTTTGTTTCCCTTTATTTTTGGGTTTGCTTGGTATTCTTATGCAATGATGTTGCATGGATAAGCTATAGCTGACCTCTCAACTGTCCCTATTTTGGAGAAATGTTGATATTTTAAAGCCTGATTTACTCTTGTATTGGATGTCTCTAGTTTTGGATATATGCTCCTATTTTCAGGATTGATTCATCACGTCACACAATTTTTTGAATCCCATCATCACATGTGATTTTTGAAGTTGTTTAGTACACAGAAAACCACACAACATGACCCCATGCAAAAGGGTCATGTAGTGTCAACTAGGTATTCCAGATATACAAAGCTCATCAAGTATTTCAATAAATATGCCACTCAAGTAAATAATATTCTCGCCAGTCAACACTACATAAGCCTTTTGTTTGGAGATTTTTTTTGTTGTTTTGGCTGCACGTTCACATGCTGTGGATGTTTTAATAGTTTTTGGTGTCAACGTGGCAGTACCCTACATGACCAACATATTAGTGGCAACAATATTTTAAGGAAATAGGGCACAAATCTTACATCTCTTTTTCTGAAGTAAAAACAAATAACCCTGCATGGCAGAATTTTGCAATACAGTTCATTAACATCTACAGATTTTACACTGTCTCTTTGATAATGTGCTTATATTGTTCTGTCATTTTGTCACTCTGTTTTTTATACCTGTATTTCTCAGTGTTATGTCACATTCCTACTGCAATCAGGAAGCATTATGTTCAATTTGGAATTCAAACTGTATGCTAATTAGATGTTTAGATTTTTTAGCTTGATGCTTTCAAGGGCATTTGTACCTATTTTTGGTGTCTACAGATTGAGAGGTATGAGATGTGGAATTAGTAATTTCATATAAATGGGTGTGGTGGTAAAACCCTCACACTGGGGAGTATGAGGGGGCAAAGCACCTTGACGAGGGTGTGATGGTAAAGGGGGCAAACCACCTTAATGAGGATGTGGTGGTAAAGCCCTGATATTGGGGAGTATGGAGGGCAAAGCACCTTAACATATATGGTTTAAAAATGATAGCTGTCGTATTTTACCAGTATATGAATGTATGTAGAGGTGTAGTAGGTTTTGTATAGGTTCATAGTTTCATAGGTGTATGCTATGCTAACAATCAGTAAGACCCTTATAGGTTTAGCAGTGCAGCCTAAATGTAACCCTCAAATTTAATTCATATAGGGTGATTTACTGACTGTCTCTGTCCATCAAAGATATAGAAGCCAACTAGGGGCGAATTTATGATTACCCATCCATTGGTACAAGTTGTACTTAAACAGAGGAAGACTGCATTAAGACTCATACTGACAGGGAACATTTAGCCAGGATATTAGTGAAATTCCCTAACTCTTTTTTTCAGTAAGTGTTCTTGGATCTTATATATCTGCTGGCCATACCACCAGCTCATAAAGATGGGACCTCATTTTAACATCTCATCAGCATAATTGCACCTCAGGAATGAATGCATTCACAGATTTCTGGTCTTCTGACATTACAGGTAAGTATTTTGCAAATTATTTGGCACTCGAAATGTATGTCCTTTTTGTCAGATTTCATAATGCTTTATTTACTGAGATTAAAGGTGAGGTCATTACTACAGCACTTGGTTTGTATTTTTGTAAGCCATTGTGGATAACTTTTGCATCTTTAATTAAATTAATTATTTTACTCAGTTTGCAGTCCCTGAAATATTTGGTTATCTACAACATGATCTTTACTTTTATATGTAAGAAGAGTGTAAAAAGAAGAGGCAAAGTATCTATGAAAGGAGCCATTCAATCCTACCAGGGCCCTGCACTATGCCCTGGATGGTTAATATACAAGACCTGCAAGTTATATATATGTAATAATAGAAGCAATGAAACCTTAGCCATTGCTTATTTTGGGGAATGGGACAATGGGCGAGGGATACATGGATGAATGTTTATGGTATCTCAAGAAGAAATCAATGTATCTGAACAAAAAATGCTCCCCTTTCTTGGTATGAGTTATGGTGGATTTATTTTGATGTGTGATGCAAAAAACTGTGCATTGTGTAATTTTTAAATGCTGTGTTCCTTCCTTTAAGAAAATACTAAAACATTAAATGATCAGAACCTATGCAATATCTCAAGAAAGGATGTTATAGACATACACTGTCTGTTTCCAGTTAACACAAATGTTTGTTTGTTATGAGTGGGTTGAAAAATTTGATCTTGTTAAACAAACTTCATTGTACACATACAGAAACCACAGGGCTCAGTACGAGTTTTGTTACCTAAACCTAATTTGTAGCATTTGTCTCAACCCCCCCCCCCAATACTAAATTGACAACCAGCAAAACTGAGTAATAAAGAATAATTTCTAGTTAATCTGAAAAACTAGAATATAAGAAAGAAATGCTTAATGCAACAAGATAATTTCAAATTAAAATTGTAAACTCTACAAGCAATCGCCCTACAGAAATATTAGAGACAGTAGTACAAAAACTGCATAGTGTCAAGACTTTGAATTTGGCAAATTTAAAAGATGATCAGTGATCATCAAGGGCAATTTATAGGTTGTGGCTTTTTACTACTAGTGGTAAAACTTCATTTGACCCAAATGCCTTGAAATTTGTTAATATTAGGAACAAATATTAAAACATTCATTTCCTGTTCTTAGCTTACAACTTCTTACCAATTTCAACATACTTCTTTAACTCATAAATTCTTTATGGTCCTGGTCCTTAAAAATAACTTTATATTATGAAGGAAAAACAGCCAGTTGTCTCATTCAGCTGAACAAACAACTATTATGAATGTCTGCCTTTTAAAATTTTTCCCATTCCATGCAACAAACTCCCTATCCCAACCCTCAATCTGGAAATAGCTCACTTCTCAGCACCATATTTACCTATATTCTCCATCTTTGAAAATGATGTGGCTCTTCCAGGTTCTGGCAGTGATCACTGCCATGTACTTTACATATGGTTACTTACTCCAGAAGAAAAAAATTCCAAACAATGATCACCACTAGAGATTAATTTTCCAACAGTAAAGAATTCAATTAGTGCTTTAGAGGCACCTGAGATTACTAGGCAGGCCACCCTATACCATAAATCTGAGTTAGCTGAAGGCCAAAATATTTCACAGCAGCTCTACATGTAATAGGGAATGAAATATATCTCCTTAGAGAACAGCATTACAGAAGAGATGTATGTTTCTGAATCTGCTCAGATATTAAGCAAATAAAAGCAAAAGCTAAACTTTGGCACTAGTAGAAATCTTCAGAAAATGCATACTTCTACAACCAATTCTAACACCTAAAAATAGAAACTAAAACCCTAGTCAAAACAGCTAACTGCATCTACCTAAAAGGAAAAAAAAACTACTGCATTCAAAAATACCTAAAGTGTTCTAGCAGATTATTAATGAAGTCCTCAGAACTTTTAAAACCAAGAACAACATTATCTCTCATAGCTTGAAAATAACCATTGAAAGCCTTAAACTACATATGTTTTGCAGACCTCACCCCACCCAGATCATTATATTACCATAATACACATCCTCCTGTTACAGGGTTCATAATGACATAATTACCTTATTTCATTTCTCTGATATCGCAGCTAGCATGTATTCAAACTGCAATCCTCCCTGATATACTCAAATGCAATAAAGCTGCTTGTTAGATCTCTAAATTCTTTGGCCATATTTCTAACCACACTTTTAAAGCAGGATTCATCCAAGAAGACAGGAAAAATGCTATTTGGCCCTTTCCTCCAAAACCAGTTTTAAAATTCCCTCATGCTATGCTAAACAGTTTTATTGTCTTCATACTTTCAGACTTTATCTAGATAATGATGACCGTAAGACAGAAATATATACCTATATATCTATATCCATATGCATTCATTTCAGAAGACTGAAAACCCACAATCTTGAATCCCATAAGACTAACACAGAAAATCCTGAAAACTCAAAATCCTGAATCCCAAAAGATTGAAAACATACAGGATACAAACACTGACTATAGACAAGACAAAGCATATTACTTTCCAACAAGTATGAGCAGGTGAGCAAGCCCCACTGCACCCCCACACCCCCTGCTACTTATATATATATCAACTCCAAGATCGCACTCTACAGAAAAAAATGGAGAGCATACCATTTCATGTTTCATGACTGCCTGTTGTAACCTTAGTAATGTTCCCTTCTAACTTGCTATACTACAACGTAACTCATGTTAGTGTAGTGAAGTGCAATCTCGGAGTTAATATTAAGGAGTAGGAGGTGTGGGTGGGCAGGGAGGCTTGCCCTCCCCCACTCATACTTGGTGGAAAGTAATATGCTTTGTCTTGTCTTTGTTTCCCTGTGTCCTTGTACTGGAATATAGTCAGTGTTTGTATCTTGTGTGTTTTCAGTCTTTTGGAATTCAGAATTTTGAATTTTCAGGATTTTGGGTGTCAGTCTTATGGGATTCAAGATTGTGGTTTTCAGTCTTCTGAAGTGAATCCATCTATATATATATCTATATCTATACATACACACACATGCACACACACACACACACACACACACATATATATATATATATATATATATATATATATATATATATATATATATATATATATATATATATATATATGTATAGATATCCATCCATGGGTGGATATAATAAACATTTTACTTATAGAGCATTTCCATTACTTATGAATACTAAACATATCAGTGTGCCTATTTCTGTTACAACATGGTTCAAAAATTATCTCACCAACAGACCAGTTGATGTTCATCTGCATAGTACCATTCCACACACCTCCACTCTAAGCTCTAGTGTACCTCAAGGTTCCTTAATAAGTTTTGCTTGTGCTGCATTTTTTCATCACCTCACTGTACTCCACTCTTCACAGACCCATCTAGCCTGCTAATGACTTTCTGATATTAAAATCAAGCAATAAACAATGAGCTAGAAATTCAAGTGCAAAACCAATTTCTACACCCCTGCCTCTGGCTCCACATACATAAATGGCTTGTTAAACTTACACAATGCACTATAATAATCTTCATTATTCCACAGAAGATGGTGAATAACATTATGAAATTAGTGAATATTTGAAGTAACAAACTCCTTCCTCTTTAATAGTACAGATACTTAAGAATACATGTTGACCAACATCAAATTTTTACCCAACTCAAAGATGTCATCATGTCCAAAGTTTTTAATAGCTGGGAATATTCTTCAGAATTCCCAATCCACATCTGTAAAAATCATAATGAGCAATGCTTAAAAATAGCCTTCTCTCTAACTTAGAATACATGTTACCACTTGCAGAGTTAGGAAATATTCAGATTAAATATGAGAAAGCTTGTAATAAGTTAAGTAAAAGTTAATTGTCTTTAAAAATAAAAATGAATTAAATCTCTCTAATCTTCCTTGACAACTCTTTCTACTGTCTTCTAAAACCTATTAAGCAAATCACCTCAGAGAAACATTTATTGTAATTGTCTTGCCTTCATGCAACTACATTATGATAAAACTGGGTTTTTGTAACTACTTACCCCAAAAACTATATTAATCTTAATGACATATTTATTTTTATACATCTTGAAAGAGCTTTGCTATGC